>NC_064621.1:435427687-436027687 GCF_023898315.1 Schistocerca nitens
GTCACTGATGAATTAGTTTTGGAAAAATTAATCTTACGCAACAGCTATAAAATTATTTCATTACTTAAAATCTAAGATTGTTCTACTGAATGTTATTTTCACTTTTACAATGGAAAAATAATAAATTCCTGTCGGTTCTTATCGTGGGAGTTCAAATATTGTAATATCGATCGAAATAATTAGTGTCTGACTATTTATGAAGTTTAAAATTGCCGCTCCATACGCTCTCGTAATGGCGTGAAACAAAGCACGGTCTGGACTGCTGCGGACACGAAACTTAACACATTCGTGGTTAGTTATATAGTTTCATATAAAAGTCCATACACTAGAATTCCATTTTGTAAATTTTACGTTATATTTTTCGTTTTACCACTTATGACTATCTTTTACAATATTTAAAGGATCAGACCTCAGATTATCTTCGATCTCATCCGCTTCATACAACATAGAGAAGAAGAACATGAGAAGGAAGAATTCCACAGACAATACAAAGACAATACACTCTTTTTGTGGTGTTACCTTCCGTTATGTGGTTATTCTTTGTAGGAAACTGATTATAAATTAATAAAACAAATATTTGTTATTTCACAATGTAATAATAATTCACAATATAATAATAAGTCTTTTCGCAGTCAAAAGTCATTTTTGAAAAAAAACATTCGTTAATTAATAAGACTCGAGCACTGTCCCATACTCTGGCGACACAAAATATTCACGTTGAAATTGCACTGCCCCTTGGGCTGGAAAAAAATGCATTTGTTCATAGAATGGTTTTTTTTTCACAGTCCACTAAGTCAGTGCCACATATCGTTCAATTTTCACTTTAGATAAAGAATTTTAAAGTTCGCTAAGTTTAGATAATGGTTAGATAAAACATCATGTAGTATACCATATGTCTGTTGTGGTTATGGTAGTTTGAAATGGTTTCAGCAACTGTAGTGTTACTGAAAAGACTGCAGAGACTTCCCGGAGTTATTTATCCCGCCCCATTCGGATTAACTGGATCCGGAAAACCGGGAACAAAATCGTCCAATGGGATTCGAAAAAGTCCAGTTACCTAATTTAAGTGTCAGGCTTTACATGTTCATCATAGAAAATATTCAATCAGTTGTTGATGTCAAAAGAGGAATAAATGTTTAAAAGTTCATTCAAATTGAAAGAAAATTTGAAGAAAGATCCCAGCGACATCAAGTACTCAACCCTGTATCGAGTTGCTGGATTGGAGGTCGAAGAGAGGTGGAGGCCAGTGCTGATGGAGGCTGCTGCTGGTTCGCCTTCCCCAGTACGTTGATGGAATGCCAGCTGCTGTCAACTGCATCCGGTTCTCGATCTAGTATTTCTGGCACAGTTCTTTCTTCGACGTTTCACGTTCATCTCGTCCAGTGTGGCTACATGCGATATCGAAAATTGGTGTCAGTGACAAAGATATTATTTATTTTATGATGTTGAAGAAGCAAGTTTATCTCCATTCATACGGATTCACTCATTTTATTTGTGGAAGATGTTCTGCATATGAACGCTGTTCTGGTTAATGTAGTGATTCACAGTTCGTTTAAATAAATAACACATGATCCTCACTGCACTTTTTAAAGACTCTGGTGTTCATCATGTACTTTGTTTATTTCTCACAACATTTGCGCATGGCGCAGCGGAGTCGGCGTCGCACTCGCATTGTTGGCGGGTAGCTGGCACTATAGTCTGTTTCAAGAGTTTATACTCACGAGGTTATCGCGTTATATTAAAAGTCTGAGGCATGTTCAAAAAAAGTTTTGTTTTTATTTTGAATTTTATTAGCAGTTTACCAACGTCCAGTCGTTGCTGCTACAATATGCACTCTAAGAGCGTTCATATTATCACTGATTTGAGTGCTTTTTCACTGCTTAACACAGTTTTAGAAAAAAGAAAGAGCACTGTATGTATCCACTTGATTTTTAAAGTTCTCGTGAGACACCCAGCACAAATATTTATTACTGCTGGGGCTCATAGTTCCATACAACAGATAATCTCCAAATAGCTTTACACTTACACACCAATGATACCTGCTCATATCTACATTTGGTTTTATGTCGAAACATGAAGACAACAATTATATACTATATTGAGCGTCATATAAAAAATTGACTGATAGATTCTTCTACATTTGTCTTGATCAATAGATCATTTTGAAACAGTGTACATTTCAGTACATCTCCATAAGTTGGTATGTTTTATTTGTTTATAGTCATTTATTCTCATTCATTCACAATCGATTAAATCTCATAATTAGCATTTCGGAACAGATGCCCATATTCAGTACATGCACTAGTAAGTAGCTCAACGAGCTAACGGCAAGGCAAAATCCGAAAGTTGAAAGTACCCAAAGTGGTACCCAAGGAGGCAAATGCTCCAAACAAAGCCAAATCGGAAGTAAGCGAAAACGCGGACTATCATTCAACTAATATCTGTTCGTCTGTGTGCACTACATATATCGAGGTATAAAGTACATTCATGACTGATCCACATTCAAAGATGCATGATATACTTAAATTATATACATATTTACTCCAGTATAACCTAGGTAGAAAAAATCAGAAAATCTTATTTACATTAAAACATCTATTCTGACTGTTTGAAAACTTTAGTGAGTGAACTTTCAAGGCTATAAAACCATTAATTGTTCCCTTCATGGAAGAACCTTGGAGCTACTAGAAGGTTTCAGATAGATTATATAATCGTAAGACAGAGATTTAGGAACCAGATTTTAAATTGTAAGACTTTTCAAGGGCAGACGTGGACTCTGACCACAATCTATTGACTATGATCTGTAGATTAAAACGGAAGGAACTGCAAAAAGGTGGGAATTTGAGGAGAGGGGACCTGGATAAACTGAAAGAACCAGAGGTTGTACAGAGTTTCAGGAAGAGCATAAGGGAACAATTGACAGGAATGGGGGAAAGAAATACAGTAGAAGAAGAATGGGTAGCTTTGAGGAATGAAATATTGAAGGCAACAGAGGATCATGTAGGTAAAAAACGAGGGCTAGTAGAACTCCCTGGGTAACAGAAGAGATACTGAATTTAATTGATGAAAGGAGAAAATACAAAAATGCAGTAAATGAAGCAGGCAAAAAGGAATACAAACGTCTCAAAAATGAAATCGACAGGAAGTGCAAAGTGGCTAAGCAGGGATGGCTAGAGGACAAATGTAAGGATGTAGAGGCTTATCTCATGAGGGGTAAGATAGATACTGCCTACAGGAAAATTAAAGAGACCTTTGGAAAAAAGGAGAACCACCTGCATGAATATCAAGAGCTCAGATGGAAACCCAGTTCTAAGCAAAGAAGGGGAAGCAGAAAGGTGGAACGAGTATATAGAGGGTCTATACAGGGCAATGTTCTTGAGGACAATATTATGGAAATGGAAGAGGATGTAGATGAAGATGAAATGGGAGATATGATACTGCGTGAAGAGTTTGACAGAGCACTGAAAGACCTAAGTCGAAACAAGGCCCCGGGAGTAGACAACATTCTGTTAGAACTACTGATAGCCTTGGGAGAGCCAGTTCTGACAAAACTCTACCATCTGGTGAGCAAGATGTATGAGACAGGCGAAATACCCTCAGACTTCAAGAAGAATATAATAATTCCAATACCAAAGAAAGCAGGTGTTGACAGATGTGAAAATTACCGAACTATCTGTTTAATAAGTCACAGCTGCAAAATACTAAAGTGAATTCTTTACAGATGAATGGAAAAACTGATAGAAGACGACCTCGGGGAAGATCAGTGTGGATTCCTTAGAAATGTTGGAACACATGACGTAATACTGACCCTACGACTTATCTTAGAAGAAAGATTAAGGAAAGGCATACCTACGTTTCTAGCATTTGTAGACTTAGAGAAAGCTTTTGACAATGTTAACTGGAATACTCTCTTTCAAATTCTGAAGGTGGCAGGGGTACAATACAGGGAGCGAAAGGCTATTTGCAATTTGTACAGAAAGCAGATGGCAGTTAGAAGAGTCAAGGGTCATGAAAGGGAAGCAGTGGTTGGGAAGGGAGTGAGTCAGGGTTTTAGCCTTTCCCCAATGCTATTTAATCTGTATATTGAGCAAGCAGTGAAGGATACAAAAGGAAAGTTCGGAGTAGGTATTAAAATCCATGGAGAAGAAATAAAAACTTTGAGGTTCGCTGATGACATTCTAATTCTGTCAGAGACAGCAAAGGACTTGGAAGAGCAGTTGAACGGAATGGACAGTGTCTTGAAACAAGGATATAAGATGAACATCAACAAAAGCAAAATGAGGATAATGTAATGTAGTCTAATGCTGAGGGAATTAGATTAGGAAATGAGACACTTAAAGTAGTAAAGGAGTTTTGCTATTTGGGGAGCAAAATAACTGATGATGGTCGAAGTAGAAAGGATATAAAATGTAGACTGGCAATGGCAAGGAAAGCGTTTCTGAAGAAGAGAAATTTGTTAACATCGAGTATTGATTTAAGTGTCAGGAATTCGTTTCTGAAAGAATTTGTATCGAGTGTAGCCACGATGGAAGTGAAACTTGGACAAAAAATAGTTTTGACAAGAAGAGAATAGAAGCTTTCGAAATGTGGCGCTACAGAAGAATACTGAAGATTAGATGGGTAGATCACATAACTAATGAGGAGGTATTGAATAGAATTGGGGAGAAGAGGAGTTTGTGGCACAACTTGACTTGAAGAAGGGATCGGTTGGTAGGACATGTTCTGAGGCATCAAGGGATCACCAATTTAGTACTGGAGGGCAGCGTGCAGGGTAAAAATCGTAGAGGGAGACCAAGAGATGAATACACTAAGCAGATTCAGCAGGATGTAGGCTGCAGTAGGTACTGGGAGATGAAGAAGCTTGCACAGGATAGAGTAACATGGAGAGCTGCATCAAGCCAGTCTCAGGACTGAAGACCACAACAACAACATATGAGAATTTAGATTTGATCAGGAATTGAAATTACAGTTAAACATATCATCTGGTCACACATGACCTGAAATAAACCCTTATAAATTAAGACACATGAGTAAAAGAATTTACAATGAAACTACTCCATAATTACTATTTACGTATTTCACAATGGTGCTTGGCACTGAATATATTTTGTTACTTGAAATCAATGAACTGTGATTCTTATTGCAAATATTTGTAAAGGTCCCTGTGACAATAGAGTCCCTTTATACTTTCAGTATTGACATCTTGCAGTAAATAGAAACCGTCATGAGGAATTGAAGTAATCTTGAATGGCCCTTCATATAGTAGATGCCACTTCTTATTTTTCTTCTTAATTTGTGATGGCTTAAGATGCATTCTAAGCAGTACTAGTTCGCCTATTGAGTACTTCTGTTTATTGCTAAGCTTTTTGTAGAATTTAGTTTTGCGAATTTCGGCCTGGCGAGTTATATTATTTAATGCTATACCGAGCTTTTGTTGATGGGTCATCCTTTGGTCCTGGTATTTTAGTTCATAGATTTCTCTGGCGAGATCTATTATTGCTTCTCTATTCTGGAGAAATTTGCAGCCCTAAATTATTGGTACTGTTTTGAATCACGTTCACACTTTTACTTATAAAATACTTTATTAAAATATACATATGTTCACTTTACAAAAGACACACGAAGACTATCTATTGCGCCTCATCACTCACGCATATATACACAAACATAGCTGTCACCACAATCGATACTTCTCGAACATACTCGATATAACTTATTCTAGAATGATGTTCTGGAACTTTCTCATATCCGATATAAATGTATTACATAATTCCAACACACCTCCTTACATTTACATCGCGATGTTTAACATATTCCTAATTTTAATGAATTTTTCTTTACATAACGACTTTGTTAATATATCTGCAACATTTTCATTTGAATCTACTTTAACAATATCAATGAGTCCCTGTAAATAATACTCATTCACAAAATGGTAATGCACTTCTATGTATTTTGAATTCTTTGTAAAATTACCAAACTTCGCTATATTTAATGCTCCTGAATTATCTTCATATATGACAATAGGTTTTTCAAATTTAACATTAAAAATGTCTAAAATATCATGTACAAATTTCACCTTGCTTACAGCTTCAGACAATGCTACATATTCTGCGAAAGTTGGAGCCTTTGTAACACTCGCTTGTTTTCTTGACTTCCAAAATACAACATTACCAAATAATCTAATTACATAACCAGAAGTTGACTTTCTATCCACACTATCACCTGCCCAATCTGAATCCACAAAACAATCTAATATCTCAGCACTTTCATTCCTACAATAGTTTAATTTCAAATCTTTAGTTAAATATAAATATTTCAAAATTCTCAAAGCATATTTAAAATGAGTACTACTGTAACAACTTTGGAATCTGCTCAAGTAATTCACACTATAGCTAATATCTGGTCTAGTACCCGAACTTACGTACAAGAGTGCACCTATCAAGTTTCTATATCTAACGTCATTACAATCTTCATACGCTGGTTCTAACTTTAAATTTACTTCCATTGGAGTTTTGTACAAGATCGAATCTTCAATTTTATATTTCGCAGCTAACAAATCAATATATTTTTCTTGACTCAAACTCATAACTCTTGTTTCACTATCATAATTAATATCGATGCCAAGATATCTTTTTACCTCACCTAAATCTTTCATATTAAATCGTTTTGACAATAAGTTCTTAATCTTAACAATTTTTTCTTTTCTCACACAGCAAATGAGCAAATCTTCGACAAAAATAATCAAATAAATCAAGACATCTCCATCTCGCAATACATAAAGACAATAATCATATTTACTCCTTTTAAAACCTAAACTTCTTAAAAACTCGTCAAGACAATTGTACCAAGCTCGTGAGCTTTCTCGCAAACCATACAATGCTTTATACAATTTACAGACTCTATCCGTACCATCATCATATCCTCTTGGCTGCTTTACATAAACTTCAGATAAAACTTTACAATTTAGAAACGCAGTCTCTACGTCCAGTTGTTCTATAACCAAACCTTCTTGACAACAGTATGACAACAAAATCTTTAATGTTTGCATATTGGTTACTGGAGAATAAATATCCTCAACGACTTCTTTTTGTTGAAACCCCCTGACAACTAATCTTCCTTTGTAAACACTTTCTGATTTCTTTGTGAAAACCCACTTTACATCAATGGCTTCTTTATCAACTGGTTTATCTACTAATTCCCATGTTTTGTTTTTGTTCAAACAATCAATTTCCTTATTCATCGCTTTTTCCCAATAATTTGATTCGGCGCTATTAATCGCCTCCTCAAAGCTTTCCGGACTATTTGCACTGCAAAAGTTTACATAAATAAAATTGCTGTAAACATAATCATTTAATATTTTTGGTTTTCTTTCTCTAGATGATCTCCTCAACTCAAGTACTTTCTCTGGTTCATGATTATCAGAAAGCTTTTCATTTTCTCAATTTCCTTCTGTTTTTCTATTAGTTCAGTTTCATTTTCTATACTTTCGTGTTCAGAATCACTAGAATATTCACTTACTGAATCATAATCTTTAAACCCAATACATTTAACACCACTTTCAACAATGTCCACATGTCGAGCAACAACTATCTTATTATTTATTAGCACTCTGTAGCCTACTTCACAATAACCCATTAAAACCCCCAAATCAGCTTTCCTATCCCATTTCACATCTTATCTTTTTAACAGTTTTCCCAGTGAGATTCTCAACTTCATTAATATACTCTACAAAACAATTGTATACTTGATCTTTAGATTTTATGGTGTAAACACGAGCTGCCTTACTGTAATCATCAATGAAAGAAAGAAAATATCATGCATTCCAGTACTTGAGTGAGGTCCATTTAGATCTGTGTGAACAATTCTAAGATTTCTTTTGCTTTGGTTCTATTATTTTTAAAAGGAACATTATGCATTTTGTTTTCGATACAGATTTTACATTTCATAAATTCTGATTCTAGTTCTGAAGGAACCCCATCTAACAATTGATGATTACATAAAGTATTTAGATAATTGAAATTAACATGTCCGAAAATGCGGTGCCATTTTTCCTTTGGTGTCATATTATTGTCTTTACTCATAACATTAACATTAACTTCTCCTTTATTAATAGTACTACTCATTTTATACAACCGACTCTCTTTCCATGCAATCGCAATCAATCCATTAGCTTTATCAAAAATTGTAGCATTATTCCCTACCGATACAATTTTGTGATTATCTGTAATTTTGGCATAACTGATCAAGTTTTTGTCTATGTCTTTTACAAAGAAAACATCTCGCATATTAATTGGAACCATTTGATCATAGACAGGAAAATTACTAATTACATTACCAACTTTAGTAGCTTGCAAAATTTTTCCATCAGCAATTTTTACATTTATAGGTTGTTTTAAAGTTATACTCTTAGAAAAATAATCCTCATTATTAATAACATGATCAGTACAGCCACTGTCTAATAACCAATTGATTTGAATTTGATTGTTGTTACTTGACTCTACTGTTCTATTTTGACCCATCATAGAATTAACCTCTCTTATAAAACTACTCATACCATGATCACTCTGATGGTAACCTTGCTTGCTATGATGCCGACCGCTGCTAAAACCATGCTGCTCTCCTCGACCACGTTGCCTGCTGCCATAACCTCCATGCTGCATGTTGCCGTAATTTCCACGCTGTACATTGCTATAGCCTCCACGCTGCATATTTCCATTACCTCTGTCGCTACGTTGAAAATGTACTCCACGATGCCATGTGCCTCTGTTACTTGTTCTTCCCTGGTTACAATCACATTTGAAGTGACCTGCTTTGCCGCATCGATAACATACTTGCTCCTGATTTCTTGAATTCAATTTTCTTTCTGTGTGAAATGCATTTGATTTTACCTCTTCATTTCCAGTTTTTGCATTCAATAATTGAATCTTACTTTTAACGTATTCAACTGTCTGGTCCTCTTCCTTCAAGACGTCCACTAAGTCCCCAATATAGCTCATTGACTCTGGTAACGTTCGCAGCATATAATTCATCAAATTTCTTCATGATCTCGAAAGCACTTTCTCTGTCACTCACGAATTCTAGTTGCTTATTTGTGATTGCACCATAAATATAGTTGATAGCCTTCAAGTCCTCTTCATCCCACGTTTCGTTGTCTGAGCTCACTTTTGCCCTCGTAGTCACTGTATGGCATTTCTTCATTTTTAGGTACATGATTATCCGCTGCTTCCAGTTCCCATAGTCCTCGCCATCAAATACAGGATTAGTTATATCAGCCATGTCGAAATTTCTGAATAACACGCGACGGCCACAATATAATATTTAACTTCTACTTTTCTTTTCAATAACCACGCTCTGCTACCATGTTTTGAATCACGTTCACACTTTTACTTATAAAATACTTTATTAAAATATACGTATGTTCACTTTACAAAAGACACACGAAGACTATCTATTGCGCCTCATCACTCACGCATATATACACAAACATAGCTGTCACCACAATCGATACTTCTCGAACATACTCGATATAACTTATTCTAGAACGATGTTCTGGAACTTTCTCATATCCGATATAAATGTATTACATAATTCCAACAGGTACAGACAGATTTTCCATAACTGGGAACATACACTTGAGGCTATCATTTCCGAGGAAAGCTCTCTCTGCGTCTGGAACTTCAATGTCTGTGACTTCTCTCCCAGAACTCCTATAACTTTACAGTTGCTCACTGGCAGTATCGGTAATCTCTTGACTTGCATAACCCTCTTGAAAAATTGCCCACTTATCACTGAAATATTTGCGAAAGTATCAAGGAATACTGAGGTAATAATTACATTTATGGACGCATTAACTGTTGCTTGTATATATTCTGCTGTTTCATTATCAGAGACGACATCTTCTTGATATAATTCGTCCTCAAATTTTGTTCCATCCTGATACCTAATCATATTAATTCTGCTGGGAATAGACCTATTGCCTTCATTTTGTAGTCCGGTTTCCTGACAAAGGCTTACAGGGAACGAATCTAGTTTGTTGGATTCTTTGTTACTTGTATCATAACGAGTAATACTTCCCCATTTATTATTATTTGGGTATTATTAGATGGATGTGGTCTGTTTGGATCCCACGACTGTGAAAACGGACTGTTTGGTGCAGTAATTTACAGGCTGCCCTTGGTTTGCAAAATTGTAGTGGGGTTCCAATGACTCGGCCCTGGCTGTTGCCAGTACTGATTGTCATCATGCATATTTTTCGGTCTATCTCTGTATGGACTTCGCGATTTGCTATCGTTTCTCTTTCTTTTATTATTTTGATGGTTATTATTTGCATTCTCTGATTATCATTCAATGTTGATAATCTCGGTTTCCTTAGTGATTATGATTACTGGGATTGTCCTGTTTCTGGTGACAGTCATCTTTTCCACTGTAATTCTTACTACCATTAAATTTATCTTTATTCTTCTTTGGACTATTTTCGCCCCTAGTACGATTGTTCCCATTCCGAGAGCTTTTTCCATTGGAATAGTTGTTATTAGAATTTCCTGTATCTGAACCTTTTCGTACATATTCCTGGACCAGGTCTAGTGAGTCTATTAAAGACAGAAATTCTTTAAGGTCATTATCCTTAACATTGAACAGCTTTTCCCATATGTTAATCGGTAACCTTGCTTTTAATACTCTCAATAGATCTGGGGTAGTGATCGGCTCGTCCCAATACCAAGTCATATTGATGTATTTTTCGAAGTATTTTCGTAGAGAGCCCATCTTCGGATTATATACTTCTGCATTGTAACCATTTTTCTAAGTCTTTCTTGTATCGAAGCTGACCAAAACTGATCAAGAAATGCCCTCTTAAAATCACTGTATGTTTGGCAAGTCTCGGCAGCATTTAATGCCCAAAGAGAAATGTCCCCCGCAATATGTGATACCACGAACTGTATCTTCTGTTCTTCTGTCCAAGATTTCAGAATGGGACTTCTGAAGTTACATATAAATACAACTGGGTGGATATTCTTTCTGTTCTCTTCATTGAAAATCTGAAATTGACGATGTTTAATGAGGCTTTCCTCATGCATCAATGTACTCAGATGCTTGGATCAGCTCTCATTTGCAGGTGGTATCCTCGTTTTGCTACAACTACAGTCCGCTTCTCGTTTTGAATTTCTAGCCAGTGGCTGTGGTAATAAAGGTTGGATATCATGGCTTGACTTATCACAACTTGCAACAGGGGTCGCTGACAAACTTTGTGTATTACTCTGATTTATAACATGACCAGTAGACAAATGTTGTGGTCTATTCTGCACTGCCACACTAGCAATCAGCAAATGTTCAATTTTAGTTTCGCCGTCAGGACCAGATTTTTCATTGCTGGTTTCTGACATTACCCCTAAGTTTCGATTGTCTAGATTAATAACTCTAGCCACCTACATTTGTCCTTGTTTCTTCACTTCGGTTTGTATTTTACCTTCAATCATGTCTACGTCGTAGTCAGCATTTTAAAACTAGCTTCTAAGTTACTGATTTCAGTTTACATATCATTTACGTTGGTGGGAATGTTTGCCAACGGTTTGATCGTGTCTTTAACTGCATTTATCTCCTCATTAAAGAGTGCTGACAATGCTTTATCCCTGTTGATTATCACTTGGTTAATATTTTGAACAATTTCTTTGTCCCACTGGATAAAGACTTGATTGATTTGTTCTAAGAATTTTCTTTCTCATCCCTGTTCTTTTAATTCGTGTTGCGCTGCTTTTAAAGCCTCCGCTTCTAAACACTGCTGCTCTTTATGAGCTTCTTCTTCCCTGTGTTGCTTTTCTATCAATTCTAACTTGAGTACTGTAAGTCCTGCCCCTTGCCCGGTGAAATTGCTACCATCTGCTTCCAAATCTTTCACTACTGGAGTGTCACTCAACACTGGCAACTCCTCATTTTCAATATCACTTGTCATGTCCGGAAAAAGAATATTATCATCAACATTCGAGCTACCTACCTCCTGCACCAAAGTGTGTGGAATGTGGCTCACTTGAGCATCTGACACTAAATCAGTATCAGCCTGTTCATTCGTTTTAGTCTGCTCCTTAGGCCTAACCATTTTTATCAGCAAATATCTCACACTATCAAGCAATTGCAACAAATTCAAATTCCCCAAAATATTCTATAACTATCACAGGAAATAAACACTACAACTAAAAGTGTGTTTGTGTACACAAAAATTCACTAGATACAAAAAAAATATTTGAAAATGCTTCTCGCAGCCAGAATATGATACTGTTACTTCTTATAGGTGGAGTGAGTTCAGCTGCGTGGTGCAAAATTTAGTAGTGTATGATCAGATGTTAGTTGCTTGCTTGTGATATATGTGCTTCTGCTCCTACCTGTAGCTGATATGCTACGCTATCGGTGAAACAGGGCTGCACACTGCTTATAAACTGCCGGGTGTTGGTTTGGTATCTACAGCAGTATCTTGTACGTTTTCTTGGTACATGAAAAAGCAAACAAATAAGCATAAATACCTTACAGTGGCAATCTATACACAAAAAGAAATAGACTGATTACAATATTTGTACTCGAGCCCTATGTGACAGGGCGGCAGTGTAATGGGTAATTTGGAGTTCTAATTAATGTTGTTGTTGTGTGTGTTATTGTAAAACATATGAAAATGTAGCAGCAAGAATAACAGTATTACTTGACACAAATAAATAATTCTTATTTATGTGCTGCTGAGCCCGATCATAACGAGTTTCAAAATTCTATAATTGAGATTAAAATGTATGCACCAAATAACTAATATATCACACTACCACCTCTACCCATAACAACACTGGTGTCGTAAATATTTCTATTTAAAGTCACTGATGAATTAGTTTTGGAAAAATTAATCTTACGCAACAACCATAAAATTCTTTCATTACGTGAAGTCTAAGATTGTTCTACTGAATGTTATTTTCACTTTTGCAATAGAAAAATAATAAATTCCTGTGGGTTCTTGTCCTGGGAGTGAAAATATTGTAATATCGATCGAAAGAATTAGTGTCTCATAATTTCTGAAGTTTACAATTGCCTCTCCATACGCTCACATAATAGCGGCAAACAAAGCACAGTCTGGACTGCTGCTGACACAAAACTTAACACATTCATAGTTGGTTATATAGTTACAAATAAACGTCCGTGCACTAGAATTCCATTTTGTAAATTTTATGTTATATTTTTCCTTTGAACACCTATGGCTATCTTTTACAATATTTAAAAGAACATACTTCAACTTATCTTCGATGTTATCCGTTTCATACAACATAGAGAAGAAGAACATAAGAAGGAAGAATTCCACAGACAATACAAAGCCAATACATCCCTTTAGTGGCATTACCTTTTGTTATGTGGTTATTGTTTGTAGGAAACTGATTATAAAATAATAAAACAAAGTATTGTTATTTCACGATGTAATAATAAAACACCATATAATAATAAGTCTTTCCGCAGTCAAAAGTCATTTTTGAAAAAACATTCGTTAATTGATAAGTCTCTAACACTGACCCATACACTGGCAACACAAAATATTTGCTTTGACATGACAATGCGCAGTGTGAAAATGGCTGAGGCTGCTGTCTGTTCCGAAGTGAAACATGTGCACGGAACACGGTTAAAAAGTGCCGAGAAATAGATAGTTCTTAATGTCTTTCATAAATTTATGGAGATAATCGGCTTTAAGTTTTCCCACGGTTGTATACAATGCATTTGTTAGGTACACCCAGCATGTATGTATAGGGCAGTTGGTAGCTTAATGGAATGTGAGGTAAATGCGGTTATTCGTGCATTGGTTCAAATCTCCCCAATATCATTATCTTTCTCGGTCAATTTGAAATACCTACTTCCCGTAATTATAAAACTCATCATCATTTTTTATGAATAATTCACGTCCTCTTGTTTCTAATTACATATTGGACGCAAAATTTCTGTTTCCATTTCAAACACAAATTCTTAATTATCGATGTTTTATGAAAGACTTCATAAAAGTTGTTTAAATTAAGAAAACATAACAGTTTAATTTTTCAAGGCAAAAATGAAAAACCAAGTCCTTGTGGGTGTTGGAGAAAACAATTCCTTTATTCCCAGATATATTTAGCAATAACTTAACACTACACACATGAATGAATTGTGTACACATGAGCAGCACAGAATAACTAACTAAAGCTAAGTCAAAGAATAACTATATCACTGCACATAAATTAACACTTCACGGAATGTTTATGAAGCACTGTACACTTGTAGGGATCGATTGTCAGAAATAGGTCACTACATGACTCCCCCCTTTAATGCTAACGATACCGCAGATTAAATTTCACACGCTGTCCAGCTCTTGTAACTACTACTTTCTTGAAACCGGGTGGTGCGTCACGTGTGTCAGTGGTTGTGTCAGGGGGTGGTGTAGTAGTCCGCGACGTCGGGCTTGGTGTCGCATTGACTGGTGTTCGCTGAGCGTTGTGGTGTTCATGGGGTACAGGAACACATCTTGTAGCTTCTCCGGTCTTCTCTGGTTTGTGTTGAGTGGTAGCTGTGATGTCTGTTGCGTCCAGAAATGCAGGCTTGATACGCTCCACTGCAACTGTGGTGGGTGTACCGTTAATCATTATGCGGAAAGTATTGGTATCCCTACTGACAACCAGATATGGTCCGTCATATGGTGGCTGCAGTGGTTTATGCACAGTATCATTGCGTAAGAATACATGCGTGCAGTAGTCTAGCTCCGCAAAAACGAACGAGTGTCATCCAAGCTGGTTTCTGGGCATTGTTGATCTCAATTGGCGTATATGCTCTCTTAATCTTGTGGCGAATTCTGAGGCTGTGATTGTATCATCTGCCATGCTGTGCAGAAATTCTCCAGGTAGGCGTAACGTTTGTCCATACACCAGTTCTGCTACTGTTGCTTTCAGATCACTTTTTAATGACGTTCGTAGACCCAAAAGTACGATAGGTAGTGTCTCTGTCCAATTCGCCTTTAACTGTCGATGAAGACGCTCAACCATGCCATTTGATGCGGGGTGGTATGCCGTGGTGCGTATGCGTTTCGTACCTAACAATGTAGCCAATGCTTTGAAAACGTAGGCTTCAAATTGTCGTCCTTGATCAGTTGTAATTCTCAGTGGAACTCCAAACCTCGGAATCCAGCCACGAAAAAATGTTTGAGCTATAGTTTCTGCAGTGATGTCCTTCATTGGAAATGCCTCCGGCCACCTAGTAAATCTGTCAATCACCATGAGGCAATAATTGCAGCCTTCCGATGTCGAGAGTGGGCCGATGATGTCAACATGCACATGGTCAAAACGCTGATTTGGTGGAAGAAATGTGCCTAATGATGCCCTGACGTGCTGTGTGATTTTATTCCTCTGGCACGTCAAGCATTGCTTCACAAATGCTTTACAATCTGTGTGCATACATGGCCATACAAATTTTTGTTTGACCAATCTGAGTGTGGCTCTTACTCCTGGGTGTGACAGATTGTGCATTGATGCAATTGCCTGTGTTCTGATTTGCTGTGGCACAAATGGACGTATCTTTCCTCTTGCTACGTCACAGCACAACTCAATGCTTGCTTCAGGAAATGTCACGAGCTGTAGCTTCAATCCTTTCTCTTGTTGCAATAGATCACACAACTCACTATCATATTGTTGCGCATGCGAGAGGGTGTAGTAATCAATGGCCTTTGTCACTGCTTCCACCTGTGCGATGTCAGCTGCTACTGTGGACACTGCTTCTATGCGAGAAAGTGCATCAGCTGGAACATTTAGCTTCCCTTCCACATACACAATGCTGGTCGTGAACTGGCTGATATTATCTAAGTGTCGCAGCTGCCTGGGCGATGCTTTCTCTGGCTTTACATTAAAGGCATATGTAAGCGATTTATGATCTGTGTAAATCGTGAACTGTCGCCCTTCTAATGCGTGTCTGAATTTTTTAAAATGCGTGTCTGAATTTTTTTACTGCTGCATAAGCTGCGTACAGCTCATGGTCATATGTTCCCCAACGTTGCTGAGATGGTGACAACTTATGACTATAAAATGCAGTGGGCTGCCATAACTGATCAATTTGTTGCTGAAGTACGGCACCAATTGCAGTGGACGAAGCATCAACTATGAGAGCGAGTGGAGCATGCGCGACCGGGTGTACTAATTGTGCGGCCTCTGCTGTAGCTTTTTTTATAGCGTGAAACGCGGTGTCCGCCTCGATAGTCCAATGCACACTGTGGTTAGGTTTAGGTGCGCCTTTAAGTAGTTCATTCAATGGTGCAGTTATCAGTGCATGATTGCGAATGAAGCGTTGGTAGAAATTCACTACTCCAATGAATCGTCGTAATTCTCTGACTGTGACAGGGCGGGGTATTTGTTTATGGCCTCTACTTTACTATGTGGCGGTCGAATACCCTGTGCATTCACCAAATATGCTAGAAAGTGGACCTCTTTCTCACCAAAAACACACTTGGCAGGATTAATTACTAGTCCATGTGTACGTAGGCGGTCAAACACTTATGCCAAATGCTGTAAGTGCTCCTCTTCTGATGCAGACATCACCAATAAATCATCTATATACACATAGCAAAAATCTAAATCTCTTGTAACCTCATCCATAAAACGTTGGAAGGTCTGGGCGGCATTACATAGTCCGAATGGCATTCGGGTGAATTCAAATAGACCAAATGGTGTTGTCACCGCTGTTTTAGGAATGTCTTCTGCAGCTATAGGGATCTGATAGTAAGCTCGAACTAGATCAATGGTAGAAAATATAGTCTTACCGTGAACATTTGCAGAAAAGTCTTCTATATGTGGAACTGGGTACCGGTCTGGAATGGTCCTTGCTTTGAGTTGGCGATAGTCACCGCAGGGGCGCCATCCATTCTTCTTTTTAGGCACGATGTGAATTGGGGATGCCCAACTGCTACTAGAAACTCTGCAGATACCTTGTGACAGCATGCTGCGAAATTCCTGCTTTACCACTTTTAGCTTTTCGGCCGTTAAAACGTCTAGGCCGAGCGTGAGTTTGCGGCCCTGGCGTGGTCAAAATGTGGTGGACGGTTGTATGCTTGACTGGTGGGAGAATAGGCGATTGCTGTGTGATCTCGGGGTATCCTTTCAGTAATCGTATATATGGTGTTTCGCCTGTGACTGTGCGTACCTCTAGTGGTGTGATACAACGGACTTTTCCTGTTGTATGCAGACTAGTAGTCAAATCTGTTAGTCGCTGACGTCGCAGATCTGGCAGTAAGTCGTAGAAGGACAAAAAATCTGCTCCGATAATAGGCTGTGATATATCTGCCACTGTAAATTGCCATTCAAACACACGGCGTAGCCCCAAGTTAAGGAATAATGTTACTCGACCGTATGTTCTAATTTTGGAGTCATTGGCAGCTTATAGATAACAGTCGTCGCAGCTCCGGCGTGATAGGCGGTTTGCTGGATATACGGACACTTCTCCGCCTGTATCGACGAGAAACTGTAGTTTTGTTTCGCGGTCTGTCACAAAAAGTCGGCGAGTGTTTGCACTGGAAGTTATCGCTGCTACGATGTCTGCCTCATGTTTCCACTTGCAAGGTGGAGTACACTTTCGTGCATCATTACCAAATGTCTTGTGGTACCAGCATAAGTTCTGTAATGATGGTGATCGATTGCGACTTCGTGACCGTCGGCGGCGTGGACGTTGGCGGTTGTGCGTTGTTTGTAATGCAGCTACCTGTGCGGTCAACTCTGCCAGTTGTGATTGTAGGGAGACTAATGTCACTGTGGGCGAATTTTCTTGTTGTGGCGTTAATGTTGAGACACTTGATGTGGGATACATTTCAATTAACCTGTCGGCCGTTCGTGCCAGTGCGTTTAAATTGCCTGCACATACCGTGAGAATTTTTTGAGTATCTGACGGCAACCGAGACAACCATATATTTCGTAGCACAACATCAGTTACAGTGTTACTTGCCAGCGTGCGCAAACGTCGTAAGATTTGTGACGGAGTGCGATCTCCGAGTTCTTCAGTGCGCAGTAGCTTCTCTAGCCGTTTTGCCTCTGATTGTGACAAACGCGTTATTAATGCGTTTTTAATGGATGCATAACGATCGGTATCCGGTGGTGCGGCTAGGATAACTTGTACTTCTGCTGCTAGATCTTCTGTAAGTGCTGCAACCACATAGCTGTACTTACAAGGGAACCTCCCCATCGCACCCCCCTCAGATTTAGTTATAAATTGACACAGTGGATAGGCCTTGAAAAACTAAACACAGATCAGTCGAGAAAACAGGAAGAAGTTGTGTGGAACTATGAAAAAATAAGCAAAATATACAAACTGAGTAGTCCATGTGCAAGATGAGCAACATCAAGGACCAAGATAAGCTGAGGAGCGCCGTGGTCCCGTGGTTAGAGTGAGCAACTGCGGAACGAGAGGTCCTTGGTTCGAGTCCTCACTCGAGTGAAAATTTTATTTTCGCAAAGTTGTGATCTGTCCGTTCATTCATTGACGTCTCTGTTGACTGTAATAAGTTTAGTGTCTGAGTTTTGCGACCGCACCGCAAAACCGTGCGATTAGTAGACGAAAGGACGTGCCTCTCCAATAGGAACCGAAAACATTTGATCGCAAGGTCATAGGTCAACCGATTCCTCCACAGGAAAACACGTCTGATATATTCTTCACGACACTGGTGACGGCATGTGCGTGGCATGACAGGAATATTTTGTCGACCTACCTAACTTGCACATTTGGCGACTGGGTAAAAAGATTCTTCTACCTTGCCCGATTTAGGTTTTCTTGTGGATGTGATAATCACTCCCAAAAAAGTGATGAAAACATAAGAGTTTGTCACATAAACTGCAACAAATGAATGCAACAGTTTCACAGTCGCACAGTTTTCCCTGTGCTCTGTCAAAACATATGTTTTTTACGTTTTCAAATGTTTCCGTGCGTAGACCGTCAAATTCTGCGTATGTCCAAGTAAATCTCAACATGTCCTGGAATTTTGGAGAGCGAAGTTGATTATGTGTGAGGGCCTGAACTTTGATAATTATCTGAAAATAAAAAATTAAACGTTTCACTCGAGAGAAGATTTGAACCAAGGACCTCTCGTTCCGCAGCTGCTCACGCTAACCACGGGACCACGTCGCTCGTAAGCTGAAACTCTCCTTGATGTTGCCTAGCTTGTACATGGACTACTCAGTTTGTATATTTTGCTTATTTTTTTCATAGTTCCACACAACTTCTTCCTGTTTTCTCGATTGATCTGTGTTCAGTTTTTCAAGGCCTATCCCTGTGCCAACTTATAACTAAATCTGAGGGGGGTGCGATGGGGAGGTTCCCTTGTAAGAAAAGCTCAGCATGCAAATGTGCCCTTGAAGTTTATCTGCAGCTTTACTCGATTTATCTTTTCCCTTTAGCCAAGAAGTGTAGTGTAACTCCATTTTGCGCAACATGTTGACAGGTGTTTCACATGAGGTGTAAGAGGTTAGTAGTTCCATTCTCTAGTTTTTCTTGAGGGAAACGTGAGGCAATGTAGCAGCATACGTATTCGCAGTTATGCATCAGTGCATAGTGGATTATAGTTTATATGGCAGGATAAAATAGGAAGCAAAGATGCCACCACATTGCCTTTACTTAGATAGTCATTGACAGTTGAAGGTGGCCATCACTAATGGCATTCAAAGCAATTACATAGCGCAGCATGACCTCATACATAGAGCACCCAAACCATTCTGATCATACAGGACTTAGTATCATCTTATCACAATATTTACAGTATAACTGCTGCTGATGCTTTGCTAAGAGAGGCACCTGATGAATGAGATTTGCTTATGGCAGTATGCATAAGAATGAGATAATCCAAAATAAAAATAAGAGATTCACCAAACTGAGTGAAGGCAAAGCCTTAGGTGCTTCCTCAAGTTCTTGCAGTTTGATCATTTAGTTCTTGATATTATTGCACTGATGGTTCATTTAGGCTGTTTGTTTGGAAATTACTAAAGTTTAATTGCTAGAACACTCTACTACTTTAAATTGTATTTCGTTTTGAGTTGAATATAAGTCTAAAGTGACGCTAATTTTGCTTTCAGT
This sequence comes from Schistocerca nitens, assembly GCF_023898315.1. Taxonomy (NCBI): domain Eukaryota; kingdom Metazoa; phylum Arthropoda; class Insecta; order Orthoptera; family Acrididae; genus Schistocerca; species Schistocerca nitens. Next base: position 435,447,770 of record NC_064621.1, read on the forward strand.
CCATTTCCTGACGAATAACTGAATGATTTCCAAACTGCTCTGACTGTTCTGTTGTCTGTCTCGTGAATTTTGTAAAATGTTGTGGCAGTTGGCAGTCAGTGCTGAATGCAGACATGTGCAAAAATCTTCACCGTTATAGGGGGTATCCAAACTGTACTTTTGTGTCTATTCCCCATCTCATAATTAGTGAAATAACAGAGTGCCCATTCTGCTAAAAGCTCAGTTTCAGCTAATTCTTAAATAACAATCTACAGTTAGTAGGAATGCATGAATGGAAACATACTGTTGGACAGAACTTGGAGAGCTCCTTGCTTTTCTAAATTTTTCAGTGAGTATTACAATAAGAATCTTGTTTCACACTATGCTGAGGAACCCTAAAGTATTTATTTTCTCATTTCATATTCAGACAAGTGTTATGATAGGTATAAGAGAAGGAAATGAATTAGATGCTTGTCAGAAAAGTTATTTACTGGTGTACTACCTCTGCGTCCAGAAAAGCTGCTTAATTATTTTTTGTGTGCTTCATGAATTTGATGTCTCACATTACTTTGTGAGATTTTTTGGGATCAAAATAGCATGGACAGTCCATCACCAGCAAGCACACTTCATGCACACAAGACTGCCAACTCCAGCACCTCGTAATTTGGCTCTCTAGCCCGAGATGCGGGAGTTGGCAGTCGTGTGAATGAGGTGTGCTTGCTTGTCATAATACTGGTTCCACTTGTTCCATTGCATCTGGGAATATAGTCCCAGTCTGGCCACTCAAAGAACATGAGGAAATTAAAGATGATGTTTTTCTGTTAAAATTTTGATGTTCTTTGTCAGCCAACATAAACACACCACAGTGACATTGCATACTTTTCATTATATCTGATGTCTTGAGTGATGACTTCAAGGGTGCACTGTCCATGCTAAATTTATTCTGGCCTTAATTTGTCAGCTATTTAATTAATGTAATTGGAGAGCATAGCAAGGCGTATTCTTCTCATCTGTTAAGTTTTTTTACTCCCATAAATAACAAAATGTTTGTTAAACAATGGAAACTCCACGAAGGAATATGAACAATGTAGAAAAAGACAGATTGCTACTTACCATAAAGAAGAAACTTAAGTTGCAGACAGGCACAATTACAAGACACTTACAAAAAGTTTCCAGCCACAGCCTTCATCAGCAGAAGAGAGACACATTCATACAAACAAGCAAGCACACTTCATGCACACATGACCGCCAACTCCAGCACCTCGGAATTTGGCACCGTGGCTCAAGACGCTGGAGTTGGCAGTCATGTGTGCATGAGGTGTGATTGGTAGTGTGTATCAGTGGTGTGTGTTTGTGTTTTGCTGATGATGGCTGTGGGCGAGCTTTATGTAAGTGTATTTAAATTGTGCCTGTCTGCAACTTAATGTGTCTTCTTTACCATAAGTAGCAGTCTGTCTTTTCCTACATTGTTCAAATTTTTGTTACTAATTTTTATCTTAATTTCAACACATATATCTATTGGCACATAACTTTTACATGAAAATCTTAAGATGTTAACAAGTCATGAGAAGGAAAGTTGCTATTCATCATATAGCAGAGTTGCAGATAGGCACAACAAAAAGACTGTCAAACAAAGCTTTCAGCCAAACAGGCCTTCATTAGAACAGACAAGATACACAACACACTCACATGCAAATGCACCTCATACACCCACGATCACATTCTGGCTTTGGCAGCCAGACTGTGGTCATGTGTATGTGAGAGTTGTGTTTGCATGAGTGTGTTGTGTGTGTATGGTGTCTTGTTCTGATGAAGGCCTGTTTGGCCAAAAGCTTTGTTTGACAGCCTTTTTGTTGTGCCTATGTGCAACACAGCATCTCCATTATCTGGTGAGTGGCAACTTTCCTTTTCATAATACCGTCATTATTCCATTCTGAATTTTCCATTGTTTAATCTCAAGACCTTATTTAGACTTAATTTCACTTGTATTTATTGTTCCATTTATCACCTTGATTCTTCTGTTTGCACTGGTGTAATTAACTTTTATTAGGGCACTGGAAATGGAAATTGGCAACTTGCACGTCGGAGATGGGGATTCAGAAAATATGGTTCTTTTGAAACACAACTAGCTCTTTATACTCATGAAGTAATAAGTGCTATTGACTGGGGATGTCAAATTGATTCCATATTTTTAGATTTCCAGAAGGCTTTCGACACCACTCCTCACAAGCATCTTCTAACCAAACTGCGGGCCTACGGAGTATCACCTCAGTTGTGCGACTGGATTCATGATTTCCTGTCAGAAAGGTCACAGTTCATAGTAATAGACGGAAAGTCATCGACTAAAACAGAAGTAATATCTGGCGACCCCCAAGGAAGTGTTATAGGTCCTCTAGTGTTCCTGATCTATATTAAGGACATAGGAGATAATCTGAGTAGCCGTCTTAGATTGTTTGCAGATGATGCTGTCATTCACCGTATTGTAAAGTCATCAAAGGATCAAAACGACTTGCAAAATGGTTTAGATAAGATATCTGTATGGTGAGAAAAGTGGCAATTGACCCTGAATAAAGAAAAATGTGAAGTTATTTACATGAGTACTAAAAGAAATGAGCTAAATTTCGATTACACGGTAAGTCACAAAAATCTGAAGGCTGTAAATTCAACTAAATACTTAGGGATTACAATTACAAATAACGTAAATTGGAACGATCACATAGATAATATTGTGGGTAGAGCAAACCAGAGACTGTGATTCACTGGCAGAACACTTAGAAGGTGCAACAGGTCTACTAAAGAGACTGCTCACACCACGCTTGTCTGCTCTATTCTGGAGTATTGCTGTGCGGTGTGGGATCCGCATCAGGTAGGACTGACGGATGACATCGAAAAAGTACAAAGAAGGGCAGTTCGTTTTGTATTATCGCAAAATAGGGGAGATAGTGTCACAGATATGATACATGAATTGGAGTGGCAATCATTAAAACAAAGACCTTTTTCGTTGCGACGGGATCTTCTCATGAAATTTCAATCACCAGTTTTCTCCTCCGATTGCAAAAACATTCTGTTGCCACCCACCTACATAGCGAGAAATGATCATCACGATAAAATAAGATAAATCAGGGCTCGCACAGAAAAATTTAAGTGCTCGTTTTTCCCACGTGCCTTTTGAGAGTGGAACGGTAGAGAGACAGCTTGAATGTGGTTCATTGAACCCTCTGCCAGGCACTTTATTGTGAATAGCAGAGTAATCATGTAGATGTAGATGATTTACACCTGAATGGCTGCTCACGTTTACTACTTTGCATGCTTCACAACAATAAGTCATACTTCTCATTCACAAGATGCATCTGCCCTTTCCAAATGGTGCAAACTAAGATAGTTTTTTTACAATTTTCAGAAACTGTCTGAATTTACTGTCTTCACACTGTACAAATACAATTAGACACTTGACATTTGTGAAAACTCTCCAAAAGATATAATACAGCAAAGGGTACACATAAGAAAAGCTACAACAAGCACTCAAATATGACAGCAACAAATGCTCTCAGTTCTTAAGATGAACCATCAGGTAAACAATGATGTGCCTCAAGTCCATTGTGAAGACACGTGCTATGTGTCACAGGTACTGACTGAGCACAATTCAGTGCATGGCCTGACAAATTAAACTGCTTGCATCTCACTGGCTGTAAGTAGGCTTCTCTACTGTTACCCTTCAATTGAGACAAATCCACAGATACGTCTGCTTTCACAAAGTGCACTTTTAGATTCCTATGGCTATCAAGTCTTGCAACCATGTCTGTGCACATGATCAGAAGTCATAAGCTAGAGTAGACTGTCTTGCACAGTATGCTGTAGGCACCTGGATACTGCTATATATAGCAAATATCCGAGAATGAGGGTCTGGTTTTTTGGTTTTTTTTTGGGGGGGGGGGGCGTATATATGTGAGCTGGCCGCTGGTCCTTCTCCAATGGCAGCACACTCACCCTGGAACCGATAAGAGGTCGGAGGGGCAGGGCATTGCCATTGGGTGTCAATGACTACATTTGCCCCAGTTTTCTTGTTTAGTCAGCTGCTCCAGCAGCCCTGCCAGAGCTATAAGATTTCACAACTTCAGCTTTCAAAGGTGCTGGTTGGTGTCTTCTGTTTTGTTGATGTCTTGAATACGTGCTCTTGCTCTATGAATAAGCCTTCTTGCTCGGTGGTGCCTGGACTTCAAGCTGTTGACCATTTGTTTACCTTTCTGTGACATCGTTCTGCTGACTGATGCAGGAATAATTCATCACCCCAAAGAAACTGTGGTGCAACAGCATGAATGAGAAGTCAGTACAAAACAATCAGAAACCAAATTGAGATCAAACTGCAGAAACTTGAGGAAATGCATTGAGACTTTGCCCTTCAGTCAGTTTTATGAATCTCTTATTATTATTTGGATTTTTGCTGTCTTACGCATCAGCCAATAGAAAATCTCATTCATCAGGTGCATTTATTTGCAGAGCATCAGCAGCAACTATACTTTAGTCATGGTGAGTAGAAGATACTAACTATGGTATGATCAGAGTGGGTGCTCGTGTTTACTGGTTAATTGCTTTGAATGACATTTGTGCTGGTATATGCGAGCTAACATACCAAAGATGTTCGGGCTCAAATGCGGTTCCTCTTTGTCAAAATGTCTTGGATCAAAATCGTCTAGGGGTTGAACTGCACATGTGGCATTACACGCTCTAAATTAGCCACTTATGATCCTTTGGTTAAATAGTCTGGCTGATGGCAAGTTTGTGAAATACAAAGTTAACATAATATATAATAACAGTAATAATAAAATCGGGAACTATTTAACGACACATAATTGATGTAGGCCACACAGTTGCGATTTGGTTAGAATAATGTTTATTCAGAAAGAAAACTAATAGCGAAAGTGGTCTTATTTAGAGTTACTGTTACACTCAAGCGCATATTCATTTGACACAGTTTGATCATTCACAATCTCATCGCGAAATACAAGTTATCTACGTAAAAAGTTACGAGTTCACACCAGGCGCACGGCTGCTCACCGCTCAGAGCCTAAGCCCTGTGATACCACACAACGTTTCACTTCCTAGCTGCCTAAAGACCGAGCGTCCGCTTTCGTGTCTCAATCCGAATTATACGCTTTGGTGTCTTCAGCTGAACTGTACTCATTGGTGTCTAGACCAGAACTGCCCTCTGCATGTCTCCGACCGCGTTTCCCGCGCACGTCTCCGACCGCGTTACCCGCGCGCCGAACATCTTCGCTCAACTGACTAGCGCAGTTTTCTTTCCTGAAGCCGTCCATCTGATTGCTACATTATTTTACATTTTAACATATTTAAATAATCAAATCTTGGCCACTTTTACGTTCTAAATAAAGTAATAATAATATCCATTACATAATGGATGTTAACGCACCTAACAGCCGCATTAAGATGTGGCCGATCATGACAATGAAACACTTGCACGAAATGCACATTAGTGCCACCAGTTTGAGTAGCTATCTTTACCAGGTCACCATCTACATCATATTCATACGATCTGATGGAGACTGTGTTTTTCCAACTAGGGTGCAGGGTAACATCAGCACAGCACTAGATAATATTTTTTAATCGTTCTTCATTACTAGATGGGAATTCTATTAGCAAAAGATTGAATGGCCTTTCATACCATGATGCACAAATTTTAACATTAAAAGGCTTTAGTACTCAAACAAATGTCACATTTAATTACAAACGACGTAGGAAAAATTAATCCAACAGCAATAGAGAGTTTTTTTTAACTTTGTCAAGGAACAAGAGTGGCAGGATGTTTATAGTGCCGATAACATAGATGATAAATATAAGCTTTCCTTAACGCATTTCTCATGCTCTTTGAGAGCTGCTTTCCACTAGAACATTCTAAACGGGGTACTAGCAGTAATAGGTTGCCCGGGTGGCTGACTAGTGGGATAAGGATGTCATGTAGAACAAAGTGGGATTTACATCACAATCTTAGAAGTAGTCACAATCAAGCTACAGTAGCCCATTACAAACACTATTTTAAGGTGCTCAAAAATGTTACTAGGAAGGCAAAGAGTATGTGATACGCAAATAGAATAGATATTTCACAGAATAAAATTAAAACCATATGGACAGTTGTGAAGGAAGTGTCTGGTCAGCACCACAAGGTCGACAATATAAAGTCAGTTTATAGTAAAAATATTTCTGTTACTGATAAATCAGATATATGTTCAGTATTTAACAATCATTTTCTGAGCATTGCTGGTGAATTAAATAAAAATTTAGTTTCTACAGGAAATCATAAATTTTCTTGGCAGATGTCTTTCCGAGATTGATATCTGAAATACTACTCTGTGATACAGACAAGAGGGAGATTGAATCAATAATTAAATCACTGAAGACTAAGGACTCTCATGGTTATGATGGAGTGCCTAGCGGAATATTAAAGTACTGTGCTACGCATGGTAGCCCTGCTATTTAGCCATATTTGTAATTTTTCCTTTAGGAATAGTCAGTTTCCTGAACGATTAAAGTACTCAGTAGTAAAGCCGCTTTATAAAAAGGGAGAAAGGGGTAATGTAGACAGTTTTAGACCTATTTCTATGCCATGTAAGGTTCGGCTATAGAAGTCATTTAACAACAGAAAATGCTATATTCTCCTTTCTCTATGAGGTACTAGATGGGTTAAACAAAAGGTTTTGAATGCTAGGCATATTTTTTGATTTAAGTAAGGCATTTCATTGTGTTGATCACAAAATATTGCTCCAGAAGTTGGACCATTATGGAATATGGGGAGTATCTCACAATTGGTTCACCTCTCACTTCAGCAACAGACAGCAAAAGGTCATTATTCACAATGATGAGAATGGCTGTGATGTGGGGTCTGAGAGGGGTACTGTCAAGTGGGAAGCACCACAGGGATTAGTGTTGGGGCCACTCCTGTTCCTTATTTATATAAATGATATGCCCTCTAGTATTACGGATAACTCTAAAATATTTCTGTTTGCCGATGACACTAGCTTGGTAGTAAAGGATGTTGTGTACAACATTGGCCCAGTTTCAAATAGTGCAGTTCATGACATAAGATCATGGCTTGTGGAAAATAAACTAACACTAAATCACAGTAAGACTCAGTTTTTACAGTTTCTAACCCAAAATTCAACAATACCTGACGCTTTAATTTCACAGGATGGGCACATGATTAGTGAAACTGAACAGTTCAGATTTCTAGGTATCCAGATAGATAGTAAGCTGTCATAGAAAGCCCACTTTCAGGAGCTTGTTCAAATGCTGCAATTTTACTATTTGAATGGTATCTAAAGTGATTGATCGTTCGACACGAAAATCAGTCTATTTTGCTTATTTTCATTCACTTATGTTGTATGGTATTATATTTTGGGGTATCTCTTCCTATTCTAAAAGATGTTTTTCGCTCAGAAATGGGCAGTTCGGGCAATAAGTGGTGTAAGTTCACGAACCTCTTGTCGACTACTGTTCATGAATCTGGGTATTTTGACATTGGCCTCTCAATATATATATATTCCTTACTGTCATTTCTTGTTAACAATATTCCTAGAGTCATCATTCAAAGCTCGTTCTTGAAATTTTGTTAATAGACTTTCTCGAGATAGTCTACGTCTATCTCCTAGAGTCTTCCAGTTCAGTTCCTTCAGTACCTCTGTGACACTCTCCCACATACCAAACAAAATGTACGAAGGAGACGTTTTCTTAAGATATCCTCACTGATGTTTTATCTGGATTATTGTAGTTGTGTCACAGAATAGATAAAAACCTGGGCTCAATCAAGATTGGAACTGAGACCCAATGCAGCCTTCGCTTTACAGCACAACCCCCTTACCTCAGAGCATTCATTTATCTCTTATTGCCCCAGTGGTGGCTAGGACAGGTAAATCAAAATGTAAAAATGACCAATCGAGCTGCCCTTCACTGTATACATTCAATATCCCCTGTTAGTCTTATCTGACATGGGTCCCATACACTTGAGCAATATTCTAGAACTGGCCACACAAGAGATTTGTAAGGAGTCTCTTTTGTACACTGGTTACACTTCCCCAGTATTCTAGCAATAAACCAAAGTCTACCACCTGCTTTACCCATAACTGACCCTATGTGATCATCCCATTTCATATCCCTACAAAGTATTACACCCAGGTATTCGTATGAGTTAGCCAATTCCAGAGATATTGATATTGATATTATAGTCATATGGTACTACATTTTTTCATTTTGTGAAGTACAAAATTTTGCATTTCTGAACATTTTTTTAAAAAATGTTCAAATGTGTGTAAAATCTTATAGGATTTAACTGCTAAGGTCATCAGTCCCTAAGCTTACACACTGCTTAACCTAAATTATCCTAAGGACAAACACGCACACCCATGCTCAAGGGAGGATTCGAACCTCCACCGTAATCAGCTGCACAGTCCATGTCTGCAATGCCATGGACCGCTCGGCTAATCCCGCGCAGCTGAACATTTAAACCAAGTTACCAATTTTTGGACCACTTTGAAACCTTATCAATATCTGGCTGAATATTTAGGCACCTTCTTTCAGACAGTACTTTATTATAGATAACTGCATCATCTGTAAAAAGTCTGAGGTTACTATTAATATTGTCTGCAAGGTCATTAATATACAATATGAACAGCAGGGTCCAACACAGTTCTGTGGAGCACAACTGAACTTACTTCTACACCTTACAAAGTCTCGGCATCCAGGATAAAATGCCATGTTCTCCCTACCAAAAAGCCCTCAATCCAGTCACAAATTTCTCTTGATACCCCATACAATTGTACTTTTGACAATAAGCATAGGTGTGGTGCTGAGTCAAAGCTTTCTGGAAATCAATAAATACTGCATCTGCCTCACTGCCTTGATCCAAAGGGTTCAGTGTGTCATGTGATAAGAGAGCAAGTTGGGTTTCACATGATGATGATTTCGAAATCTATGCTCGCTGGCACTGAAGAGATCATTCTGTTCAAGATAGCTCAGTATATTTTATCTCAGAATATGTTATAAGATTCTACAACAAATCATTGTTGAGGATATTGGACAGTAATTTTGTGGATTATTTCTACAAGCCCCCTTGTAGAAGGGTGCGACCTGTGATATTTTCTAAGAACTGGGCCGGGTTTTCTTTTGTTCAGACACTTTAAAGTGGTCCTTCTGCAGAGGATGCTGCAGTGTGCGATTTTCAGGGGGGATGGGGGGATTTGCCCCCCCCCCCCCCCCTCTGCATCAGACCATCCCCTCCTCTGGTTTTAGTTTATGCATCCCAACCTGGGATGTTTATTTCCCACGCACTGAAAGTTTTTAATAAGTCTTACTATTAATACTATTAATATGTTTCAGTTTTCTATCATCGGAATACGTACAACTTTTCACAAATGTGCCTCTACTTTTTGAATTCTCCTCGTATATCTGTGTACCCATATGTAGATGATTTTGTAAATAAGCTTTACCTATAATGTACTTTTAAAGATATAACAAGGGATGGCTTTTCTGATAGTGCATACGCATCAATACTGAGTTTCGGCATTAACATCTATTTATAAATAGCTGTTTAACCATGCGTAACGCCATGGTCCAAGCTAGTAACATATATAATTCTACTAACCCCCTAAGACATCCCCCCCACTGGTAAAAGCACAAATCGCACCCTAGGATGCTGTGATTAGTTTGTTGCACATTGGCTGCTACAAGCCCCACTTCCTTCTTCCAGTAAACCAGCTTATAGCTCATAAAGGTAATGAATTTGCATTGCATGGCAGGTACAGTACTGTTACGTAGCTAAGGTTGGCAACAAAGTAAGCCAACTTTCACCAATCAAAATATGGGCCATGCTAAAATATGGTCTTAGTACTCTGCCTGCAGTCAGGCTAGCAGCTTGTAATAAAACGTTCAATATACCAGTCTCATTAAAGATATTCTCCACCAAAAGAATAATACGTGTATTATGTAATCTGGCGTGCTGCTTCTTGATGCTGCCTTTGGTTCATTTTGATGTTACTGCATCACCACATGGGATTTATGCAAAGGGTTGAATAAGTTTCAGTGCTTCATGTTCACCATACATTTTATTTTGCATACTAGATGTTCGATGGTGAACTTACAAAGTCTGACTACATGCTGTTGATACAAAAATTTGGTCCAAGACTCACTTATGGCGGTGTACAGATCGCCTCTATATATATGATTTTCAACAATTACTATCATTGTTACATACTGAAATTTGCACATTAACAATTAAAAGTTTTTACATTTATCTTCCCAAATTGCACATAAAACTACATGGAATAACAGTAAATAATTTCATACAAAGACAGGAAAGAATCTGTTTCTATTAAGACTATAAATTACATGTTTTATCATTACAACAATATAGTTTGTCAATTTGCATATATTATTTTACTGACCTAGAGCAAAATCACCCTATCATTTTCAGGTGAACAGAGTGAATAGTTTTATTGGATAGATTCAGTTAATTAAATTTTGTATGAATAAAATTTTATATTTCTGTATGATCATAATTACAGTTCTATTAACTAACACCAATTAGAACATGAGCATGTTTGTCTCTGACTGAAAAATCATCATGTCATATTTATGTTAGGAGAACAAACAATTTCTGACTTAAAAAACCTGTAGTTTGTATTTTGTGTAAACTATGGTGGTATATTAGTTTTTAATCCAATATGTTTCCTTCATTCTATATACTGGTAAGGTCCAATGTAAACAATGTCAAAACAACATGTTGCGGTTCCACCTGCTTTATTTCTTCATTTGTTGTCCTCATTGTCGCTGTACTGCGTTGCTACACTGGCTCAAAAATCGGGTTTGTAATTTGGACACTGTCTATGGAAAATAATGTAGCCGAAAAATGTGCAGTTGCGTTTCACTGTCTTTTACTTCCACTTTTCACAACCCCCCATATTCACTTTTATATGGCAAGTGCACTGTTGTTTAACTTCCTATTAGCCTCATTAATAGTTAGCAGGTGAACCATCCACATACTGCTACAACAGTTTACTGTTGAACATCTATGAACAGTAAAAGCCTAACCACAAAGCTCACAGGTCTTGAAGAATAGAAAGGTACGTATGGAACAGACTCTGTCATTGTTTTTACACATGGCCTAATTGCTTAACACTTATTTCACAGTTAAGTTGAAGCATTGTTGTTGTTCTAACCAGCACAGGTTACTCATCTGAAACTTGGTTGTGGACTGACTCTCACGTGACCAAAATTGGGCCCTTATATATCATCACAATAATAGGCCCTGAAACTATGCATTGTTCGATGTTTAATTTACAGAAATAACAATTAAAACTTAATTCATTACATTAACTGGATATATAGAAAAATTCATTCCTTTTCACAATTTCTTCTGCCACAAGGTTTAGGCCAGATTATTTGTTTAAATGATGAAATTAACAAATATTGTTATGAAAACAATACTTTTGACAAAACTGTTTAGACACTGGACTCGCATTCGGGAGGACGACGGTTCAATCCCTCGTCCGGCCATCCTGATTTAGGTTTTCCGTGATTTCCCTAAATCGCTCCAGGCAAATGCCGGGATGGTTCCTTTCAAAGGGCACGGCCGACTTCCTTCCCTAATCCGATGAGACCGATGACCTCGCTGTCTGGTCTCCCTCCCCAAAACAACCAACCAACCAAAACTGTTTATTACTTTGACTTTCCAAACATGTTTTGGAATAGAGTCAAATAAATCCTTTAGGACTACTATTAGCTGTTTCTACAAATGTTTATAATTCGTACAGAATTTATATTTGTTTATACATCAACAACAGAATTTAAGTTACGAAATGAAGGATACTAACTAGTAATAGTCAAAATAAAATAGAAAATCAATTACATACATAAAACTAAGCTCAAAATTAGATCTGGTGTTATATTCTTTAAGACTAAGGACCAATCTTTCTCTTTTATCAAAATGCAGATTCTATTCATGTATGTTAATGGTAATTAGTGAAAATAAAAAAAAAAACAAATTTAAGGAGGCAGATGGTGAAACAAGAGGGGAAGTAATAATATCCCAGCTTGCTTTGACACAAACAGTTTAAATTAGTGTAAATTATTAAGCTGCTGCAGGAAGAATCTCCGGTGTGTCACAGTATTTGAATCCAGATAACCCGAAACATGTCTCCTTCATTCTATATACATGTAGACAAAGTCAAAACAAGTTTAAATTGGTGTAAACTACTAACATTACATATATGCCCTCTTCGGGAGAGTTGAGATGAGATTGGAATAGGATACAGGATCCCGAAAGGGGTTGTGGTATTACAAGCTTGATAATGGGCTGTAGGCCACAGCCTTTATCTTTTACTTTTGTTGCTTTGAATATGAGCATGCTGTACTCCAAAACTTGATTCTGAACTTTGCCTACGTACATGACTCACAAAAGTTAAATAGCCACATTTCATACCATATGTCAGTTATCAAGATTTCCTGAATGTGGAAAATCATTGATGCTAAAATGATCTTTCTTTTTCCTTTTCTGATGTGGATACTCCGCTAATATTCACCCCTTATAATCGATAGTTTGAACTGCCTTCACCGCTCTATTAAATCCAAAGCAAACAATACACTGTAAATGTTAGACCTTTTTCACTTGCAACTGTTTTATTACAATTAAGCAACATAATAAAGAAACAAAGCAACCAACAAAATTAAGACAACAAAAGTTCCATTCCTATGACACAAGTGAGAATAGATTAATTTCTTGTGGTAGTAGATAAAGTGGCAGTCCTATCTCAGTTCATGCACATTCTGCAGCATACTCAATATTTTAGACCGCCATGCTTCTCACACTCAACTGATCATTGATGTCACTGGCCTAATCGGGGATTAGTGTCTAGTGAAGTACGTGATGCAAACCGTCGGCTTTGACCAGTGCCGTCACAACAGAGTTGATGCATTGCACAGATTTAAGAGCAAAGATGAATGAGAAACAAAGAAATGCAGGACACAGAAAACAGGTCTAGTGATGCAGGGGATACAACTCATCAGCTTTGACCAGCGACGTTATACATTACTCATAGATTAATAATGTCTTCACTTTCAGCCATAGATAAAAAAAAAAAAAAAACAGTTCTGTGTTCCAGATAAGCACTATCATTGTACATTAAAATAATTTCATGTGATTTAAAAAATATCGCTACATATTGCTCAAAATATTCTTCATGTGCATTTATTTCAATAATTGGTTGTTTGCAATTCATTCGTATTCAATTTCATTCTTAGTGATATTGAAGTAATTTGGACTATTACTTTCTTATTTGAGGACTTTAGGACAAATTTTAGTATCTCATTGTCGTTTGTAGATATGGATTTATCTGTTCCGATGAACGTTAGTGGGCCGCTTCTTTGAGTCCTAGAATCCTAATCTTCAATTGACCATTATAGCTCAAATGAAGAATGGAATACTCGTGCAAAAAAAAAAAAAAAGGGAAAAGAAATATGTGACAGATAGAACGTTGGCACGGAATACCTCAGTTGACATATGTGAGTTGTGTCCCAAACTTCAGTTGATCTGTACATGTTAGCGGCAGTACGGGATATAAATTTACCTTATATCGGTCTTTCCACCTTCGCTGGCACGAGTATCCCACAGGATAAAAATTTTACAGGTGTGTTTTTCGTCTCCGCTACTACTAGCACCCCCCCCCCCCCCCCCATGAACCATACACCCTGCCGTTGGTAGGGAGGCTTGCATGCCTCAGCGATACAGATAGCTGTACCGTAGGTGCAACCACAACGTAGGGATATCTGTTGAGAGGCCAGACAAACGTATGGTTCCTGAAGAGGGGCAGCAGCCTTTTCCGTAGTTGCAAGGGCAACAGTCTGGATAATTGACTGATCTGGCCTTGTAACACGAACCAAAATGGCCTTGCTGTGATGGTACTGCAAATGGCTGAAAGCAAGGGGAAACTACAGCCGTAATTTTTCTCGAGGGCATGCAGCTTTACTGTATGGATAAATGATGATGGCGTCCTCTTGGGTAAAATGTTCCAGAGGTAAAAGAGTCCCCCATTCGGATCTCCGAGCGGGGACTACTCAGGACGACATCGTTATCAGGAGGAAGAAACCTGGCGTTCTACGGATCGGAGCGTGGAATGTCAGATCCCTTAATCGAGCAGGTAGGTTAGAAAATTTAAAAAGGGAAATGGATAGCTTAAAGTTAGATATAGTAGGAATTAGTGAAGTTCGGTGGCAGGAGGAACAAGACTTTTGGTCAGGTGAATACAGGGTTATAAATACATAATCAAATAGGGGGAATGCAGGAGTAGGTTTAAAAATGAATAAAAAAATATGAGTTCGGGCAAGCTACTACAAACAACATAGTGAACGCATTATTGTGGCCACGATAGACACGAAGCCCACGCCGACGACAGTAGTACAAGTCTATATGCCAACTAGCTCTGCAGATGACGAAGAAATTGAAGAAATGTATGATGAGATAAAAGAAATTATTCAGATAGTGAAAGGAGACGAAAATTTAATAGTTGTGGGTCACTGGAATTCGAGAGTAGGAAAAGGAAGAGAAGGAAACATAATAGGTGAATATGGATTGGGGTGAGGAAATGAAAGAGGAAGCCGCCTGGTAGAATTTTGCACAGAGCATAAATTAATCATAGCTAACACTTGGTTCAAGAATCATAAAAGGAGGTTGTATACATGGAAGAAGCCTGGAGATACTGACAGGTTTCAGAAGGATTATATAATGGTAAGACAGAAATTTAGGAACCAGGTTTTAAATACCACAATCTATTGGTTATGAGCTGTAGATTAAAACTGAAGAAACTGCAAAAATGTGGGAATTTAAGGAGATGGGATCTGGACAAACTGATTAAACCAGAGGTTGTACAGAGTTTCAGGGAGAGCATAAGGGAACAATTGTCACATATGGGGGAAAGAAATACAGTAGAAGAAGAATGGGTGGCTCTGAGGGATAAAGTAGTGAAGGCAGCAGAGGATCAAGTAGGTAAAAAGACGAGGGCTAGTAGAAATCCTTGGGTAACAGAATAAATATTGAATTTAATTGATGAAAGGAGAAAATATAAAAATGCAGTAAATGAAGCAGGCAAAAAGGAATTCAAACGTCTCAAAAATGAGATCGACAGGAAGTGCAAAATGGCTAAGCAGGGATTGCTAGAGGACAAATGTAAGGATGTAGAGGCTTATCTCACTAGGGGGTAAGATAGATACTGCCTACAGGAAAATTAAAGAGACCTTTGGAGAAAAGAGAACCGTGGAAGGAGTATATAGAGGGTCTATACAAGGGCGACGTACTTGAGGACAATATTCTGGAAATGGAAGAGAATGTAGATGAAGACAAAATGGGAGATACAATACTGTGTGAAGAGTTTGACAGAGCACTGAAAGACCTAAGTCGAAACAAGGTCCCGGGAGTAGACAACATTCCATTAGAACTACTGACGGCCTTGGGAGAGCCAGTCCTGACAAAACTCTACCATCTGGTGAGCAAGATGTATGAGACAGGCGAAATACCTTCAGACTTCAAAAAGAATATAATAATTCCAATCCCAAAGAAAGCAGGTGTTGACAGATGTGAAAATTACCGAACAATCAGTTTAATAAGCCACAGATGCAAAATACTAACGCGAATTCTTTACAGACGAATGGAAAAACTGGTAGAAGCCGACCTCGGGGAAGATCAGTTTGGATTCCGTAGAAATACTGAACATGTGAGCCAATACTGACCCTACGACTTATCTTAGAAGCTAGATTAAGGAAAGGCAAACCTGCGTTTCTAGTATTTGTAGACTTAGAGAAAGCTTTTGACAATGTTAACTGGAATACTCTCTTTCAAATTCTGAAGGTGGCAGGGGTATAGTACAGGGAGCGAAAGGCTATTTGCAATTTGTACAGAAACCAGATGGCAGTTATAAGAGTCGAGGGACATGAAAGGAAAGCAGTGGTTGGGAAGGGAGTGAGACAGGGTTGTAGCCCTCTCCTCGATGTTATTCAATCTGTATATTGAGCAAGCAGTAAAGGAAACAAAAGAAACATTCAGAGTAGCTATTAAAATCCATGGAGAAGAAATAAAAACTTTGAGGTTCCCCGATGACATTGTAATTCTGTCAGAGACAGCAAAGGACTTGGAAGAGCAGTTGAACGGAATGGACAGTGTCTTGAAACAAGGATATAAGATGAACATCAACAAAAGCAAAACGAGGATAATGGAATGTAGTCGAATTAAGTAGGGTGATGCTGAGGGATTTAGATTAGGAAATGAGACACTTAAAGTAGTAAAGGAGTTTTGCTATTTGGGGAGCAAAATAACTGATGATGGTCGAAGTAGAGAGGATATAAAATGTAGACTGGCAATGGCAAGGAAAGCGTTTCTGAAGAAGAGAAATTTGTTAACATCGAGTATATATTTAAGTGTCAGGAAGTCGTTTCTGAAAGTATTTATATGGAGTGTAGCCATGTATGGAAGTGAAACATGGACGATAAATAGTTTGGACAAGAAGACAATAGAAGCTTTTGAAATGTGGTGCTATAGAAGAATGCTGAAGATTAGATGGGTAGATCACATAACTAATGAGGAGGCATTGAATAGAATTGGGGAGAAGAGGAGCTTGTGGCACACCTTGACTAGAAGAAGGGATCGGTTGGTAGGACATGTTCTGAGGCATCAAGGGATCACCAATTTAGTATTGGAGGGCAGCGTGGAGGGTAAAAATCGTAAAGGGAGACCAAGAGATGAATATACTAAACAGATTCAGAAGGATGTAGGTTGCATCACGTATTGGGAGATGAAGAAGCTTGCACAGGATAGAGTAGCATGGAGAGCTGCATCAAAGCAGTCTCAGGACTGAAGACCACAACAACAACAACTACTAGCACCCTATTTTTCAGTTCATACTAGTAATAGCGAAGGCGCCAAGACCGACATACATAAAATTTGTAATCCTTGGTTCAGTTGACCAATCTGGGTCAACTGAAGAATAGGATACTAATGCTAGCGAAGACGAAAAAATCGCCGTACGTAATATTGGCGGCCTGTATCTTAGTTGAACTACGCGAAAAAAAGCGACATACATAAAATTTTTAACCCACACAATTTTATTTTAACCTTCAACACTTTTATTATTATTATTTATTTTATGGCCTTCATTGGACCACTGTAGTCAAAAATACAAAGTTATAAACAAGTTGTTACACAGGGATACAATTTGGCTCAACAATAACTTAATATGATATTTAATTAATATAATTATTAGCGTTTATTCTTATATGAAAGGTGTTTTGCTCTTCTGTCTGCCCAATATTTCTTCATTCTTTCAGATATTTTCTTTCTTTCTTCATTTGAGACCACTCTTCCTGTACTCCTTTTATTGATTTTCATTTGTGGTCTGGTTTGCGGGTCTTGCATTATTCTGGTTTTCTCTATTATGTTTTTTAGGTCATCTACTGTAATGTGGAGTTCTTTTATATCTTCCTTAATTTCTGTGATCCATTTAATGTCGCTCTTGCTATTCCACAATTTTTGTATTATTTTTGTACTAATTTTGTTTTCTGGAGTTCTCATCAGATGTCCAAAGAATGAGATGTGTTTCTTCCTGATCGTGCTCATGACTGGTTCTATTTTCTTATATACTGTTTCATTTGATGCTATTCTCCAATGTCCATTTATTTTGTACTGTTTATTTATAAATGTCCTAATTATTCTTTCTATTTTTAGTATTCTGTCATTTTCTGCTGTATTAGTTGTTTTGAAGATAGTTTCAGCTGCATACGTTATTTCTGGTTGTGTAACTGTTTTATAGTGTTTTAATTTTGCATCTATAGATAGGCTTTTTTGTTGTATGTAGTTTTGGTAATGTAATTTGCGTAGTTCAGTTTTTTTATTCTATTCTGCCATGATGGCTTCTCATTTAGATTGTATGTTATTATTTCGCCTAAATATTTAAATTTATCGACAATTTTGATTTCCTGTTCTCCTATTGTAATTTTGTTTGCAAGTGGTGGATCAGTTAGCATAATCTCCGTTTTTTCAAATGATATTCTAAGGCCTACTTTCTCTGCTATTTCTTGTAGTGATTCCACTTGGTGCCTGGCTTCTTGAACGGTGTTGGCTAGGAGAGCAAGATCATCAGCGAATCCCAAGCAGTTTAAGCTAATATCATCTTTTGCACTTCCAATTCTTATCATCTTTGGATTGTCCTTGTACCATTCTCTCATTATGTATTCCAGTGCACAGTTGAACAGTAATGGTGATAGGCAGTCACCTTGTCTTAAGCCTGTTTTTTTTTTTTTTTTTTTTTTTTTTTAAGGAATGGTTCTGAAATTTCTCCTCTAAACTTCACTTTTGATTTGGTGTTGGTTAGAGTGAGTTGTATTATTTTAATTAGTTTTGGATGGAGTCCTAAATTTCTTAAAATTTTTAATACTGAAGGTCTGTGGAGACAGTCACATGCCTTCTTAAAATCTACAAATGTTATTGCCAGAGGTTTGTTCCGTTTCTTGTGGTATGCCATAATCAATTTTAAACTAATTATCTGCTCTGCACAGCTTCTCCATGGTCTGAAACCTCCCTGACATTCCCCTAACTCCTGTTCTAATTGCTCCTTGATTCTGGAGCATATAGGATCTTGGATAGAATTTTGTATGTGCAATCTAGGAGATTCCTCTGTAGTTGTCTGGGTTGCTTTTAACTCCCTTTTTGTGTAGTGGGTGGATGATAGCTGTGGTCCAATGTTCGGGGAATCATTGTTACCCAAATTTTTGTTAGAGCCATGTGTAAGGTTTTGACTGTGTCACTTGCATATTTCCACATTTCAAGAAAAACCTGATCTTCTCCACATGCCTTATAATTTTTTTGTTCTTTAAGAATTTTTTCTACTTCTTGGAAAGTTGGAGGGTCCAGTTTGTTAGGTTTGGTTTTTACTGGGGTATTTATGTTGATTTGTAAGAGTTCTTTGGGTTCCTCGCAATTCAGAAGTTTGTTAAATGCTTTTGCCATGATTCCTGCATTTTCCTTGTTACTGTGTGTCATTCTTCCATCTTCATCTTTCAGTATTAGTGTAGGGGCCTCATATTGTTGTAGTTGTTTCCCAAAGATTTTATAGTAGTTCCTGGAGTTGGTTTTATGATAATTACCTTCTATAGAGTTTATAATATCATTATGGAATCCTCTCTTGATTCTTCTAATATTTTGTGTGAATTTTTTTCTTTCATTTTTTAGATTGATGGCATTATCTGCAGTTTTATGTGTTTGAAACTTTAACCAAGCTTGGTGTCTATCTTCATGGAATTTGTCACATTCTGATGTCCACCAGGCATGTTTCCTAGGGGGTTCAAGGGAGCTAGATTCTCTGCTTCTTTTTTAAGATCAGGCACTAATTGTTCTACATCATCTGTTAATTTGATGGTTTGTGTTATTTGTTGGTATTTATTATTTTTAATTAAATGATGAAGGTCAAACCTCCTTTTTATTTTATTAGTTTTTCTGGTCGTCTTCTTTAACGGAGTGAATTTGATGTTAATTTTAACTATATAATGGTCTGAGCCTGTGTCTACTCCCCTCAGTACTTTAACATTGTGGATCTCCTTATGAAAATTTTTGTCCATACAGACATGGTCTAGCTGCCACTCCCCCTTCCACCAGTCTGGATGTTTCCATGTTTTAAGTTTACTTGGCTTCCTCTTAAAGTATGTTGATTTAGATATTAGGTTGTGTTCTCTGCAGAGTTCTACGAGTCTTTGACCGTTTTTGTTTGTAAATTTTCCAATTATATCTTTGTTTCCTTTCTTTTCCCAACTGAGCATTGAAATCTCCCAATAAGATTTTTACATTCTTTTTATTTACTCTATTCACAGTTTATTCTAGAAGGTCCCAAAATTTATCTACCTCTTCCTTCGTTTTTGTTAGACAATTTTTTTCATTTGTTTGGGCATGAGCATTTATTATTGTATAGGTTTTATTCATTGTTTTAAAGCTTAGAGTCGCTATTCTTGGTGGTACTGCTTGGAAGTCCGTTACTGAATCTATTATTTTTATGTTTACTAAAAACCCTGTCCCGAACTGGGGGCATTGTTTCATTGCCCTCGGTCCTGGTTTCCCATTATAAATTCTGTATCCTTGTGATTCGAATGGGTCCTCTGTGGTGTTTCTCATTTCTTGGATCCCCGTTATTAAAATTTTTTGTTTATTTAATTCATCTGTGAGCTCCTTGAGTTTTCCGGTCTGAAGTAGTGTTTATGTTGTGTGTTGCTATATAATTTATTTGGTCATGTTTAATCTTCTTTTTGTGTTTTAGTCTGCATTTTGATGGTTGCAAACACTCCGATTCGTTGCTGTCTTCTAGTTGACTACCAACCGAATCCGATGTAGCCTTTTCCTGCCTTTTTGAGCAGGACGGTGGAAGTTTTTTCCTAAAAGACCTTTCCATTTTTCACTTTCGAAGGTTGTCAACCTTAGTTGGAGCGAGCTCCAATTTACAACTACGGTTGTTAACCGCAGAGGGTGTGTTTGGTCCACGAGAGCTATTTTATTTCACTCAAGTCTGCCGGTAAACTGGTGAGGACTTCCCTATCCGCCACCTGGGATGCGCCACGTAGGAGTATCACCTCTCCTCCTATTATGACAACATAGTAGTTTCGTGGAACATTCAACACTAATAGTATTGATTGAAAATTATCATAGTAGTACTAGTAACGGTGAAAAAACCTACAACAGTATCTCGTATTTCAGTTGATCTATATACAAGGGCAGTTCAATAAGTAATGCAACACATTTTTTTTCTGAAACAGGGGTTGTTTTATTCAGCATTGAAATACACCAGGTTATTCCCCAATCTTTTAGCTACACAACTATATTTTTCAACGTAATCTCCATTCAATGCTACGGCCTTACGCCACCTTGAAATGAGGGCTTGTATGCCTGCACGGTACCATTCCACTGGTCGATGTCAGAGCCAACGTCATACTGCATCAATAACTTCTTCATCATCCGCATAGTGCCTCCCAAGGATTGCGTCCTTCATTGGGCCAAACATATGGAAATCCGACGGTGCGAGATCGGGGCTGTAGGGTGCATGAGGAAGAACAGTCCACTGAAGTTTTGTGAGCTCCTCTCGGGTGCGAAGACTTGTGTGAGGTCTTGCGTTGTCATGAAGAAGGAGAAGTTCGTTCAGATTTTTGTGCCTACGAACACGCTGAAGTCGTTTCTTCAATTTCTGAAGAGTAGCACAATACACTTCAGAGTTGATCGTTTGACCATGGGGAAGGACATTGAACAGAATAACCTCTTCAGCGTCCCAGAAGACTGTAACCATGACTTTACCGGCTGAGGGTATGGCTTTAAACTTTTTCTTGGTAGGGGAGTGGGTGTGGCGCCACTCCATTGATTGCCGTTTTGTTTCAGGTTCGAAGTGATGAACCCATGTTTGATCACCTGTAACAATCTTTGACAAGAAATTGTCACCCTCAGCCACATGACGAGCAAGCAATTCCGCACAGATGGTTCTCCTTTTGCTCTTTATGGTGTTCGGTTAGACAACGAGGGACCCAGCGGGAAAAAACCTTTGAATATCCCAACTGGTGAACAATTGTGACAGCACTACCAACAGAGATATCAAGTTGAGCACTGAGTTGTTTGATGGTGATCCGTCGATCATCTCGAACGAGTGTGTTCGCACGCTCCGCCATTGCAAGAGTCACAGCTGTGCACGGCCGGCCCGCACGCGGGAGATCAGACAGTCTTGCTTGACCTTGCGGCGATGATGACACACGCTTTGCCCAACGACTCACCGTGCTGTTGTCCACTGCCAGATCACCGTAGACATTCTGCAAGCGCCTATGAATATCAAGAGATGCCCTGGTTTTCCGCCAAAAGAAACTCGATCACTGCCCGTTGTTTGCAACGCACATCCGTTACAGGAGCCATTTTAACAGCTCCGTACAGCGCTGCCACCTGTCGGAAGTCAATGAAACTATACGAGACGAAGCGGGAATGTTTGAAAATATTCCACAAGAAATTTCCGGTTTTTTCAACCAAAATTGGCCGAGAAAAAAAATGTGTTGCATTACTTATTGAACTGCCCTCGTAGATCGACTGAAGAATAGGATACTAGTGATAGCGACGGCGAAAAGTAGCGACATACATAAAATTTGTATCCTGTTCTTCAGTTGACCTGTATAAATCAACTGAAGAACAGGATACTACCTTCGCATAACAACTGACATACAGAATGCCAATGTTACGTATGTCGCCTTTTTCGTCTTTGATATTACTAGTATCCTATTCTTCAGGTCAACTGAATAATAGGATACTAGTGCTAGCGAAGGCAAAAAATAGTGACAAGATTTGTTTCCCGTATTGCAGTTGAACTATATAGGTCAAATGAAGAACAGTATACTACCTTCGTAGTTCAACTGAGGTGTAAGATATCAATGTTAGGTATGTCGCTTTTTTCATCGTTGGTAGTACTAGTATCCTATTCTTCGGTTGACCTTATAGGTCAATACTGAAATATGAAATACAAATTTTTCGTATGTCGGTCTTATCGCCTTCGATAGAACTAGAATCGACTGAAAAATATTGTAGTAATACCACACAGTCTTAACATATTATGTTAGACTGTGGTAATACTAGCGCTAATGAAGGCGAAAAAAGCAACAGTTGTAAAATTTGTACTCCATACTGCTGACGAACCCTGCTTCAAGCCTTCCATTCTCATAGGAATAGATAAATCCATACCTAAAAACGAAAATCAAAAAGTAAAAATTATCCAAAATGAAAAACAATGCTTCCAAAATATCTCAAACTCACTATGAGTGAAAATAAGTACCGAGTTAATTGGAGCGAACAAATGATTTAAATTAATACAAGTGCCAAAAATCGGGCACATTGTCTAGCCCTGTCTTTTAGTTAGTTACGTGTTCGATGGATCAATCTCACGGTAACCGTTATGTTGTGAAAAGCGTCAGGTGCATAAGAAATGCGCACATTCATTTATGATGATGTGGAATGTGTATGCACAATGTGTCAGACTTCTGAAAATTTTCCAAGGAGGGGGGGGGGGGGGACGACGACGACGACGACAGTTGAAAATACCTGGTCAGGGCACACATTTTCTGCTGTCCCCGTTGACATATATCAACGCCTGTATGCAGCTAATGGTATTCATTTCATTGTAATTTCATTTTAATACTTTTGTCTCACAGGTGCTTTCACTGTTTGAACTTTTTTTTTTTTTGTAGGCATCTTTAAAAATGGGTGACAGTTCCTTCCTGGTTTTCTTCTTCAATGTTGTCAAATTGGTGTCCTCTTATGCCCCTTTCCATGCGTGGAAATAAGAAAAAGGCACACCTAGCCAGGTCGGATGAGTAAGGTGTGTGGGGCAGCAGAACCATGCCACTTTTAGCCAAAAACTACCGTAACGAAGATTTCTCTCTCTCTCTCTCTCTCTCTCTCTCTCTGTGTGTGTGTGTGTGTGTGTGTGTGTGTGTGTGTGTGTGTGTGTGTGTGTGTGTTTTGTCGTGGTGGAAGCACTAGTCTCCTGTTTGTCACAGATTGGGTCTTTCTTGACAAACACTGTGGCGCACTCTTCTTAAAGTTTCCAAATGAAGGGTTTGATTGATGCTCTGACCTGGGGGAACCAACTCTGAATGAACTAAGCCCTTGGTATCAAAACAGCAAATCAGCATTGTTTTGTTTGACTTGACATTTTTTTGGACAGGGTGACGACGATGACTTCCATTGGCTTGAATGTTGCTTCGTTTCTGGGTCGTAGCCATAGCACCATGACTCATCACCAGTAACGACTTTTGACAGAAGATTTGGATCAGTTTCAAGCTGTCGTTTCAAAGCAAGGCATGTTTCAACTTGACATTCCTTTTGATTGTCAGTCAGAACCCGATGGACAAACTTGGCAGCAACACTTTTCACTCCCAAATCTTCTGTTAAAATTCAGTGAACCGAGCCCCAAGTTGACCCACTAATCACTGACAGTTGATCAATTGTCTGTCGAAACTATGTGAGCACATGCTCTCGAATTTTTTCAATATTTTCGTCGATTCGGGCAGTTGATGGGCGTCCAGAACGAGGTTTGCTATCAATCTACATGTCGCCATTTTTAAATCGAGCAAACCACTTTTACACTTCCCCATACCGGTATCTTGGTATGCTGCTTTCAACATTAAAATCATTTCAGCAGCATTTTTACCAAGTCGAAATGAAAATTTCACAGCTCGTAATAAACGAAAGAAAACAGCGCTAGCAAAAGCAGTCACTACAGATTAAGGGAACAAGCCTTGTCGACGACACAGAACTGGCAATTAGTTGCCCTATAAATACCCAGCGACAGAAATGTGTGGTGTACGAGCTCCACCCACAGCAATGTTATTCCCCTCTATTATATCCCCCCCCCCCCCCCCCCCGTATTATTACTCTCCACTCTGCATACATCAATGAATCTCCTTTGTAAAACTGCAAAGCATTTTGTAATTAATTTTGTGCTTTTCTGTGTTCTGTTTATCGTCCAATGCACACAGTTTAGTAATTAAATTATTACCATTATTGTTTACATTTCAGTCACAATAAATCACAGTGGTGTTTCAACTGTGTATTTTTTTCATTTCACTACAAGGACTGACAGATGCTTCCAAAATGCCAGAAACTATGGCATATTCAGATCTGCAGAGTAGGATTTTCATACCAGTAAAATTTACAGTCGCAACTTTCTTTCACATAAATATGAAGTTTAATGTACACAAAGTCATTTTGAGAATGCTTTGCAGTTATGACCATCCTGTGTGTTCTCATGGGCCACTTGAGAACGAGGAATTTGCTTCTCTGCTGAAATTGAATAAAGTGAATTTTTCCATGTATTCCTCAAATTCAGTATTAAGTAACAATGGAATCAGAGTTTTGGCATACAAATAAACATATAAATGGTTGGCTTCTACTGAAACAATTTCAGGTATAAGAAAATTGTGAAGATGAATTTTGCATCTCACACCATTCGTGATGCAAAGTGCAACTGCTTGGTGACTTTAAACAAGTATTCAGAGGTTATACTGCACAGATCCAGCCCCAGATCTATTATATTTGCCAACCGGGCCAAAAACTTAATAATGGTGCCCTCCGCCCGCTCGAGCATTTCAGATTGGCCTTTAAAATGAAATAAAAAAGTCGATTTTTTAAAAAAGGGTTTTTTTAGAGCACTGTCTTTCTGAAGAATTTGATATAACACATACGTTCGAGCAAAAGTAAGGCCATACCTCTTCACACAGCATTCTTCTATCACATGTCACTGTATTTCATTTGTGGAATTCAAACGTGTACATTTTGTAACAGAAGCCATCAAACCCATACAGGACAGCAACAAAAACCTCACAATCAATACTGGGTGGTATTATTTTTGACCTTGAGAATACGAACTCTTCAGAAAATTTGCAATTTTTATTGCCTAATAGCTAATAAATTTCTCTTTTGTGCAACAGAAAAAAAATATAGGAAACAAAAGCAGTAAAGACAGGAGACAAGCCGGATAGTGCACATTTCTTCAATCCTTTGGTCCCAGGATTTTTTTTCTCTCTACTCTTGCTACAGTTCTACATGGCATGCTTTCCGTTCTGTGAAATAATGTATTACCCCATCAAAGTTCATCAACATTTTCCTCCATGAAAAATCAAAATGTTGTTGTCTAATACTGAAAAAGACATTAGTACGAATAGTACCAAAGACTGGTGTAGTTTCTCGATTTGATTACTTCTATTTTGTCACTGTCTGCTAGATAAAGACTTGCGTCTTTCTAACATTGCAGCAGTTAATTGTAATCCATGCCCAAAAGGAAAGTGTTTCGCCACAAATGGTCATTTTCATGTACCACATTTACATAAGCAACACTACAGAATATACCGGGTGATCAAGTCAGAAACCGGTATTCCATACACTACTGTTTGATTGGCACTTAGGCATATCCTCCGATGCTATCCGTACAAAATCCATTGGCATCATACTGTTACCTGGCGATTTAGTGAAGCGGAGGGCATTTGCGATGTGGGCATTTCAAAAGATGACGGAAGATGACGATTGGTTGAGTAACGTGTTGTGGACCGACGAAGCTCATTTAACGCTCCGAGGATCTGTCAACGCCCACATCTGCAGAATTTGGGCTACCGAAAATCCTAGAACTGTCGTGGGAACGCCATTGCATGACGAGAAAGTCACGGTATGGGCTGGATTTACCACATCTACCGTTATCGGGCCTTTTTTCTTCGAGGAAATGCGTGATTCTGGTTTTGTAACTGTTACTGTGACAGGAGAGAGGTACGCCGATATGTTACAGAATCCCATCATCCCCAACCTGGCTGATAAACACCTGCTGGAATGTACGATGTTTATGCAGGATGGCACTCCACCCCATATTGCTCGACGCGTGAAAGATCTCTTGCGCGCGACGTTTGGTGATGATCAGCCGCCACTTTCGTCATGCTTGGCCTCCCAGGTCCCCAGACCACAGTCCGTGCGATTATTGGCTTTGGGGTAACCTGAAGTCGCAAGTGTATCGTGATTGACCGACATCTCTAGTGATGCTGAAAGACAACATCCGACGCCAATGCCTCACCATAACGCTGGACATGCTTTACAGTGATGTTCACAACATTATTCCTCGACTACAGCTATTGTTGAGGAATGATGGTGGACATATTGAGCATTTCCTGTAAAGATCATCATCTTTGCTTTGTCTTACTTTGTTATGCTAATTATTGCTATTCTGATCAGATGAAGCGCCATCTGTTGGACATTTTTTGAACTTATGTATTTTTTGGTTCTAATAAATCCCCAAGTCATTCCAAGCATGTGTGTCAATTTGTATCTCTCTATCTACATTATTCCGTGATTTCTTCAGTTTTCAAATTTATACTGACTTTTTGATCAACCGGTAATTCACGAAGTACCAATATCAAATACCTAGTAGGCCTTGAAAAGCTTTGTTAGGAAATAGTTTCACATTCATTCATATGCTCTATTTTCTCACACACGAGATTGAAAAGTAGTAGTACAGAATTTCTATATAAATTTGGGATTGTCATATTCTTACATATAATTTATGTGATGTCCCTGTTCCTCCTCTTTCCTGCATCTAACAAACAATCTTGTCATCTGTAACCATTCCTGCCTTTCTCAAACTTATTCTCCTGTTAACTTCACTCACCCTGCCAGAATGACTATTCCAAGATCACTACACTAAACTTTCTGTCAAACTTTCATTTTCTTGGCTACACAGAGAAGATAATATGTAGTCTTTCTTACCTGTGATTTCCACTCTGGTAGACCGAATCTGTAGATTTCACTGATAATGACAGGAATACTTATCATTCGCACACTCAATCAATGACATAAACAAACAGCATTCACCCGTTTGGCTCCACTCGTATAGCCCTGCCCCCTTTTGTCTGGGAAAGTTTTCTATTTCTCCCAAGAACATCACATACACTACGCACACCAAAAATCAACTTCAGATACCTAACTTTAGAATATGTTCGAAAACCAACACTGATGTGTTTCAACATCATATGAACAATCCATACACCCACATGTGCTGGATGCTTTGTGAAACAAGGTTTTTTTTCTCTCAAAAATATGAATTACTGCCAGAAATTGCATTCCCCCCTCCCCCGACCCAGACCTGCAATGATCTTACCTTGTTTCTGTTTGATAGGGGATGCCAGAGTGATACAAAGGAATTGTTGGAGGCATATCAACAGTCTTCCTGGCATATGGTGGTAGACTGTTCTAATAGTCCCATAAGAAATTATAGTACTAATTCTAGTATGAGGGGCAATGTGGGGCTGAAGATAATCACACAAGCGAAAAAGAGTATTTATTGAATTCCTCGATGTTTCAAGAAAGGCTTTGGAATTAGTTGTCTACCACTTACCATAAAATCACCAAACAACATCCCTTTAGAATACAAAAACTATCCATTACCTTTCCAGTCAGCAAAAATTGATGAGTAACTGACTCCGAACTTCCTCTGCTTTAGCATAGGAAATGCTTATTGGAATTCTGTTTGGCAGATTCTTTGCTTCATGACAAGAAACAAAGCCTTGAGGAACAGTTACCCATTTAATTTTGCTGTTCTTTCAGAGAACGAAACTTCTGATGCCCTCATTCCTTTCCAGTCACTCTCCAAGACACACATGCAGAAATCAAAGGAAAGTGTAAGACAGCTGAGATATTGTGAAATACTGATTCCAATATTTTTTCATGTTGTGCACATTTGTCACTGCCCACAGATGAATGGCCACTTCTCTCATTTTCATTAAATTCTTCCTTTACTTAGGGGGTGACCTCTCAGGATTCCCATGCAAACTATTGAATCATATTCAACAAACTGGCCATGTGTGGTTCCATGGCTAATTTCTCTACTTCTTAAGAATGATTACGAAATTTTGTTTCATTTTAATGTGCTCTCACAATATATTGAGCTCCTGCTGGTGAATTTTTAAAAAGCCCAAAAATCATGAAAATTTTAATTTCTAAACAGTATGTGCTAATATAAATTGGATATTTTAATTTAGAAGTTTTGGGCTTGACAATACTACAACTATACTTAAATCCCTTGTCATTTCATATAATTGACAACAAATTTATAGAAACCAGCACTGCTGTTATTAATAACAATCTATAGGCACATCAGGCTAACAAAGCCAATATTAAACACCTGTATGAAACTACTTGTGCAATGTATTTATGAAATAGGCTGTCAAAATGTACGCATTACACCTGGCACCAATTAAAAATGTAACATAGCCTACAGTTTCCAAGAAAAGCATTCCAAAACAAGTTTAAAAAACAGAATTTAATTAAAAAACCAAGTTTGCTGTTATTAATTGAGGAAGCTGCAGCTCGTGAAGCTTCCAATGGATGATTAATGTAGCAGGCTAAGTACCTGTAGGCAGTAACACAAACAAGAATGCCAGAAGCAGTCAAAACAGCACCATGCATCACAACAACTTCCGTGTACTGACTGTCATCCTTAGCTTACCTGGCTTGATGATTTACCAACATTATTCTGCAGCAGAAAAAAATTGTAATAAAATGACCCAATACATCTATTCTGGTTAACTGACAGTTGAATTCCGTAAGAGTATTATGAAATTCCCCAACTTTCTACAGAATCAATTTCCCCGAGACTCATCCAGCAGCATCCTTTATCTGCATAAATATATACATGTACAAGATCACCTCACAAGTGCCACAGTAACTTGAGTCGCAAAATATGTTAAGATTCAGATACAGTTACTTAATCAGGACAACACTACCTCATTTGGTCAATATGTGTATTACCTTTATACCTGCAATATGTTTCAAAGTTCTCGAGTGTCCTTGCCCTAAAGATGACCTTACTCATTATCGCTACATTTATCAGAAATAAAGTTTTATCAAAGGTTTGTTTCGTGTGTGTGTGTGTGTGTGTGTGTGTGTGTGTGTGTGTGTGTGTGTGTGTGTGTGAGAGAGAGAGAGAGAGAGAGAGAGAGAGAGAGAGAGAGAGACTGCACTGTATCTTAATATAGGAGCTTAAACCGCAGACGAAAGTTTTGTGCCATGTATGTGTTGCCCACTGTTCATCACATGATTTTTTATATTTCACTCAGAATTTTCCATTACTGAGTTTGAAGAGCATACTAATGTTTGGTATCTCCAGCCAATCATACCGGTCGGCCCCTTTTTTGCAAGTAATCAACAAGAAGTTCAAAACCCTTTTCAAATGTAGCAGATGAGATTTGTATTCAATTTATTAGCTTGAATATAACTTTGCCTCATTTTAATAATCATATTAACTGTTTTACTTGCTATCATACTTACTTGTTTTTTGTTTATTCGACCTGTCCATGGGACTGAAATTATTTTATGTATGTACTTAAATTCAGTTTTCATCACTTTATATTTTTGTCCATATAATTCAATGCTATCATTATTTTTTTACGCATTAGATTGAATTACTTTTATTTACAAAACCTTATTTCGTTTGAATCTTAATCTTTATTTTGGCCATAGTGGAGTTTATGTTTATATCTCATACAGAAAAAAAAAAAATATGCCACTTCACAGCCAATATAAACAGATAATTTGCCTGGTTTTTTAGCCAATGGATTGGATTCTGTGAGAGTTTAAATTTTATGATAAACGAAAAATAATAAAAATCTGTGACAAAAACTCTTAACAATGGAGGGGTGGGGAGAGAAGGGAGGCAGATGGAGAGAGCGTAGGTAGGTGGAGATAGAGGGGACGAATCGGTAGACGGGGAGGAGTGGGAGGGGGCAGGGCAGGGCAGGGGGAGGAGAGGGAAAGGGCAGGGGGTGGAGAGGGAGGGGGCAAGGCAGGGGGAGGAGAGGGAGGAGGAGAGGGGGGAGGAGAGGGGGAGGAGGAGGAGAGGGAGGAGGTGGAGAGGGAGGAGGAGGAGAGGGAGGAGGAGGAGAAGAAGAGGGAGGAGGAGAAGAAGAGGGAGGAGGAGAAGAGGGAGGGGGAGGAGAAGAGGGAGGGGGAGGAGAAGAGGGAGGGGGAGGAGAAGAGGGAGGGGGAGGAGAAGAGGGAGGGGGAGGAGAAGAGGGAGGGGGAGGAGAAGAGGGAGGGGGAGGAGAAGAGGGAGGGGGAGGAGGAGGAGAGGGATGAGGAGGAGAGGGAGGAGGAGGAGGAGGAGAGGGAGGAGGAGGAGGAGAGGGATGAGGAGAAGAGGGAGGGGCATGGCAGGGGGTGGAAGGAAGCAGGGTAGGGAGGGAGGGAGGAAGGAAGCAGGGGAGGGAGGGAGGGAGGAAGGAAGCAGGGGAGGGAGGGAGGAAGGAAGGAAGAAGGGGAGGGAGGGAGGAAGGAAGAAGGGGAGGGAGGAATCAGGGGAGGGAGGGAGGAAGGAAGGAAGCAGGGGTGGGAGGAAGGAAGGAAGCAGGGGTGGGAGGGAGGGAGGAAGCAGGGGTGGGAGGGAGGGAGGAAGCAGGGGAGGGAGGAAGCAGGGGAGGGAGGAAGCAGGGGAGGGAGGGAGGCAGGAAGGAAGCAGGGGAGGGAGGAGTGCAGGAAAAGGGAGGGGGCACAGCAGGGGAGGGGACAGGGGGTGTGAGGTAGAGGGGGGAAGCCAGGAGGGAGGTAGTAGAGGGGGGAGGGATATAGTGGAGAGGGGGTGGACATGGGCAGGGACGGGAGGTGGAGGGGTGGGGAAGGCTGAGGAGGGAGTTGGGAGGGAAGGGGGAGGGAGAGAGTGCAAATAGAGTAGTTAATATTGTGATTAAAATCAGTAGAAGATTAGAAATAAAACATGTATTTAGACCAATTAATTGAAAAAAGTAATGATCACTTTCATGTTGATCAAGAGGTTACAGGGAAGGAGTAACTGAAGGGACAAACCGTAATCTTCAGCATACCAGTCATGCAACTAATCCGCTGTGCTTTATCTGCCAGTTTGAAAATTAGTATTATTTTCAAGGCACTCACTGGCCACGAGAAACAAGTTTTTGTTGATTACCTGTAAATGACGGCCCACCATGGCAAACTGCTGCAGGGTGTAATCCTAGCCACCGTATACATGGTTTCAAAAAATCTAACACTTCCCCTTGTAAATGTTAAGTAAAAATAATGTTAGTTTTTACAGTTTTAATGTAATTTTTAACTTATTTTTGTTCTTACAAAATTTTAGACATGTTATATGGATGTCTGTATATTAACACACACATATACATACACAAAATCAGCACTATTACAAATTTATTACAAATGTATACAAAATTATGCTTAATATGAGTCTGGCATATGTGGTTTCCTCTACCATACGACTTTGACAATATTTAAGAGCCAACTAAGGATTACATGTCTTTCTGAAATATTTTGAGTCAATGATGTAATCCCAGTTACTCAGTAGAACTGAAAAAATAACCAGAACAAAGCAACTCTAAATTATCACATGGCTCATCTTAAGTTTATCGTTTGTCTGTATACATATGATAGCAAAAAAATGTGGACATAATTCAATGTGAGCAACAAGAATCGCTGATCTCAGCAAGCTAAATACAAAATGTTTGTTATCAAAATTTTCTGGTATATAAAAAATATTTTTTATGTCCCAGTCATGGAATATCACACATCCAAATGATACCTACATAATTTTTTTTAAAGGTTAGGCTTGAAAACAATTCTTTTTTACTTTACAGCATGTGATATGTATGTCCAACAAAGTTATGAATCTATTTTAAATAAAAAGTCAACAGTAAGTATGTGAAAATGTAGTATGCATCTACATACCCTTTAGAAAAGAAAGCTGTTTCAGTTTCTTAGGAGATTACAACTGAGCAAAATTCAAATCAATAAGTATAACACAGACCTGAACCCTAAAAATTCTTCCATAATCAACATAATTGATTCACATTGTAGTTATCATAGATTCTCCAAAAATCTATCAAAACAGATACAAACACCACAAAGAGTGACTAGGAACCATATCATAGCAGAAATCCTGTCTCAGTTTGTTTTGCCTTCTTTTTACAGACCAATTTAATGTGATAATACTATACCTTTTACTGTACAAACAAGTGAAGTGAAATGCTGATACAGTTCATTACTGAAATGCAGTTCACCCAAAATGAAGTGCTGAACACTAAATTTCTCTTGCCCACCACTATAGACACAGATTTAAATGCACAGATCATTGGGCTTAGAACAGTTTATCATACATACTGAGATCAAGTATCTGCAAATCTTGTGCAAAACATACACTACCATTTTAACTGCATTAATTCAGAAAGGTAAAAGGCACATTTTTGATCATACATACCAGTTATCTAAATTCATCTACACTATTTACAATGCAGGAAAATCAAAATTGCTCTTCCTGGTGGGCCACTTCTAGCAATAACCTTATTATTTTAAATGTAGAGTCTGCCAACGAAGTGCAGAAAAGATTCCTATTATTAAACTTTATTATTGCATTTAACATCTGAGCTTGGACAAGACTTAATTGTTATTTGATGGAGTTATCATAAATGCTGTAATATACAGTACCTAATTTTCTTTTTTTGTAGATTGTCTTGTAAGCAAGCACAATGAAATTGAGAAGGAGTTATCAAAGAAACAAAAATCAAGTATTGTTCTATCTTACTTTTCACGGTAACTTTCATATTTTGATGAATATCGACATAAAAATATTCAACATGAGAGTAGCAATCTCAAATTTAAAACCTTGATGAAAACTATCATTATTCTAAATGCATTATTTTCTAAATACTTAAAAACAATACACAACAAACAACATGAATTTCCCCAATCCCAAACTACCAGTCAAAACAATAATAATAGTAATAATTATTATTATTATAATAATAATGTGGGTACAATAAAACACACTGAAAATCTACCAGTACAACAAACTTTACTTCTTTCACAGTTGCATTCTATAGCATGGACCAGAAACCCCAAAGAGTAATCTGAATGTAATAGTTAAACAAGAAGCACTTTTCTGAATAAAACATACATACGTCTAACAAAAAGAAATATTGTATGATTGAGAAAGACGGTTCTTGTTTATTATCCGTTATATTGTCTCACTGTTTATGAAAAGTGTGTCATAGTCAGTATTAAAACTGTAGAACACCAATTTGATGTTATTCATGGACCAAAAAAAGCTACAATAACTCAATTAAAAATAACCATGTTACGAACCATGCCATACACAATTCTTCGCAAAACTGGAACAAACATAAACACACAGTTTTATTTATTTTTTTTAAAACGACTTAAGAACAAAAAGATTATTACTCAGGTCAATAACATAATATCCATATATTTTACTCCCACTAAACACGAGTTCTGAAAGTTGATGCAACTTCAGATCATATAAAAAACATTTGCATATAAACTGTTGGAATCTCTGGAAAGGTATTTTGTCAAGTAAATAGATCCTTCTCCCAATGCTTTCCATAAAACCATAAAATTCTTTGCAAAATTCTCAGTACATGTACCTGATGCTTACTGCAATCAAAGATATGAGTTTGTATGTCATAAAACACTGATCAATCTTCTGCAGTTTAACAACTACAACACACCTAGACAAGTAGAACACTGAATTCTGTAAAATTTGCAAGCAACAAAATGACTTGATAGAAACCGTATTTTCACAAATAATAAGCGAAGGATACTGTACAATGAAGCTTTAATATTAAGATGGTTCAACAATGTCAGAATGCATACAGGGCCAAAAATGTCTCTACTGATCAAGTGTTCCTCAGCAAAAATCTGCATTTCCAACTTTCCATAAAAGTGTACAACGTTTTGTGCTAGACCACACTGTTCAATACCAGACATAGAAGTATGCATGCATCAACTGACAGAACACTCACAGCTCTTTCACTTTCGGAAGACAAACGAGTTTGAAACAATAAAATATTTCCTAATTCTAATAACAAAGTGTACAGTTTCACACAAATGATAGTAAAACAGTGCTCATAAGCACTGAATATATAAAAATTATTCAGTACTGCAGTAAATAGATTAAAGGTATATAATACACAAGGGGGAAAACTACCTTATTTTTAAAAAATGCCTATTGTCACTTGTAAAACCTACCCAATTTTTGACTTCGTAATGCTAGTGGAACTTGCAGGGAGGGGGTGGGGGGGTGGGGAGGGTGAAATGACAAGGGAGGAGAGAACGGGGATGAGAATCTGTGGCAAGTTGAAGGCTAAGTGACTTTTCTTCTCTTGGTAACTGCAAGGCACTGACTGAAAATATAGCATTTTTCCCTATCAATAAAACATGAACAAGGGAAAGTAAGGGAACTTTTTGTCAAAAACAGTTTTTGAAATGACTGTCTTGCACATCTCACAAGTAACTTTAAGAATAAACCTGTTCCTAAAAATGCTGCACAAACATATTTATAAGTCCCCGTCCTCTGGCTTCATTGTGACACGGAGCTTTTAGATCAACCCACTAAGCAAATGGCAGGTGCTCACTTTTCAACATATAAATATTTAGTCATTTAAAAATTCATGTTTGGCAATATGAAGGACAGCACACTCCGTGACTTTTGATGTTGAAGAAATAAATGCAGAGAAAACACTACAGTCACTTCTTCATCAATAGTTCAAGATTTCAGGCCTCCTCTGAATGAGAGCTACAGTCTTCTTTCACCACCCTGATAGGGACTTCCTTCTTGCCACCACCAAAGTCAAAGGAAACATGTGCCTTATTACTGCTTCCTGATGTGTTTGAACTGGCACCAACAGGACCCAGAGAGTCTGCACGTACACGTCCTGACCCACCAGACAATCGACGTACTCGTTTTTGTTGTAATGGATGCCGCTGCCGTACCTCAACACTATAACTCTCTGAGACACTTCTATTTCGACGCTTGATCATGTGCAGTCTTCCTAAAAATTCTTTTGGATCTGCAGGCTGGAATAACAAAATGTTATATGAAGGCTCTGTAGATTAATACAGCAATTTCAATACATGGGTTATCTACCAATTTCTACACCAAACAAGATGTCTCTCATTAAAACACAAACTACAAACTTCTTTTCTAACACCTCACGCCCCCTCCCCCTACACACACAATGAAAGTAATTGAAATGATGACCCATAACCTACATTACTATTATTATGATCACTGTGTGAACTCTCATAGTTCAATAATTCATCTACAATATGTATCAGTGTAGGACTGTCAATGGTACCACCACAAATGGTTGCATACAGGCAAATTCGAGCCGTATTAGAACTCGAGGTCCCACAAAGTTATTTACATATAAAGTGATGTGTCAGATTGCATAATTTAATATCTCAAATAAAAAAAAAAATGTTAATTTATCTAAATCTACATATCACTGCTATCAAGCGTTCTCCATTCTGCCTTAAATTATTGCTTTTTAAATGACATGGTTACTTTTGATTGTAAGATCATTTTTTTATAAAAGCCACTACTGCAATTTTGATCCTGACATAATTATCGAGCGTAACATGTAAAATTGTGCTTCAGTAAATTTTAAAACACTGTCCACCTGATAATGGCAGTGTGGCTGAAATTGCATTAGTGAGCTTTACATATAATTGGAGTTTACGGCCAAAGGTGACCATTACGTCATTTAAAAAAATTCCACATGGCTGTGAACCTCCGCTGTGCCCTCTATGGTATTTTTTTTAGGTTGCTTTATAACAAACATTACTTTAACTCAAGCTGTAACTATTCTACCACAGGTGTGTGTGTGTGTGTGTGTGTGTGTGTGTGTGTGTGTGTGTGAGGGCACAGGTGTCATGTGATAGCCTATTTCGAAGTAACTATGACAGTGGCAATATGCAATTGCTTCTTTGGTCACTAAATAGATTCTATTTTTGTCTATATTTTCTATCTTCATTCTAGCAAGTACAATGTAAAAATAATTATCTCTGGCGAAACTTAGCCCTACACAGAAAATCTGCATAACGTGAAATGTTTACAACTCTTAATCTCTCACATACGAGGTGTGTTCAAAAAATTCTGGAACATTCATAATTTCGTGCAAATGGTGTGTTGGACCGAAATGCAGTTGGCATCACTACACACGCCTGTGTTTGATGTGCAACTGCTGCAAGTTTCATTGTTGTATGTCTGTCAGTTATTGTTCAGTGTTTTATTGAGTAGAAGATTGTGTCACACAGTTTGCCAATTCTGAGTTGGCAGAGTTACAGGAGCAACACATCTGCACTGAAATTGGTGTGAAACTCAAGAAACCTTTACACACACACATTAAATGTCGCAGCAACCCTACGGTAATGAGTGCTTAAGCCATACTCAGTGTTACAAATGCTTCAGGTTTCAAAATTGCTGGATGGAAGTTAATGATGACCCTAGTTCAGGATGTCCTTCAGCATCTACTGACAATGCTCATGCCTGGAACATCAACCAAATTGTGTGTGTCAATCAAATACTGACTGACAGAGACTGCAGAAGAATGATTTCAGTAGCATCATGTCATGAGATCTTGACACAGCGTCTTGGAATGTGACATGTTGCCACCAAGGTTGTCCCACGGCTCACGAGCCAAGACCAAAAAGACGTTCACCTTGCAATCTGTGAAGAGCTTTTGGATCATGCAAATGAGAACAGGATGTTCCTTAAGAGAATTGTAACTGGTGATGAGTCATGGGTCTATGGATATGATGTGGAATTCTGAGGGTAATCCCAAAAGTAAGGTCTCCTATTTTTTTATGAGTATATAGACCTGTTTATTTCTACAATGGTTTACATCAGTTTACAGCTTGAACATTTAGCTATTTTTTGACATAATCACCATTTCTGTAGATGCATTTTTGTAAACGCTGTGACAGTTTTTTTATGCCCATGTCATACCAGCTCGCCGCCATGCTGTTCAGAAAGTTATGAACCTCTTCTTTCACCTCGTCATCGGAGCTGAATAGCTTTCTGGCCAAATGTTCTTTTAACCTACAGAACAGGTGATAGTCACTGGGCGCCAAGTCAGGACTATAGGGTAGGTGGTTGATTATGTTCCACTGAAACTGTTGCAGGAGAGCAATGGTTTGCCAAGCGATGTGTGGGCGAGCGTTGTGATGGAGAATGTGTACGCCCTTGCTCAACATTCCTCTTCTCCAGTTCTGAATTGTCTGTGAGTTTTTTCAGAGTCTCTCAGTACCTGACAGCTTTAATTGTAGTCCCAGTGACTCAACCTTCAACACTGTCTCCTCAGAAATTGATGATCTCCTTGCTTCTTTGTTCATCATGAATTTCAGTCCGACCAGTTGTGAACTCTCTACACCACTTATGAACATTTTTGACATCCATGCACGACTCACCATACACTTCCGTCAATTGGCATTGGATTTCAATCGGCGCGGCGCCCTTTGCGTTAAAAAACCGACTAACCGCACGCAATGTGCACTTGGCGCTAACATCCAACGGGAGGTCTATTCTCAATGGCTGCCAAACCAAGACTGAGCGCCTCAGCGTAGTGTGTACATGTTTACACATAGCGCGTGAACCACTCTTCATAACAGTGTGACCAACTGCCACACAAACAGAGTTCTGTACTTATAAAAAAAAGAAGACCTTACTTTTGGGATTACTCTCGCATATGTAAATTGAAGGTGGGGATGAAGGAATGGAAAGAGATTAGTGATGTCAGCTGCATCAGGAAATTATGTGGAATCAGCAGCGACGAGTGATAATGTTTAACAAATCGGGATTTTAACCCGAACTCTTCTGCTTACTAGTCAGGTGTGTTAACCACTGCGCCATCTGGGGCATAGTGTTATCGCAACTGCGCTGACTATCTCGGTACGCCTCATGGCTGACCCCCACTGCCACTGAGAGCCACCTATCCACACTCCCTGTCGATTTCCTTCATACTCACTACTCAGAGAGAAGGTGCATCAGGAAAACGAATTTTCATAAATAAGTTTTATAATGCAGGAAAAGATACACTCCTACTTGCCGTAAAGATGACAGAATCAAATGTCAGGAAATACGAAAGGCTGCTGTCCGGTAGTTACATGAGAAAAAGATAACAGTAATAAAAGAAATGAAAACGAAATGCCAAGGGTATTACTGTAAGATTTCTGGGACTCGAAAGCTCTTAAGTTTTGAAATGGGTTAAGAATGCAGTCACACTCTGTGAAACACACAACCTTTGTTTTCATTTATAGTTGATCTACTGTTTAAATCTAACTGTTTGAAACTAACCCACAACATTCGGCATCCTCAAGGCGTGTCGCGTCACATATTACACTGAAATGTGGGATATCTACAAGCAGTCTAGACTTTTTCAAAATATTGTTGTACAAAGGACATGTAAAAAACACAGTCAAATTATTTTATGATTTTTCCAAATTTTTCATTAACGTGAACTGGGCTGAATGGAGCTAACAGTGTGACTGTCAGCAAGCACACCATCACACTACATCTCATGGCAGTTAGTGTGTTAACGGACGGGCTGTGTTGCGAAGTGTTTTTCAGACGCTAGTTGACACACAGCATTGGTTGCAGTAGAAGGTGATGGTTTGCTTAAAGAATGGGTAGTCAGATTTTTTACTGAGTCATATGAGGACACTTTTTTATGATATCCTTGCACTGAAGGACAGATGAATTTCAGTGAGTTGTGTGATGCTCTACGTGAAGGAACATGCAAAAACAGATGAATGACCTCTTTCTCAATGGATTTCCTTAAATTGACACACCACTTAGTTATTGACCATGTGACTCAAAGGTGTAGTGTTTGTTACCCTATTGGAGAGTATTTATTTCACCTAAAAATGTATCCTTCAGATTCTGGTTCACTCCTTCTGTTTAACTGTTGTAAGCCCTTATTTAAGAACAGCATTTAAGCAAAAAATACGCAAGTCCCCAGAGATTAGCTAAAAAGGGGTTTTACTGTCTACTTTGAATGTAAACATATTAGTTTCATCACACTATTAGGGAGTCTACTTGTTGTGACACCTTTTACGTTCTCAATCTTTAAAGCAGAGAATGCCCTGAGTGGACACAAGTTATTTTTATCTATCTGGACTGGTAATAATGAACTGTTCTGTGGAAACACTTGCCACCATCTACAATTTTATCAAATTGCAGTCCATTCTCAGTTTAATAATACAGTGTCCTGCTTGAGAGTGTATATGATGATTCTACTGAACAACAGTGAGCCTGCAGTCAATGCTTGGCTGTTACATTAACTAGTTTTGTAGCTTCGTCCAAATAAATATCACGCAAATAAACAAAAACTATCATTTCACATCTTTACCGCGTTTCTTGTCTTTTATGCATCACCTTATGAATTGTACAAAATTCTGTTGCTATCTCTCTCAGTACTGAGAGATGTACAAAGAAAAACTATAGCTATGAGAGCCAGTTTGGTTAATCTGCTCTAAAGGTAAATACGTATCCTGCTGTCTAGTCAGATAACTTCACTACTATTTCCCCCTGCTCACAATGGTGTAAAGTAGACATTTGTGTACATACACCGACAATTTGTTGTGACGAAGTAGTGGACTTCACTAAGTATATATTTCGTTCTTGCTTTTTGGCATAACCCACAACAATTTTTTTCTGAAAATTATAGTAGGAAAAGTTCTACCAGAACGTACAGCTGCCACCAAACAGCTCCTCCTGTCACACCATCCCAATCATTGTTTCCCCATGTCATGTGCTCTGAACTTCACCAGCCACTTATGTAGACCATGCCCCACCCACTCCACCCTTCAGCATTCCAAGCCTGCACACCTACTGTCTCCCCCTGACTACCTAGTAGCTACCTAGCCCCACCCCCTTCCCCTCTCCTCTTCCTCACCTCTTTCTCCCACTACCCACCCAACACAATCCCCCCATCAGTCCAAAAGCCGAACTGCAATCCTGGCAGTGTGTCCTGATGACACAATGTAGGTGCAAAGTTAGGTTTTTTGTGTGTGTGTGTGTGTGTGTGTGTAATTTTGTCTTTAAATTATACACAAATACAGAAACTCCATGATTAAAAATAAACATTCATTGTATCACTAACTGGTTAACTAATTTTGATTGCAGAACTCACCTCAACCACTCTGAAATCCTCAATGCTCTTGAACTTCGAAAGATGTTCTTTCAATTTTGGGTTAACAATCAAATTTGCACTATGCTTGTAATATTTCAGGAAGGCCCAAAATTTTTCTAGACCATATAACTGCCCTGAAATTAATAAACATGCCACTGTAATGGAATGTGAAGTAAAGACGTATTTCCTTTCTTACAACTATAGAAAGGTGTTAACACAATGCACATAGTATCTTAACTTTACCCTAGTATCATATTTTAACAAGGTGATACCTATGTCAGGTTTACAACAGAACTTCAGCAATATACACACATCAAAAGAAGTTCTACATCAACCCAGTTCCCAGAACTACTGAAGATAGACCCTGACTGTGGGTATTGTATCACAGACACAGTCCCTTTGACTGATCAGAGATGTCACTAAACCCACCCAAAGATGTAAACAACCATGCATCAAGAGCGCCTCAGACAGAGGGAGCCCAACAGCCGATCAGTTCCAGTCATTCCACCAGGAAGGAGGTACACGGCTCGTGTTGTCTATAGGTCAACCATGCCTGGACAGTCAATACCGCAGTTCGACCGCGTCCACATTGTTACTTTGTGCCAGCAAAGTCTCTCAACAAGGGAATTGCCAGGTGTCTCAGTTAGAAACCAAAGCGGTGTTGTTCGGACATGGGGACAGGAACTGTCGATGGAACGCCTCACTCAGGCCGCCCAAGGGCTACTACTGCAGTGGATGACCACTACCAATGGATTATGGCTTGGAGGAACCCTGACAGCAATGCCACCATGTTGAATGATGCCTTTCATGCAGCCACAGAACGTCATGTTACGACTTGAATTGTGTGCAATAGGCTGCATGATGCGCAACTTCACTCCCGACGTCCATAGTGAGGTCCATCTTTGCTGGCATCACCTTCTCTTCACCAATAAGTGTCACATATTCGTTCAACCAGACAATTGTCAGAGCCATGTTTGGAGGCAACCCAGTCAAGCTGAATGCATTTTACACACTGTCCAGCGAATGCAGTTAAGGTGGAGATTCCCTGCTGTTTTGGGGTGGCATTATGTGGGGCTGAATTATGCCATTAGTGGTCATGGAAGGTGCCGTAACAGCTGTACGATACATTAATGGTATCCTCTGACCGATAGTGGAACCATACCGGCAGCATATTGGTGAGGCATTCGTCTTCATGGACAACAATTCGTGCCCCTATTGCGCACATCTTGTGAATGACTTCCTTCAGGATCACTCGACTATAGTGGCCAGCATGTTCTCCAGACATGAACCCTATCAAACATGCCTGGGATAGATTGAAAAGGGCTGTTTATGGACGACGTGACCCACCAACCACTCTGAGGGATCTACACCGAATTGCCAATGAGGAGCGGGACAATCTGGACCACCAGTTTCTTGATGCACTTGTGGATAGTATGCCATGACAAATACAGGCATGCATCAATGCAAGAGGAGGTGATACTGGGTATTCAGCAATCTGGACCACCACTTCTGAAGGTCTCGCGGTATTGTGGTGCAACATGCAATGTGTGGTTTTCACGAGCAATAAAATGGACGGAAATGATGTTTATGTTGATCTCTATTCCAATTTTCTGTACAGGTTCCTGAACTCTTGGAATAGAGGTGATGCATACACAAACATGAAACATGCATACACAAACATGAAACAGGCATATACAGATCTCAGAAAGCAGGTTGTGCAGAGAAAAGGTAGCCAGACTAACATTTGTCTATTACATATAAAAAATACCTTAAAATGAAAGAAAGTATAGATTATTTACCACACACAATAATAATCATTAATCTTTGGATCAACAAAGATACCTTAATGTCTGATGATATTTCTCATCATTCTTCCCACAGCAAAGACAACCTCTAAAACGGTTGCTTGTCATGCAACATACAAAGTTAAGAAT
The DNA here is from genome assembly GCF_023898315.1 of Schistocerca nitens. NCBI lineage: Eukaryota > Metazoa > Arthropoda > Insecta > Orthoptera > Acrididae > Schistocerca > Schistocerca nitens. Next base: position 435,490,276 of record NC_064621.1, read on the forward strand.
AATAAACAATTGCACAGCAGGGATATTTCATGTTTAAACACAATTCACTGACAATAATAAAGTTATTTTGAGTGTTCCTAGTATTTTGAGTGTCCCTAGAAGTACAATATTTTGCTGAACCAAGGTAAGCCAGTATCTTTAAAACATTCAAAAAATACCCTCATTTATGCCTGAAAAAATTCCCACACTTCTGTTTCCTGTGTATGAATACTTTTTACGCAGTACAAATGTCACTGCTCCTCTCCTGGAAGGAGAGAAACAAAAAAGCTTTTGTTCACTTGCATATACCAAATTGCAGCAGCAAACTGAACTATGTACTCAACTAATAAAATGAACTGCATTCAAACAATAATGTACAATATTATCCTGATAGTAATATTGCAATGTACCTAGGTTTTATTTTTACACTTATGAGCAACTGAATTACATACTTCCCTTGTAATGCATAGCACCTCTTTTCGTTCTGGTGATTGTGGCAACTCTGGCAGGCTGTTCTCTGCTGCTTCTCCAGTTGCCCACAGTTCACAGATAATTGGTGGAGGAAGTTCTGCATGTGTACTTAACATCTTTGACAACGCTTACTAGAAATGGAGTGGGACATCAGCAGTTGGACGTCATGCTGAATATGAAATACGTTCAACAAATTCTCAATTTTGTAATGAAGGAGTGGTGTTGTCTTCCTGAAAGTTACAGGTCTCAACCGTTGCACATGACCTGGTACCAGACACATACAATTCCCATAGAAGGGACACTGCCAGCTCTAATAAGTCAACTTATGTACAGCTGCAAAAGACATGTAATGTGGCAAAGTAAAGAATGGAAAACAAAGGAACTAGAGTGGCCTGTGTAATGCCTTGATAGCGCAGTAATTAAATCAACAAGTGGCAGCATGTCACTGTGTAAGAAAGCAGATGGATCCTGGCCATCTGTTATGTATTTCTTCCCTCTACCCTCCCCCAAAAATTATTTATTTTGCAAATATCTTCCATACATCATTCATATGACCTGCACAGTATCTAAATTCTAAAATACTGACTCAGGGCTTAGCCAACTTAACTTTATGATCTACTACCTCCTTTTGGTTATTTAGAATCCATCCGTATTGTTAGTTTGGCTAAAAACCATGCTAATTACAAAACATCAGCAATTTCAGATTTCATTGCCATTGCAAATATATACCTATCAACTTCCTGATAAACTAGATCAAAAAGATTTAGGAGTCAAGTATTCTTATAACCAATGACTAAAATAAAATAGCAAGATTTGCATCCTTGGTTAAAACATTGTTACTGAAACAAAATTCCATATGCAGGCAAACTATCCATATTATTGTTATCTGAAAGTTCCCATTCAAACAAATCTTCTTCCACTGTTCAGTTACTCAGAAACACAAATCTTTAACTGTAATTTATGAAAATCCAGCAAACAACAGTAGGTAAATTCAGTCCTAATTACTGTCTTCTTATAAAAGAGGCTTGCTAGAAGCTATTTTAGGTTAGTCTGCATTGAGTTTGAAGGGAGCAACATTTATTCCCAAAAATACAGGATAATGTAATTAGTACCATGGACTGTGCCAAATTTCAATAATGTTTACTGCGACAATATGTCCAATTTGTGAACTTTGGTGTCACAATATTGCAGAATGTCAGTGGAGTATGTGGCTAGCTGTTTATATGTGGATAATGTAAGTAGATGAGACTTTAACTGGCCATAAACAACAGTTCATTCATTCGGTGTCCAAATTCAGGTAATGTGTATGAACTAAAAATATGGTGTGGACTACATCACTGACGAGAGCTTGCTTTTAACACCCATGTTTTGGATACTGACAAGGGTTACAGCACTTGTATTTTCTCCCCACTTAATACCTTGTACAAAGGTCATTATTAAACATCCGCATACTGTATACAGAAAGTTGCTAAGAACAGATTACTCTCTCCAGACTTATCCATGAGTACGATTGTGCTTATGAGTATGCTAATCTAGTGAACCATTCAAAATCCATAGAAGATCCAGCATGTTGAGCCCCTGGAATATGTTGCTCTGGAAAACACTATCTGCTTACCTGACAAAAATAGTTGGAGTTTCAAAAGACTGTTGTAACATTCCCACCACATCAATAGCATAAACACTGATTCAAATAGATATGATTGTAGTTTCAGTAAACAAAGTGGCATGGGCCAAACAGCAGCCAATCTTAGTTCTTTCTCAAGTGGCATGTTTGCTTGCAATGTTGTCAGTTCTGTAGTTGTATGCAGAGAGCAGTTCCGGGCAACATGCAGAGAATGTTATCAGTCAACTGTGAAGTAATTTCATTTGAGCTATAGCCTAGCTAGTCAAGTTTTCATACACCCACTGGATTCTCCTACTTTGCAACACCATACTATATACTACCACGGCGCACTCACCAACATTTTTTAACTGTCCCAACACAGATAGGTTGCCATGGTTCTGTAGATAAAGCTGCCTGTATAATGAAAAATAATTTTCCAGAACCTTTCAGTCAAATAAGTGTGCTTCGCATTACTGCCAATGAAAAAAAAAAAAAAAAAAAAAAAAAAAAAAAAAAAACCATACAGTCTTTGAAAAATAAACATTCTGCTGGTATCGACGATATTTCAAGCAAGCTGTTGAAGGCTGTTGTCAGGCCCCTGTACAAAGCAGGGGATGCTACAAATGTGTCAAACTATCGCCCTATCTCTCTATTAACAACATTTTCAAAAGTCCTAGAAAAAGCTCTGTACAACAGGATTGTGGCACACCTTGGTGACCTGAACATCATTAACAGTCAGCAGTTTGGTTTTCAAAAGGGAGTTTCAATAGATAACGCAATTTTCTCATTCACAAATGATGTTCTAGAGTCTATAAACAGCAAGAGGCTGCCAATTGGTGTCTTATGCGACCTATCCAAGGCGTTCGACTGTGTAGATCACCAAATACTCTTCAAGAAGGCCTGTCATTATGGAATTACAGGACCTGTAGGAAACTGGTTAAAATCGTACCTCGAAAACAGGAAGCAGAAGATTATTCTAGATGTTTCAGATAGTGTGTCACAATATATAGTGGACTCTGAGTGGGGAATTGTGCAGCATAAAGTGCCACAGGGATCAGTGCTTGGGCCCTTGCTGTTCCTCATATATGTTAATGACCTGCCTTTATCCATCAATAAGCAGTGTAAATTTACAATGTTCGCTGATGATACGAGCATTGTGGTGGATAATGTGTCAACTACTGACTTAGAATCCGAGGTCAATGATATCCTTAAAGAAGTTCTGGGTTGGTTTAGTATTAACTCCCTTTCAATAAACCTGAAAAAAAACCAATTTTATCCAGTTCCAGACAACCCACAAAAACCCAAAAGAAATAGTTATCACACAGAATGATCAGATGATAAAGCAAGTGTACTTATCAAAATTCCTAGGCGTATACGTGGACAGTAGGCTGAACTGGGAACATCACGTTCTACAAACACTAAAACGGCTGACGTCGGCAACATTTGCTTTACGAATTTTGTCACGCTTCAATGACATTACCATCTCAAAGTCAGCTTACTTTGGCTATTTTCATTCAGTCATGTGTTATGGCATCATCATCTGGGGCAATACACCTGCCGCAAAGAAAATCCTCACAGCACAAAAAAGAGCAATAAGAATCATTTGTGGTGTACCCCTACGAACCTCATGTCGAAATCTTTTTAAACGACTTGAAATACTGACAGCAACATCTCAGTACATATATTCACTGATATATTTCCACTGTGAGTTAAAGAACTTGACACTTATTCAGAAAGTGGTAAAGTACGCTGGAACGAAAATTTTCAATTCCCTACCCAACAGCATCAAAAGTATAAGGAGTAGTACATCAGTATTTAAACGTAGCTTGAAAAATTATTTACTTGAGACCTCACTTTATTCACTAGAGGAATTCTTTCAGAGAAATAAGTAAAACCCATATTGGAAAGATGTTTTTAAATTTTTTGACACTGTTTACTGTTAAACTAATGTAATAATGCCCTAATGTAAAAATTCCTGTTTTCTCATTTCCATTTTTGGGTCACTTTTAAACCCAAAGTGGGAAGTTTTGATCACTGTTCAAGGTTAAAATAAATGCAATAATGCCCTAAATATGAAACTGCTATCTGCACTGTTATTAATACTATAACAATGTCTTTATTCTATGTATTTTATTATGTACATTGACACGTTCCACATCTGAGTGACTTGCTCACATGTACAGATCTATGGAACAAGTATATAAATAAATAAATACTATATCACACCCTGACCTTCTGAGACATTGAGAAACTTCCTCTTCCCTCAAGAACAATACTAAGGCCATGAAAAGTCCTTTTTTTCAATGAGGAATGTCTCATTAAGAGACAAAACTAAAAGAGAGAAGGTGTAGCTGACATTGTACCTTTGGCTATCACTTGTTACTATGAAATGAATTGTGCAATTAGACATATGTAAATCCCTTCACAGACAGTTGGAATGCAGCCACCACACACAAGATAAACTGCAACATGCAACAGTATTATAAAATATAAATCATAATCCAGTTTGAGTGAAATGCCCTTACAGGATAGTTAAGCACAACCTTCTCTTTACATTTGTCCATCAAAATTATATTTGCAAGGTGACAACATTGCTTCTTATGCCCTAGAGCAAGGAACCTTTAAAGCTCAGCATGTAGGGCAGCTGTACTGACATTAATATTTACAAGCTCAGTAACATTTTATTTTCATAGTATACTTTACATTCTCTTATAAATATAAGTAATGCGTATTTTGACATGATCTCAATACAAGTCACTGATAGCAACACAATGTTGCAGACGACTTGTTAAAACTATTCACAAGTATATTACATTGTTTGATTTAGTTGCAACACGATATTATCCTCAAGTGGAAAATGTGTGTTAACTGGTGCAATGAACTATTGATAATAGGCAGTTATATCAACCAAGAATATTTCCTACAGTATTTCACCCAAAACACACCAATACCAATAATAATAATAATAATAATAACAATAATAATAAACATCAAAACTGGAGAAAGAAGACATGATTTTTCTTGAGACTCTTTCAACTGCATATCAGAAAAATTTTTTAATAGTGGCACAAGGAATAACTTTCAAATCTGATGAAACAGAGATCGGGATTAAAAATAACATGTGAAAACAGACTGCTTAGTTTCTCCAAATGATGTAGCTATATTGACAGATGACTTTTAAATAGGAGCAGAACAAATTCACACACTGAAAGAAGTATCAGAACAAACTGGCTTTCAAAAAAAGAGAGAGAGGACAGTAATATCAAATATCATTGACAATACAACATAGCTGAATGGTAAGACATATGAAGAGAGTTAAATATCAAAGAGACTAGAGAAAGCAGCACATTTGGCATCAGTGGGGGAAAAAAAATTGAAGAAAACTGACAACTGTCATAACGGTTGCACTTTTTTTTTGTTTGTAGTTCCTAAATGATCAAATAACGAAATAAATAAAAACCACAGTAACATAATAATTACAACGGAGAGTCTGAAATCATGAATAATCATTCTTCTAATTTCCAGAATTCAAGAGCACTGCATCAAAGCTACACATCAGTAAATTAACAGTATAAAATGATGCCTTTTAATTTCTAGACGTTGCATCATCTCAGCTACTCTTAGAAATGGTATGTACAGTTTATGACAAATGTGGCTATGGGCCAATATCTGCAGTGACTAATCAGATGCCATGCACAGCAGATTTGTTAGAACTTGTATCTTGAAATCAGCAAGAACTGCAGATGTCAATTTGTAGTGGGAATTCATCATTCAAATAGTCTGCAATTTGTGGCAATAGTCTTGACAGTACAGGCATGCTGCTATTAATGCACAAACCTAGAAAAACTATGAAACCCCAGGGTTTTAATCAAGATAGGTGTTCTACTTCCATTGCAGCAAGAGCCTCTGTTCCTAAATGCTTGCTTATAATTTTGACAAGTGCATTAATACAGCGTGAACTTCCACAGAAAATGTCATCTTCAGAGGAAATATTGTGCTCCGATAAATCAGCCCGTTTGTTGGGTATAGTGGAGTTTAACATTCCCCCATCAGAGGCAGCCAAAATTTGGGTGTGATCATAGGTTAATGTCTGTTAAGTTCGACTATTCCTCCAGTAACTGTTTTCTCAGCCAATTTGTCAGCGAGTTCTTTTCTTGGTATCGATATACATGTGATGCGAAGCCCACTATTTTGTAAGTCAAATAAGAAGTATTTAATATTAAAAAGACCAAAATATTACAATAATAGCAATGATCTATCACTTCAGGCAGATGAAAGAATAACAGCAAAAGTTAACAGTTTTCGAGTTCCAATGTCTCTAGACATTGCAAACAACTCTGAAGCGAGTAATGCTGCACGCATTCACAGGTGTGTGTCACTCGTGGACCTTGCACTTATGGTAAACATAACCCAAAGGTTAATTAACTCTGGACCCATCAGAGTACATAGCTACACAGTTGAGGTATATGTGGAGAGCAAAGATAAACAGGCATCAAAGGACAATGGGGGCCGCTTTCCTTAAGGCCACAGAGCAAATCATTCACTATGTCACAAAGTGAGTTACACACCACAGGGAGAACCCAGGGTGGACTTTGTGGTCAAGAAATAGTGAACTGGGGATTCCTGCACAGAGCCTCCAGTCACGTATCAAATGTGGTACCTTTTCTATGCTGATGATGTGTAAGCAAGCCTTTTCTGATTTACTTTATTAGTAATTCGGCTGTCACCTATAAGTATGGTACTATACCAATGTCCAAAAGCTCAACATCAGGTAGTTCCAAATTACAGCACAGCCATTGGTTTGGGACAGTGATGTGTTTCATTGTGGATCAACTGCCCTGATGCCACTCACTATGACTGGAGACAGCTATCACCTCATCTTTGGAACCGTTACCTGGCATAGCAATCACTGCATGAAGGCACTAACTGGATGGACAATCTCCTAGGTCCTAATCCTTAGCATATATAGGATACAGGCTCTTCAGATGTCAGTAGTGCAATCTCTGCAATAACAATGGGTCATGAAATTTTACATGAACATTTCTCAACCCCTCACCTTTCCCTAGGATAGAATGGTTACTGCGTTTGATGTCAGGAGCACAGGAGCATACACACATCTTCACGTAAGTGGGAGGTTGCAGGGAATTGTCAAGCACACAAAAGGTAAGGCATCCTTCCTCAGGTAGTTTGCACTGTTGTAAAATTAGGAAGATTATGAAGCTCCATCCATAAATGGGGCATAATTATTTAAGCTGAAGAAGCTGAGGGCGTTTTGCAAGCGGAGCTATTGCTGAAGTTGTGCTGATAATAGCAAAGTTGTCAATATGAAGAGAAAACAATCAAGTGTCAGTGTACCTCTTACAACAGACAGGAGTTATTGTGAATCTCTTCTAGTCCTTTACTTCACAAATAAAGCGTAACTTCTGAGTACTATGCCATGCATGTATACTACTTAGAAAATTTACACATCTTGTAAAAAACTGACAGAAAGACCTTTTCAGTACAATGTCATATTACTTGAAGAATACCAACCTGATTCATAGTCAGCAATCGTTTCCTCTTGAAAGTCTTGATATACATCTGGTCTAAATTTTTTTTCAAGGCCATAACTATAGTACCTGAAGAGACACTCCAATCCATATCTGAAAAACAAGACGATTTATTTCAGGGATATAACATAGTTAATACATAAGGTTTGTTGAACTAAATTTAAGACCGACTGAATAGTGTTAATCATCATGATCGATTTCCATCAAATGACCTGATTTGATGCGTGACAAGTCATCACGGCTACAAGTATGTAACAAGTGATCATATTTTGCTTTAGAAAGCATGGCATAGCAAATTCACACTTACCATCAGCAAGCTGATGTTTTCGGTTTTTGAAAACCTTACATTACCTGAAAAAAGAAATGAGCAGTGGGTTGGGGTGGAAAGCTCGGAGGCCAGGCGGGACGGGTGGGAGGTCGGGCGGGACAAGAAGAGTCTGGAGCAAATTACACTGAAAACCTACAGCAGGGAAAAACGACTCCACATCTGGCTAACATAACAGAATGTATAATACATAACTGACTAAACAATGAAATTGAGAATTTTGATTCTTAGCTATTCGGATTCCTTTTAATTCCAGAAGAGTTTTCTATATATCTATTACACTTGCATGGCAATGGCATTAACAGCGTTATCATTTTATGGACTACTGTGTATTTTGAATAATAAACTTCACACTTACTGTGAACTTGTTAATACCAATTGTAAAACCCAAACACAAACATTTCATATATCACTATTATTTGTCTAACATTATAACGTGCACTTACCTGTAGCCTTCATGAGCATCCTCAACAGCCAATGAACGGAACTCCTTGTACATGTTGCGGTTGAAGTTTTCCCGCAAGAAAAATGACCAAAACCGGAATAATGTGTTCATTTCTTGTGACTGTCCAATTCCTAACCTGTTCCTCTCTTACCATAAAAAAACAACTGATTAGTATGCTCACTGTTGAATGATACAATTTCACACACACAATTACTAGTACCGTAAGAAATATAAATTTTGGGCCAAACATATCACACTGTGGAAAGAAGGTAATGAATTACTTACCTTTCAAGCACCTTGAGTGGTACTTGTGATAAACTTCTTGGGTGAAATTATTTTCCTTGAGGAGCGAGTGTGAAGGATGTTGGAAGGCTGGCAAAGAAGTAGGAGTACCACCAGAAAGAAAACCTTCACTTGGGCTTGTTCCTGTACTGCTTCTATAAAACAGAATTTCATAATGACCATTTTTATTTGCAAATCACAAAATACCAGAAATGCAACACACCACTCCAAGAAAATAATTTACACAAACAATACACCAAAGCTATTACACCTAATTTTTCTAATGGGAAATCCAGGATGGAATGAAGACAATATTATGAAAAGGATAGATTGCTCCTCACCATATAGTGGATATGTTGAGTCACAGACAGGCACAACAAAGAGACCACTAAACAAGTATGCTTTCAGCCAAAATGCCTTCTACTGAAGTAGATGAAACACACACGCACACACACGAGACCAGTGCCTGCAACCGCACGTGATGTTTCTCCAATCATGATGTATGGTTGCTTGTAGTGTGTGTGTGTGTGTGTGTGTGTGTGTGTGTGTGTGTGTGTGTGTGTCCCTCAGAGGAAAACATTCTGGCCAAAAGGTTACTTGTTCAACAGTGTTTCTGTTATGCCTATCTGTGACTCATGGTGAGTAGCAATCTATCTTTTTCATAACACTGAAACTTAATTCCTGATTATATTTTAATGCTCAATGTGTGTACCTCTCTTTAAATTCTTAGTTCTGATTCTTCCCCTTCACACGGCTACTTGAAGTGACAGTGTAGAGGATTTGTTTTCCTACAAATACAGCCATACAAGCTGATTCCACAATAAGAGCGCTCTAGTTTGCTTATCCACAAAAATGTCAAAAAGCTGGCCACACTCTGTTTTGATACAAATTGAGAAACCTTCCCCTTGTTTTTAATAGCAAAAGAAAGTTAACTGAAAAGTTTTCTGCTATCATGGATAATCTTCTTCAAAGTGTTCCTCAGCTGGGAACCAGTTGTTAATAAACCATAGCCTACTGTCGTTCCACAAAAAACCACCCAAACATAGCCCCATCATTTCAAGTCAAAATAATATTCCTGTGGTGTATAAATCATCCCAGAGATTTGACATTGGATTTTATTCTTAATAACTCTGGAAACCACCAACAAACATACAGAACCTACTTTAGTGATTTTAAGAACCCACCACAGCTATCTGTCGCACTTACTACATGTCTTTGAATTCAGCAGCACAACTGTAAAAAGATGGTACTATAGTAGTCTTAAGATGGTTGTCACACAAACATTAAATGAGGGGTGAGAGCCTTACAAATTTTCAATTCCCACAAATCCTGGAATCAACAATGTAGGAAAGAGATTGCTACTTACCATAAAGAAGACATGTTAAGTTGGACGCAGGCACAATTAAAAGGCACTTACACAAAGCTTATGGCTGCAGCCTTCATCAACAAAAGAGAAACACACACCATTCATACACACAAGGAATCGCAACTGACGCATGCCTGACTGTCAACTCTGCCAGTACAGGCCAGAATGCAACTATCATGTGGGATGACAGCATTGTATGGGAGGGGGTGGCGCGGGGCGGGGGCAGACGAATGCTGTCTGGTGGAGTGTGGAGGGACTAGAATGTCAACACGCACAGCATCAGAAGGTTGTGTGGCACAGAAGTGGGGGAAAAAAAAGGAGCAACAAGAAGAGGTCCAGGGAAAGATTTGAGGGTGCATTGGCAGAGGGTGGCAAACAAATAGGCTGGGACACGAGAATGGGGAGGAAGTGATAGGACAGGGGGTGGAAACCATTTGGTAAAGGGTGTAAGGACAAATATGTTACCATAGGTTGAGGCAGGGATAATTATGAGAGCAGAGAATGCGTTCTAAGGCTAACTCCTATCTGCACAGTTCATTTCTCTCCTCACCGCTATGACACCCCACACACCCACCTTCTACATGATCCCCAAAATCCACAAACCCAAGAATTCTAAACACATTGAGGTCCCACTGAAAGTAGACACCCCACTGCGGACCCACTGAAAGTAGACACGCCGCATGCGGCCCCACTGAAAGGAGACACGCCGCATGCGGCCCCAATGAAAGAATTTCGGCCCTCACTGACCAATACCTCCAACCAATTGCCTTTAATCTAGCCACCCACATTCAAGATACCAACCACTTCCTTCACATTCAAGATACCAATCACTTCCTTCAGTGACTCACCACCATTCCCATCCCTTTACCTCATGGATCCCTACTTGTCACTGTTGACACTACCACTCTGTACAACAACAACAACAACAACAACAACAACAACAACAACGAACATTACTTCCCCAACGTCCTTCACTCCAAACTCACTACCTCATTCCTCATAAACCTTACAACTTTATCCTAACCCACAACCACTTCTCCTTTGAAGTGAAAGTATACAAGCAAATCTGTGCCACAGCATAGGGACCCACATGGCACTCTCCTATGTGAGCCTGTTTATGGGCCATCTAGAGGAGACCTTCCCAGCCTCCCAAAATGCCAAACCCCTAGTCGTTTAACTTCATTGATGATATCTTCACGATCTGGACTCAGGGCCAAGACACACTATCTTTATTCCTTAACAACCTCAACACTTTCCCTCCCATCAGCTTCACCTGGTGGTCCTCCTCACCCCAGTGTGTCACCTTCCTAGACGTTCACCATCTGCTCTGTGATGGCTCCATCTGCACCTCCAGCCACATTAAACCCACCAACCAACAACATTACCTGCATTTCAACAGCCGTCATCCCTTTCACACCAAAAAATTCCTCCCACACAGCCTAGCCACCTGGGGATGTATCTACAGTGAGAAGAACTCCCTTGTTCAGTATGCCGAGGGTCTCACCAAGGCCATCACAGACAGGCACTAAACCCAGACCTCATCTGCAAACAGATCTCCTGTGTCATTCCCCTCACACCCCCAACCCTCCTACCATTCGCAAGAAATGGCCACAAAGGAGTACCCTCTTTGTTACCTAGTACCACCCCAGACTGGAACAACTGAACCACATTCTTTGTCAGGGTTTTGATTACATATCATCGTGCCCTGAAATGAGGGACCTCTTACTGGAGATCCTTCCCACCCCTCCTAAGTGGTACTCCTTCGCCCACCCACTGTCCACAAACATCCTTGTCCATCCCTATGCCATTCCCAATTCCAACCCCTTGCCACAAGGATCATATACCAGTGAAAGATCCAGGTGCAAGACATGCCCAATCCACCCGCCCAGCAGTTCCCATTCCAGTCGTGTTGCAGATTTATCCCACCCCATCAGGGGCCAGGCCACCTGTTAAAGCAGCCATGTCATTTACCAACTCTGCTGCAACCATTGCACAGCTTCTTATATTGGCTGTCCACCAGGATGAATGGCTACCGCCATGCCAAGGCCAAGAGCACCCTTGGCACAACATGCAGCTGAGCGTAACGTACCTGATTTCAATCACTGCTTCACTGCCTTAGTCATCTGGATCCTCCCCTCCACCACTAGCTTTTCTGAACAGCACAAATGGGAGTAATCTCTAAAACACACTCTCTTCCGCTCCCAAATTATGCCAGCCCAACCTAAGTAACATACTGTCCCCACATCCTCCACCTAACAGTTTCCACCTCTCTGTCCTGTCTTGTCATCTCCTCTCCATTCTCATGTCCCAGCCTTTTTGTTTTGCTTAGGTAACCAATTTCAGTTGCAAACATCTGCATACACCCGTTATCTTTATTGTTATGGTTGGTTGCTTGCCTTTTGATATGTTTAATTTATGTAACATTTTGCCTGAAGCTAACAGCAAAAGTGGTAAGTATATTACTATCCTGCAACGTGAGTTCAACACTGCACAACAAAAACTCAACATTTGAAAGTATCCAGTAAAGAAACATTCAGGGATAGCTGTGTGAATTTGTTATTCTGATAAAATATAGTAGGATCTTTATATTTCATAACAGACTCCAAGCAGACAATGTAATTCTTATAAAACAACTGTGGATAACAATTGGGCAGTTGTGCTACAGTAAACAACAACAGCCACTTGCATTTTTTTTAACCATACTGCCAACCACTGAGTACAAAATTAAATCTCTTTACTGGAAAACAGATAATAAAGCTATTTAGAACTATGTCACACAAAGCTCTTTCAGTTGCTTTTCACAAATTTCTTTAAATTTCTTCCTTATAAACACAAATGTGAGACCACACAAATACTGTATGTATTGCTCATGAAATTTCAAAATAAAACACACAAAATACTACTGTGTGAACATTCCTGCTGCAAGGAAGACAAAGCTCTTCACTGCACTAGTTAACATTCATCTTTTATATTGCACATGTTCTACACTCACTTATGCATATAACAGAAGTGAGCTCTAGCATGTGCATCACTATACATCTCTTACTCTAGTAACTACACAAAGGCTTATAAGAGATATGTAATGAAATCACTATTTTTAATTTATCCTGAGACAGAAGTTTGTATCTGTTTTAGTATGTATATACTGCAAATATCAAAATATTCTTACAGTTTTATTATGTATGTGTCAGCAAAATCTCTCGTTAGTCTAAACAGATGCACAACTAACACTAATTTGGCAGTATCAGCTTTGTAGTGTTCTGAAGACAATACCAATGATGTTTGCCTTCAAGATAAACTTACACATGAGAAAAACTAACCAATCTTGGAGTACTCATTTGCTTAGCTTGCTTTACAGCAGGCATCGTCAAGAGACATCTATGTCAGTATAAGCATTCGCTCTCATTTGTCACTTTCAAAGAGAGCGCTTGGATGTCATTATGTAACACAAGTGAAGTGCAAAAAGTGCACTGTCCTCAGAGGAATGACCGCATGTTAGACGCAATTATATATACTTATTACACAGTGCTTAAAACAGAGAGAAATAAATATCTTTGTCTTTTATAAAAAGTATTCAACGTAAATTTCCATGACTTTACAAGTTTGCAGATACAATTCTGTTGATGCTTGGACTGAAAAACTTGTGCAAGCAACTTCTTTGCATGATGAAGAGAAGAAAATCTACCCCCGAAAGCTTCATTATAGAGTTCAACCTAGAAATTCAGCTTTGAATTAGTAGTGCTCAGAAAGTAGTACCAGACATTGATGCTTTAGGGAAAAACCAGAATAAATAGAATTCATTTAAATCTAGGGTTTTTATGTTTAACATGTGAACAAAAATGTCCCAAAATACATGTTGCTAGTCTGAAAACGACATTTACTACGAGGGTTGTTTTTTAAGTAAGGGCCGTTTTTATTTAAAAAAAAAAAAGATACAAATACTTTTGTAAAAAAACATTTATTTTCTGATTCTACACACTTTTACCTATTTTTCTACATAGTTGCCTTGTTTATTTAAGCACTTGTCAAACCGTACAACTAAGTTTTTAATCCCCTCTTCAAAGAATTCGGCCGCCTGCTCCGACAGCCAAGAGTTCACGGCCGCTTTCACTTCATCATCGTCATTGAAGCGCTGCCTGCCAAGATGGTGTTTCAGGTACCGGAAAAGGTGAAAATCGCTAGGAGCAAGGTCGGGGCTGTATGGTGCATGGTCCAAAACATCCCAGCCAAAAGAATCAATCAAATCCCGAGTCTTTTGAGAGGTGTGAGGCCTAGCGTTATCGTGCAGGAGCAAAACTCCTTTTGTCAGCATGCCGCGTCTTTTGTTTTGAATTGCTCTGCGGAGCTTCTTTAGAGTTGCACAGTAGGCGTCTGAGTTGATTGTCGTTCCTCGTGGCATAAAGTCCACTAGCAAAACACCGCGCCGGTCCCAGAACGCAGTTGCCATAATCTTGCGCTTTGACAGCGTCTGTTTGGCTTTGACCTTGACGGGTTAGGTTGTGTGTCGCCATTCCATTGATTGTCGCTTGCTTTCGGGAGTGATATGGGATACCGATGTTTCATCTCCAGTGACAATTTGACTCAACATGTCATCCCCTTCTTCCTCGTAACGAATCAAAAAGTCCAATGAAGTGGCAGATCTCTTCCCTTTGTGGTCCTCTGTGAGGAGTCTGAGTACCCACCGAGAACACAGTTTCTTAAAGTTTAGGTTTTCAGACACAATTTTGTACAAAACCGATCTTGAAACTTGTGGAAATTCCAAAGAAAGAGTGGAAATTGTGAATCTTCTGTCCTCACGAATCTTTGTTTCGACTGCAGCCACCAAATCATCAGTGATCACAGTGGGCCGACCTGAGCGTTCTTCGTCATGGACGTTTTGACGGCCATTTTTAAACTCTCTAACGCACTTTACCTTCACTCATTGCATTCAAGTCATAAACTTCAGTTAATTGACGATGAATTTCTTCAGCTGATAGGCTTCTCGCAGTCAAAAAACGTGTCACTGACCATATCTCACACGCGGCGGGCAATTCAAAAATCGTAAACATTATAAAGTAGCACAGCGATGCGTACACGTCAGCTACAAAGCTGCAACTTGCATCAGTGTGAACGGGAAGGATGCCGGCAAGTGGCGCGGTGGCTTGTTGCGGCGTCCGCGTGAACTACGGGACGACTAAACGCGCGAACGGCCCTTACTTAAAAAACAACCCTCGTATAAGACTACTTCAATCATAAAAAATATCTTATTTCATACTTACGTGCCCCACATTCTTTGCATCATCAATTAAAAGAAACGAGAGTTTGATTTCATTGTTGTTTTTCATCAATGCGACTGTCTTAGGAAATAAATTTGCCACCAAAGGCATTAATAAGCCGCTGTGAAGTGACATCTCCAAATATCTAAAATTAGCAGCCTTAGAACAGACTGACTGACAGCAGTTTCTTGCAATGGAGCAGCCTTGTTCCGATTCCTCCCTCCCTCCCCTTGACCTGTTGCTCACTGCTGTGGCAGGAGTGTGAACCAGTTCACACAAGTAGAGTGGTGAATGGGTCTGCTTTATAGAATGCTTTAATATACCTGAGAGGTTGCTTTACCACATAAGGCAACTGAATCATTTCCTCCAAACTACTTTCACCATATATACTATCAGGGGGTGATAGGACAGAAAAGTATATATTGGACAAGAAGTACCCATATTCTATATCGTATTTGAGAATTGTATCTTACCTCATCATTTACAGATTTTCTCATTAAGCCCTTCCCCTTCACAACATAATGTATAACTGTCCCTTTCTATCCCCCCCCCCCTCCCCTTCTATTCTTTAACTGTATCATTTGTCCCTATTTGTTCTCTATCTATATCTTACACTATTTCTGAATGATGTTAGCATAATGCTTTCGCACTACCATTTCTTCCTCATACTGCCCACTGTGTGTGTGTGTGTGTGTGTGTGTGTGTGTGAGAGAGAGAGAGAGAGAGAGAGAGAGAGAGAGAGAGAGAACTGTTGATATGCACATCATCAGTTTGAACCAGATTGGGTAGAAAACTGGCTACAATCTAGTTAAAAGAGCCCCATAACTTTGATGTCTTGACAGAAATCTGAACTCTGTGTCTCATAAACGAGAGTTGGTATGGCAGGGACATTTTCACATTCTGGGGATTTGTAACAAGTTAAAACCAAAACTCAACCTGCAATACTTCCTTACATGCGGAGTGTGTTATCCACAGACCAAACCAATTTTAATTTGTCATTTGTTTCCTTTCTAACCTTTTTCTATTAACCAGTGACTATTGCACTATCCAGCACCTCTGGACAGGATACACATGCAGTAGCAGAGGCAACCAGGAGCTCAACAGGCACGGAAGGAAAACGTGGCAATTCAAAACGAGCCAAGCCACGAGGCATGTACTTCCCCATTAAAGGCAAATATATGCTTTTGAGTTTCTTTCCAACACATAGTTCCAATTTTTCATAAATGTGCATGCATCTCAGCAGATGTAGATACAATTCACTAAAATGCAGAAAAATATATTAATCTGAACCTCCCTGAGTGACAAGATTCGTGTGCAAGTTAAACATCTAACAAGAGTAAATCATATGGTGGGTACATTGTTCTCAGACTGAGGACATCTGCAACAACCAACCTCAGAAAATCACAGCATTATTACAGAAGAATGGTAAGTCACAAATTATCAACTCAGTGTCCTTCATATGCTTTAGCAGAGCACACCAAAGATGGAACCTAAACCTTGTTACACCTTGGCACTGTGTTTTGTCATATCACAATTTGGGCATGTCTAGTCCAGAACCTTAAACTTGAGATATTACTGCTCCAAAAAGCCAGAACTAACAGCCAAAGAATGACGATGCTAGAACGGTGTGCAGGTAAGAAGGTGGTCAAATGAAGCTTTCTGCTTGATGGAGAATACTTCACTATGTGTCGCCAGGATACCCCTCCGGATTGACGTTTTGGAATTAGGTCAGCATCAACAAAATATTTTCACATTTGGAGGAAAAAGTTGGTGACTGACATTTTGTGAGAAGATTGCACCACAATGGAAAACACCTTTGTTTTAATGATGTCCACCCCCAAATCCTATATTGTGTCCATGACACACTGTCCTCTATTTCTCGATAGTATGAAACATACTGCTCTTCTTTGAACTTTCTTGATATACTCCATTAATCCTGTCTCATAAAGGTCCCACACTGCACTGCAGGTACTCCAAAAGCGGACGTACAACCTAATGTAGCAGACTCTTTGGTAGATCTGCTGCATTTTCTTTTTACATTTTATGCCAATAAAATGCAGTCTTTGGTTTGCCATTACCACAAAATTTTCTATGTGCTCTTTTCAATTTACATTGTTTGTAACTGTAATTCCTAGGTGTTTAGTTGAACTTACAGAATTTAGTTTTGACTGATTTATATTGTAACCGAAGTTTAAAGGATTCCTTTTAGCACTCGTGCAGATGACCTCACACACTTCATTATTTAGGGTCACAGGTATCTTTTCTAAATCATTTTGCAATTTTTTTGATCTTTTGATGAGTTTATTAGATGATAAACGACAGCATCACCTGCAAACAACCTAAGACAGCTGTGTTCAGATTGCCTAAGCAGAGGGCCTATAACACTACCTTGAGAAATGCCAGACATCACTCCTGTTTTACTCTATGACTTTTCATCAATTACTACGAACTGTGACCTCTCCGTCAGAAAATCATGAATTCAGTCACATAACAGACGATATTCCATCAGCACGCAATTTCACTACAAGCCACGTGTGGCACAGTGTCAAAAACCTTCTGGAAATGTAGAAATATGGAATCAATTTGAAATCCTGCATCAATAGCTCTCATCACTTCGTGAGAGTAAAGAGCTGTGTTTCACAAGAACCATGTTTTCTAAATCTGTGTTGACTGTGTATTAATAGACCATTCTCTTCAAGCTAATTCATACTGTTAAAACACAATGTATGTTCCAAAATCCTGCTGCATATTGATGTTAACAATATGGGCCTGTAATTTTGTGAATTACTCCTACTACCTTTCTTGAATATTGGTGTAAAATGTGCAACTTTCCAGTCTTTGGGTATGGATCTTTCATCAAGCTAGTGGTTGTAGGACATTGCCAAATATGGAGCTATTCAATCAGTGTACTCTGAATGGAACCTAACTGGTAAACAGTCTGGATCATAAGACTTACTTTTATTAAGTGATTTAAGTTGCTTCACTACTCTGAGGACATCAATTTCTAAGTCACTCATGTTGGCACTGTTCTTGATTCAAATTTAGAATATTTACTGCATATTTTTTTTTTTTTTTTTTTTTTGTGAAGGAATTTTGGAAGGCTGTGTTTAGTAACCCTGCTTTGGTAGCACTGTCATCAACAGTATTTCCATTGCTATCACACATAGAAGACACTGACCGGGTCTTGCCGCTAGCATACCTTCCCTATGACCAGAATCTCTTTGGATTTCCACACAAACTATTATA
The DNA here is from genome assembly GCF_023898315.1 of Schistocerca nitens. Classification (NCBI taxonomy): domain Eukaryota; kingdom Metazoa; phylum Arthropoda; class Insecta; order Orthoptera; family Acrididae; genus Schistocerca; species Schistocerca nitens. Next base: position 435,508,797 of record NC_064621.1, read on the forward strand.
ATCATTTCACACTGAAGTCCACACTAAATTCTGAGCTTTGGTAAAATACCACAAATCTTGGAGATGCTGTGTTTGTTTAAATTTTGGCGTGCTTTTTTCATTGTTCCTGCGACAGTGTTCTGACCTGTTTTGTGCATCAAGGGGGATCGCCTCCCTCTTTTGTTAATTTATATGGTACGGATCTCCCAATTGCTGTCAATTCTATTTCTCTGAATTCAAGCCACATATGGTCTACACTTGCACTGTTAATTTGGAAGGAGCAGAGACTTCCTCTCAGGAAGGAATCAAGTGAATTTTTATATGCTTTTTTGAATAGGTATATTTTTCAAAAAAAAAAAAAAAAATGGTTCAAATGGCTCTGAGCACTATGGGACTTAACATCTGTGGTCATCAGTCCCCTAGAACTTAGAACTACTTAAACCTAACTAACCTAAGGACATCACACACATCCATGACCAAGGCAGGATTCGAACCTGCGACAGTAGCAGTCATGCGGTTCCGGACTGAGCGCCTTAACCGCGAGACCACTGCGGCCGGCTGTATATTTTTCATATATTTTTGGATGATTTAGGGGCTGCAACATACAATCTCGCAACGACAACCCTTTGTTCACTAATCCCCCCCTCTCCATACTCGTTTTGACACTCGCCCTTACCTCAGGATTATTAAGAAAACTATAGTCCTGACAAGTAACTAAAATAATATGCATAAAACTTACCCAATGGATGTAGTACGGGGACGATGCTCTCTCACATCCATGATCCATCCCACATGGTGCTCAACTGGAGGGTTACTACCATGTCTTGTTTTCCTCTTCCTTGGTGTTAGTGGATCAACTAGGTGCTCATCTTTCACCACAGGGAAGAAGCGCGCTGCCCGTCTACGATGAGTAAGATCTTTGGAAGGCCTTCCAGTAGGAGCTGGCCTTGTCTCTGCAACCTGGGAAGAAGTTGTTGATAAATCAAAGTAATTGTAGGTATTACTAACATATTAATTAAAAGACATTTTGTTTATTGAGGTAGTTCAAACATTGAACTTCAAACTGCTACAAATTTTCCTGTAAAGTTCATACCATGTTCGAGAGAGAGAGAGAGAGAGAGAGAGAGAGAGAGAGAGAGAGAGAGAGAGAGAGAATGTGTGTGTGTGTGTGTGTGTGTGTGTGTGTGTGTGTGTGTGTGTAGGGGGGGGGGGTTGCACTCACTACCAAACAAAAGCTGCATAACATTCACTTTCATCATTGTGTTCTCATAAATACGGCAACAATATAGCTATATGTGGCAGTCACATGCCTATCTTTTCAGAGGACACATTTGTAAGCACTAACATTTGCAATATTTTTTATGTCATCAAGCATTTAAATTCAGGTAAGAAATGTAACATACAATATTAACTGAACTCTCATTTCTGCTCGACAAAATAAAAGACACAGAGTGCAAAGCAACCACATAGACCAAGTATTAGCCAGGTTTAAAGATGAAGTGAAAATAATTTACCGTCCAACAATATCACAAAAATTTCAACATGAAATTGCCTGCTTCAGCCATCACTGGTAATTTTCGAAAGTAGCCATCACTGATGTCTTTCCAACAACTGAAATGTTCTTTTCTTAAAGATGATGTTCTGGGAAACTTTAGTTTCCACTGCAGTTTGTAATTCTAGTATTGTAACTTTTAGCTGCTTGCTGCACCAACCATTAGTTTTCTCTGTTAAGCTACATTCACACTACTGCATTTGTCGCAGAAATTCGTACCCGACACAAGTAGCGGATAAAAGTATCTCGGCATATGTACACTGTGATTTTGTCCAGGGACGTTTCACGGAACACAGTGTCCGACACAGAACTTTTATTTCTTGCACTAGCAATGCGAATTTAAGAGAGAATAATAGGAGAAAGGAAAGTAGGTGGCGGGTGCATAACTTTCTCAGTAAATGGTGCATTCACAGAGCTTACTGTTCAGTGATAAGTGACTTAAAAAGTTCAAGGGATTAAGGGTTTCAAAAATTTTGTTTGTATGTCTATGATCAACTTTGAAGTATTATGAGATATGACAGCTCAGTACTACACATTAAAGCATACAAATTTTTGAGAAGCTATAACCCCCGATGAACAACTTGTCATTACATTATGCTTTTTGGCTACTGAAGATTCGTACTCAATGTACATGCATAGGATAAATACAAGATTAGTGAAATAATACCAAAAGTGTTGGTTTGTTTACATTCTTCACCAAGACCAGCGAAATGTAGGGAACCACTTCCATATGTACAGCTCTTGTCTGCCCAATCTTGATGTCTTCAAGGAGAAATGTTTGTTACATTCATGGATAAATTGAGACCTCAGGCAGTGAATTTTGTTGTTCAATTCTTTACCTGAAATTCTGAATAAAGATGCAAATTGCAGAAATGCACGGCGATGCAGTTTTTATAATCGGTGTATGTATGATCCCATAAAGAACGACTTTCATGAAGTACTCCAATTAGTCTAACGGTATTATTTTTTGTCCAGTCCATCTTCACAAATTGCTACTAAATTTACACAGCTGATCACTGTGAACAGCTGATCAAGCAGATGTAGCACTATGAGTCTGCCTGTGGCACATGTCGAGAAGGGGGTGGGGGTGAGGGTGACAAATAACAGGCACCTGTGCCAGAACGGAATATTTCTTGGAATTCTAGCATCCATGTCGCAGGCACATACTGCAGAAACTTAAAAACTGTGCCACACCTCATCGACTAAATGTGCAGGGCACAAGTCTACGTGCAAATCTCAGTGTGAACAAACTTTAGAGAGATTGCACTAGCTCTCAGTTTTATTTCAAACTGCTTAGGCTAGTATTTTGTTTAGTATTTATATATATTATACACAACTGAAAAGGAACAGGGACTGTACTTGGCAAGTGCAAATGCAGAGGACACTTGCTATTGTCCCCTGACAGTTAGGTGTGTTGTCCAGTCACAGGGCATCAGGCCGTTGTCCTGGGCTGCAGTGGTGCAGAGGCAAATGCTACGGCACATCTGGTGTTGACTGGGATCCCTAAAGAGCAATAGAAAGACCAGTGATCTGATTCTAACTATGTTCTCAGCCCCTCTGGTGACTGAGAAGGGTCAGGGTTGTGAATGTGGGTGAAAAGAACAAAGGTACTCGACACACAGCTCTCCCTTTATGCTTTGATAGCATACAAAAGGTTCTGCACATTGCTTCTCCTCCCCTAGGAAAACTTGTCTGCAAATCAGTTTTTGTCAGCAAATGCAGAACACTATTCAAAAAGGTAAGAAATATGGGTTTTCTGTCCAGTATAATTAAGGCCTTTAATACCTGAATTGATTATTCCCTCAGCACTAAGACACTCCCCGAAACAAGATCATTTTCCGATGTACCCTCTCCACACCACCCAATGCCCTGTAACCTGCAGATAATCCTTGGCAAACCACGACATTTCCAAACCATTTTCTTTGCCTCCCCCAAGTTATCTACCTAACTCTGCAATCATTCCCACTATGAAACCTTCCCCATACACTCACCCACTTTCTCCAGTGGTAAACACATCAACGGGAATGCAACATGAGAAATCACTCATGTGGTTTATCAAGTAATACATTCATTACATGGCTTATACAGGAATGATTATTGCAACACAACTGGCTGAACACAATGATTTGTCTGCTTGGGGACACTAAGTACCCAGTTGCTGAAGGCCCCCTCCCCCTCCTTTTCCAGAATGACTCAAGGGACCTCAAAAATCTGCTACAACACATAGGATATTTGGAGTTCCTGACCTAGTACTAGTTCACATGAACCGTGGTGAGGCGAAGTGATCTGCACTATATTCTATCATCCCTTTGGACTTCAGTTTCTCCCTAGCGAAAGGTGCGTGTATTCACACAGAAAATTTCTGACGCCAATGTTCCCTTCCTTCTGCCTTTTTCCTTCAGTCTAATATATGTTCTTGCATCTTTCATGTCATCCAGATGTTGAATTATTATTATTATTATTCCTTATTATGTAGTTCCTTTGATCTTCCCTTCCTCATATCCAAGTATGTGGTTGGTCTTCCTCTGAATAATTACTGTGCTCAGAAGAGTTTTCTTCTCTCCTACTCTTCTCAGTACATCATTGTTTGTCACCCAAGCTGCCCACTTACTTTATTCCATTCTTCTCCAGCATCACATTTCAAAACTTTCCAGGTATTTTTCTTCATTTTTCTAATAGTCCACGTCTCCACTCCATACAGCGCAATGCTCCAATTGTAGCACTTCACCAGTTCCTTCCTCAGTTTCAAGCTCAACTTGTTGGTCAGTAGAATTTTCTTGTTAAATGCGGCTTTGGCCTTGATAATTCTTGCTTGAATTTCATTTGTGCAGTGGGCATCACTATCAGCAAGCTTCCCAAGTACATTACCTGCACCAAATTCCCCATTTCTTGCTTGTCAACAGTCATCCTCAAAGGTTTCTCCCATTCTGATATCAGCGTCGCTCTTGATTTCTGGGTGTCGATTTCCATCCCACATTTCGTTCCAGTTTCCACCAACTGGTTCATCACATGTTGCAGTTGTCTTTGATTTTTTGCCAGCACTAGCATGTCATCTGCACAATTGATTGTGTTAACAAACTGTTGTCCTGTTCTGGAGTTCCCGCATCCTTTCAAAATTTCTCTCGCTAGCTATTCTCCATACAAGTTGAAGAGAGACTACTTCCTATTTCCACACTCTTTCTCCATAGTTCAGTTGCAGCTTTACTCTTTGCAACAGGTACAAGTTGAGAATTAGTCTATGGCTTAAGTTGAGAATTAGTCTGTGGCTTCTCCAGTTGATTCCTCTCTCCTTATGGATACTCATCAATTTCGTCCAGCTGATTCTGTCGAAGGCCTTCTGCTAACTTCTTCGTTAACAGCCAAAACTCCCTAAAACAAAATCCTCACCAAGCCGATGGCATATCTGGTTACTTTTCCTTCCCTAAAACCAAACTGGTCCTCTCCTACTACTAAGTCAATTTTTTGTTCTACCTATCTATTGAGTATTCTTGCAATGGTGTTCACCAAGTATGAGATCGGACTGGTTGTCCTGTAATCCCTACATTTCTTGGCCGATTCTTTATTTTCAAGAGCAACCATTCTGAAGTCCAAAAAGTCCTTAGGCCAATCTCTAGTTTCATAGATTTTGCTGATGAGTTGCATCAGCACTTTCAAATCTCTGTTTCCAGTACCTTCCAGCAAATCCAAACGCATTTCATCTCCTGTAGGTTTCTTCCTCTTCAGGTCGTTCATAGCCTTCTCTAATTCCACTCTAAGAATGCTTGGCCCTTTTTCATCTTTATGAATCATCTCTTCCATGTTCATTTCAATGTCTTGCAGACCTTGTTCAGTGACCATTTGTTCTCTAGAGTCTCCTATTCTGAAGGTCCTCACTCCTTTATTTGCAATCCCTCCAAACTCCTTCATTTACTGGTACCTAAGGCTGCACCTTCTTGTTTGGAGTTCCTCTATTTTGTCATACATTTATTCAATGTACTGTTACACTTCCTCATTTCCTCCATCTTCTCCAGCTTTAATTAGTGACCCAGGATTACCTCGCTCTCTTGGCTTCAGTCTCACCTTCCCTCTTCAAAGTATTCAACAAAACCAGCTTAACACTTCAAAACTGCACTTGCATTCTCACCTTTCACTTCACTTAATTGCTGCTCCAAGGGTTCTCTTACCACTTTATTGTTTCTCTCTGGGCTTCTACAGATCTCGTCTCTACTTTCTTCTCCCATGCTGTCAGATCCTCTTCAACCTTGTACTGTTGTCTGCAACGAAAAGGTTGTGATCCGCATCAACATTGTCAGTCTGCATCTTCCACACTGCCCACAAACTTCTGTCTGATGAGTATGTAGTCTATCAGGTAACTATTAACATCTCCTGGACTCTTCCATGTGTACAATTTACTCTCCATTTTCTGAACAAAGTGTTCATCATCACCGAATTGTTTCACTGAGACCGAATTGTTTCACTGAGACCGAATTGTTTCACTGAGACCGAATTGTTTCACTGAGACCGAATTGTTTCACTGAGACCGAATTGTTTCACTGAGACCGAATTGTTTCACTGAGACCGAATTGTTTCACTGACCAAATTCCAGTAGCAGCACTTCTCTGTTGTTTCCCTTCCCTAATCCATTTTGTCCCGTGATGTTTGTTTCACTACCTTGTCTGACCACACCCATGATTATGGTGTTAACTGCTGCTCTGCCATGTCGGCACGTACATTTTAACTATCAGAATGTCCACTGCTTCTGCAATTATTTTCACAACTACTGAACAATCACTATGACACACTACTTTAGTCAAACTCTGCACTGCTTCATGTCCCATCACTATAGCTATTCTACATTCAAAACTTTTTCATTGGAATAAAACACTGTGTAATTACCTGACAGTATTTCACCACTACCTGTCTATCTCACTTCAGACCTTCCAGTTTTCCCATTCTTTGAAATGTTCTTAGATTCCATCTCCCAATCCTAAAATTAAAATCGTCATTTCTCTTTCTGACACTACATGATGTACTGTCCACCCAGATGAATGGGGAATTTTTTTACTCCAGCATTACTATCAGTCTTCTGACATTCAGGAATAACAATAATGTAATAACCTTTCCATTTCATTCCCTTATTGCAGTATCACGGCCAAGGAACCAGACTATGATTGGTTTTGCTCTTGAGTCTTCAAACTTGATCTGTCTAAAGCATCATTTACTCTGTGCATCAAGTCGATACTGCTGCCTGATATCAGTCTACCCACTTTGTCAACTGCCTACCCCTACAACATGGACATTGCACGGACTTTCAAATTTCTTCCTTTTTTAATCCATCTTTAATTCTAATTGTCCTTTCTATTATTTTAAACTGAAGCTGACAGTTTTTATGTGGTACTATTTTTGACAGCCTACTCCGACATCCTCTCTTCACTCCTGCCTCCCCTTGTCTTCACGACAGATGCGTCCTTCTCAACTGAAGTGTTTATTGAGACCTTTCCAAATTTCCCCAACCTATTTCTTTCTTCTCTCTGAAGAGAGAATGTTGAATTCTGGAAGACAGTAATCCTATTTTCTACTTTTAAGTGTTTCTATCGGCAGTATGAGAATTTTTGTCTTTCAAAGGTAAGTGCTGTCCAGTCATTCAGACTCTTCTAATTTTAATCCCTTTCTTAATTTTGTTTTGCATTTATTCAGCAATTTTCACAGAGGATTTGGGAAACATGCTAATGGCTTGCTGTCATACTAGCTGGCATGATAGAAAAGTTAAATGCCATTAATTTCTTGGCCTTGTGCACATGTCCCAAAGCTTCACCACGTGTCTCTAGGTGGATCTGCTCTAATTCTGAATTTGACAGCACAGGTCTCGAAAGAGTAAACTGTGCACATGAATAGTGTCATAGACAAAAACATGGCTCATTTTTTGTCTATGTAGATAAATACTTTGTGAGGTGCTAAAATTTTCATACACTTTACGATAAGAATTTCATTCTAGCCTTCAACAATTCCCTCTGACCGTTGGATAGTACAAAGGTAGCAATACCGTTTACAGTAACGCAAAATATTCAGAAAGTATTGTAACTTAAGAGTATAGAGTTGCTGAGGTTCAAATTACTACATAAATGTCAAAATTTTACAGATATTCTGATCTGGTTATAAATGCATATATTGGAATAGGTATTTTATACTTACAGTATCAGTAACCACTCAGAATTCTGGCTAGGAATTAAAACAAAGCAGAACTACTGAGATAAGAGCCTTACTTTCCAATGTGCTTTCAGCTTATTACTAAGCACCCATCATTCCACATAAACACTCAGAAATGTTTTACAAATGCAACAAGCATCAACAATCTTAGTATGACCAGTTTATCAGGTGCCTCAGTGTTATTTGTAGCACAATATGCCATTACATATACCTGTGTATCTGATCTCTGTCTAGTGGAAGAAACACAGCTCAAAGGGAATTCAAAATTAATTTTACTCATTCTTAAGTGATTTTCAATGGTCACTTTGTCCACTGGTGATAAGTCTTACTAATGCGTTTAATGCCCACTAAAGATTTCTAATCTATTTTCTTACACAATATTTGGTAGGGGGTCTCAGGTTTCTGTATGCCATTGAGCTGAAATCTGTGCCATTACATTAACCACCCATACCAATTACTTCATTTGACACCACCTTGAAAACTATGCCTATACAAATTCCAGCATGTGTGGAAAACACACTGGCATCAAAAGCAATGGTGGGATGATGCATATGCAAGTTTACATTGTATGTGGAAATGCTACTGAATTCCATGTCTGATTACCACTGAAGAAAAATGGGTGTAACAATTTTTAGAGTGTGTATTTCATTTAAAAAGCCTGCAGTGTGATTTTACTAATTTATTGAAATATTATTCACCATCAGCAATGTAGCGGTACTGGTATGATGTCAAACAATTCCACCAGTCAAAAGAGTGTATAAAAACAAGCCAGCAGCATACCTCTTCTGATGCATGAGGTATTTCCTCCTCTTTTCCAAAATCATGTGATTCTGTTGACAGTGAAGGAGGTGGAGGAGGAGGAACTTCTGGATTCAATTTCTTTGGAAGACGTGGAGCCATTTTCTCAAAATCTTCTCGAGTAATCACATTTACTGTCTTGTAGCTACCTGTCTGCTGCACCTGAAAGTGCAGCCATCCTTTAGTAACTACAAAATTAAAATGCTTTACATTAACACATTTGCAACTGCAATGTGGGAAGAGAGAAAGTATTATCACTTGTCAGATGGTTACAGTATGCTATTAGGAAAGTAGGTATTTGCATGAAAGATACTGATTTAATGAATACTGAAAGTGATTTGGGAACATGATCAGAGAAGAGGCAGTAATTCTTAAGTATTTATGATATTGAAGAAAGACATAACATAACTACTTTGAAAAGTAGTAACTTACCCACTCATGTTCTCTCCAGAGATCTTCTTCGTAATAATGAAGACCATCATTGATTGCTTGTGCTAGATCCTGAGTTATTTTGACTCTTGTGGTCCAGTCTCCTGTGCGGTCATAACCTTCGTGCTTTGGGTATCTTGATGGTTGTGATGTCTGAGTTACTATTAAGATCTTGTTTATTTCTCGGTCACTTAACTCGTAGTCAGATTCATCTTCAGACCTACATAAATTTTCAAAATTAACAATAGACATCTCTTAGCACCTCATTATTATTGCTATAGCTGTTAATATAGAAGTTATGTGAACTAGATAAAATAAGATCGGCAGCTCCAAGGCAAGTTTATTAGCCTCTTTACTTCCCATACATTTCATTCATGTTGCAACTCTGTACGCAGCTGTCTGCTTCAACAGGATTCACAGATGCAAGACTGACATCAACCTACAGATTGGTTTGTAAACCATACTTCTATACAAGAACCCTATTATTTGACATGAGATTCATGCTCAAACATTCCTCCGAGTTGTTAATATACTCAGCCAACCCGTTTCAAGCGGGCATAAAGCTCAATCCTTGTATTCCCTCCAACACATTAATACTTTACAGTTGGAAATACCACCTAGCCATTATACTTAATAAATGGCCCACAAGTAAGCAGTATTAGGCCACAGCGAGTATGGACTTTGAGTGTCAAGTTAATACAAGCAGTTCATGGGACGGTTTTCACTACGACTGTTCCCAAATTTCACAGAAGTTAACAAACATTAAATAAATAATAATATGTAGAGACAAGGAAATTGACCACTATCCTCTGATACTGACCAACATTTCTCCCGATTGCGAAGTTAACAAAGCTCTTACAATAAACCAAAGCTTGATCCCTCGTCAAGTGGAAAGAGGGAATTGAAAAGTAACTTCTGTTTATCCTCTGCTGCAGTTTGGAAAGTTAATTTAAGAAATTGAAACTCACTGGATACAACATCAGTTTTCTAATACACAAGGAAGAGTGAATACAATTGAAGCCACAGTTCCAAACTAAGATTTATTCTTTTTTTGACAAGACTCGTAAGGGAGGAAATGTCATTTCATTCGTTCTCAATTTTGAGAATTTCACAGAAAAAGTGTGGTATGTATGAACTGGACTAAAGAGTGAATCAAACAGAGCAGCACAAACACAAAACTAATGTGCTGTGTGGATTTCCCCCCCCCCCTCCCCCCACAAGAAACAATTTCACAAACTGAACCTTCAGACAGGCAGTCCTCTCCTGGTATATGATCTTGAAACTTCAAATTTGTTGTAATGCATTAAACATTAATCCTGTTAGAAATTAAAATACAGTACATGAATAGGCACCAAATATTTCTTATTCCCTGCAGGTTACCAGCCTCAAGTAAGTAACATCGAAATTTTACAGCTGGCTGTTACATCTAGTATGTGATTGCCATGTAAAATGTAGGAAAACGGATGTGACGAAATCAGAAAAACCAATAGTGGATATTATTACTTGAAAAGACGTGTTTACAAAGACAGAAAAATGGGAAAGCTTACCAATCAGTGAATGTGTTATGCCTTCCCGATGGAACTGGATTGTCCAGTTCTTCATCAAATTGAAAATTGAGATCTTCACGATCTTTAAACTGATCTTTCTCTCTCTTTTCATCATTTTTTTTCTCCTCAGCTTTGTCTTTTGTGGGTGGTTTCACCTTCCTTTTAACCTGAATGAAATTGAAACATGGTGTTTGAACGTCTGCATGAACCAAACCACTTACTTAACAAAATCACCTACTTTTTCCAGACTTTTTTTTTATTCCTGGGGTAGTTAAATTGAAGTAGCCGACCTTAGTATTTTTTCACCACTGACCAGATCCCATCATGCTTGAAATGTTTAGCACAGAAAAACTAATTTCTATTTAAATCACAGTCATAATGATTAAAACCACACTAATTACCTGCCGCCAAATATCATCAGGAGATGCTTCCCCTAGCGGTATAGGTGTCTTATTTTTATCCACCTTGGCCTGCTCTGCAGCAAGTGCAACACTTCCTTTCTCCAACATCTGATCTGTAGGAGAACTTGTGCTGGATTTGCCTGGGAAATGACATACACATTTTACACTTGTCCCAAAACATCCAACATAATACAGCCTAGCAATATGCAATGAAATCTCAGTTTGTTATCTGTCCACATATAGGTCCTTAAGACTTCAAATGTCTTTACACCATCATTGATTATGTAGGATCTAAATGTTTCTGACTTTTCCCTCAAGCAGACTTGCTGCATATTTTGTAGCCAAAAGTTTATTCTGTTTTGCACTGCAAAAGCTATATGCAGTACACCAACTGGAATAATTAAATATAAATCTTTTTAATTTTTATGAGTGTTACTGATTAGGTTGATATAAAAATGAATTTGCACAAACTTCCGAATTCTCTAAAACAAATTTTTCTGAAGATAGCAAATCATTGTCTGACAATTTGCTTACCTTCTGCACACATTCGTTCACTGGGAATGTCTTCAGACTGTTTGTTAGAGCTACTATTGTCATCTTCTGATTTTACTGCTGCTTCTGTGTCAGATTTTTCTCCTTCCAGGTCTGAATCTGCTTCTTGGCCATCAGCTTGTCCCCTACTTTCTACCTGAAGCCGTACATTCTCTGGAACAAACTCTGGAACATCTGGATTCAAGGTATCCACTAAATGGGCAGGATTTTGGACAGGTGGTGTAGCTGTCATATTCACTCCCGGTGAAGTTATTGCCGTCCCTGCATTAGCAACCCTGCTAGCAGCATAGCTCTTATAACCACGCATAGCAACTGCTGGAGGCATGCAAGGTACTGAGAAACTTGCTGGTGGGAAGTGGTGAATGCTACTCGGTAACTGATGTGGCATCATCATTGTACCATTCATACTAGCAATTGCCATTGCTTGTCTACCTGTAGGATCTTGAATAGGCCACTTAGTTGGATTCTCTTTTGTCCGTACCTGTGCAAGAAGGCAGATCATCATGAATCATTATTCTCAATCACACTTCTGTAAGTATATTATTAACATAAAAAGAATGACAGTTTACTATTAACACTTCTACTGTTGGGGTATCTTATTCTGCAGTATTACATTGAGGAGGGGGTGGTGATGAAGGATATCGTCACATGGAAGTGCAAGATTTTAGTGGTCCCTTTTTGAAAAAGTGATGTATTTGTTTTTGTACGAAGTGATGGATCACAACAGTACTGAGGAGAATAGGAGAAAAGACATCAAAACAATATCCACAGATCTAATTCTGAGCAAAAAGTACCATTACTGAAGTAAAAGGTAACACAGATATGACGAGGTAAAGTAAATTCACTTGCCATTACAAATATTTACCCTTACATAATGACAAAAACAATTTCTTAGTAAGTGGTATGAGATAGGAACAAAAGTTGTTACAAATAATGATTCAAAGAAACATTTATGAGTTAATTTTATTTTTGAAACAGTACACAGAGATATAGGATGATTCAAGCATAAATTCCATGTTGGTTGCTATAAGTCTCTGCTTGTCCCTTCTTCCTGGTATAAGCATGCTTGCTTAAGCTCTCATTAGATGGTCTGCATGTACTACGTAGTCACTTTTGTGAACGCACTCATGGTTGCCTTTTGGACATCAGTCAACTGTCAAGGCACATTTATTTGACAAAATTAATGAATAACCATACTAGTGCTTCCACTATTGTCACATTGAAAACAAAATAAACAGCATGCAGTTACATCCTCATTACATCTATAAATCTAGGTTTATCAGATTGAGATATGGACTTTGACTTGGTAAAAGTAATTTGGTAACATTAAGAAAGTGTTGAGTATATAATAAATAAAAAATAAAAAAGAGTGCTTTGTGAAATCATTGACACGATGCCTGGCAACAAAAAAATCAGTCTTATGCACACACTGTTAACATTTAAAATATTTTGTATCAAAATCCAAGAACATTTAATGTAATCTACATACTTCCCTTAAAATTTATTGCATTTGGTGTTTTCCAAAGAATTAACAGCATGTAGCCTATGAGGTAAACACACTTTTATTTCACTTCTTACATACGTTGGTTCAACTGGTGTTGGCAACACTGGAACTTACATTTCATCAGTCAGGCTAATGTCCGAACATCTTGTATTAATCGAGTTCCAATTAGTGTCAACATTTGAGTTTATTCTGCTGACATCTGAGTTTATTTCGCATTATAAATTACACATTTGGGATTACTCTGCTGACATCTGAGGCTATTTTGCATTGTAAATTAAATTAATTTGGTCAAGACTTAACAATACACAAGCATACTTAATAATAACTGTAAACTTTCTATCATGCAAAATTTAATAATCAAAACAAAACAAAAACTAACCTTAAAATCAGTTATCTCCAAAACTTCTGAATCCCTTATTGCATCCATGACAACTTTCAAATCCGTACTCAATGCCTGAACACGATGGAATGAAGCAATTAAGTTTATTGGAAGATAACCATCTGAATCCATCTTCCGCCGAAGAAAAAAATCTCTTAACAGATTTTCCTCACTGAAGTAGTATTCACTGCAAATGCAAGGAAATTTCAGATTCAATTACTTTTGTTTACTACAAGTAGAGGTGAATTTTGCACTCCACTACCTCCTACTAAAACAAGTTTAATGTATTTCCCGAAGAGATGATAATACCCTTAATTAGAGGATGTTTCACATACAACATGAGCACAATGTGCATTGTTGTTCACAAACCGATATACCGGGGATGTCAGCACTGGTCACCCATTGACACTCTGCCCCCTTTACTAAAGACTAACTGAACGGATTTAGGATCAGTTGCGGAACAAAGTCCGAGAAAATTGTTTCTCCATTTAGCACTTCAGGCTGTGCACACCTCTGTAAGCAGATTCCACTGTTGTTGTTGTTGTTGTTGTTGTTGTGGTCTTCAGTCCTGAGACTGGTTTGATGCAGCTCTCCATGCTGCTCTATCCTGTGCAAGCTTCTTCATCTCCCAGTACCTACTGCAACCTACATCCTTCTGAATCTGCTTAGTGTATTCATCTCTTGGTCTCCCTCTAGAATTTTTACCCTCCACACTGCCCTCCGATTCTAAATTTGTGATCCCTTGATGCACCAGAACATGTCCTACACAAACTGATCCCTTCTTCTAGTCAAGGTGTGCCACAAAATTTCTCTTCTCCCTAATTCTATTCAATACCTCCTCATTAGTTATGTCATCTACCCATCTAATCTTTAGCATTCTTCTGTAGCACCACATTTCGAAAGCTTCTATTCTCTTCTTGTCCAAACTATTTATCGTCCATGTTTCACTTCCATACAAATACCTTCAGAAACGACTTCCTGACATTTAAATCTATACTTGATGTTAACAAATTTCTGTTCTTCAGAAACTCTTTCCTTGCCATTGCCAGTCTACATTTTATATCCTCTCTACTTGAACCATCATCAGTTATTTTGTTCCCCACATAGCAAAACTCATTTACTACTTTAAGAGTCTCATTTCCTAATCTAATACCCTCTGCATCACCCGATTTAATTCGACTACATTCCATTATCCTAGTTTTGCTTTTGTTGATGTTCATCTTACATCCTCCTTTCAAGACACTGTCCATTCCATTCAGCTGCTCTTCCAAGTCCTCTACCGTCTCTGACAGAATTACAATGTCATCGGCGAACCTCAAAGTTTTTATTTCTTCTCCATGGATTTTAATTCCTACTCCAAATTTTCATTTTGTTTCCTTTAATGCTTGCTCAATATACAGATTGAATAACATCGGGGATAGGCTCCAACCATGTCTCACTCCCTTCCCGACCACTGCTTCCCTTTCATGGCCCTCGACTCTTGTAACTGCCATCTGGTTTCTGTACAAATTGTAAACAGCCTTTTGCTCCCTGTATTTTACCCCTGCCACCTTCAGAAGTTGAGAGTATTCCAGTCAACATTGTCAAAAGCTTTCTCTAAGTCTACAAATGCTAGAAACGTAGGTTTGCCTTTTCTTAATCTTTCTTCTGAGATAAGTCGTAAGGTTAGTATTGCCTCACGTGTTCCAACATTTCTACGGAATCCAAACTGATCTTCCCCGAGGTCCGCTTCTACCAGTTTTTCCATTGGTCTGTAAAGAATTCGCGTTAGTATTTTGCAGCTGTGACTTATTAAACTGATAGTTCGGTAATTTTCACATCTGTCAACACCTGCTTTCTTTGGGATTGGAATTATTATATTCTTCTTGAAGTCTGTGGGTATTTCGCCTGTCTCATACATCTTGCTCACCAGATGGTGGAGTTTTGTCATGAATGGCTCTCCCAAGGCCATCAGTAGTTCTAATGGAATGTTGTCTACTCCCGGGGCCTTGTTTTGACTCAGGTCTTTCAGTGCCCTGTCAAACTCTTCACGCAGTATCTTATCTCCCATTTCATCTTCATCTACATCTTCTTCCATTTCCATAATATTGTGCTCAAGTACATCGCCCTTGTATAAACCCTCTATATACTCCTTCCACCTTTCTGCCTTCCCTTCTTTGCTTAGAACTGGGTTGCCATCTGAGCTCTTGATATTCATACAAGCGGTTCTCTTCTCTCCAAAGGTCTCTTTAATTTTCCTGTAGGCAGTATCTATCTTACCCCTAGTGAGACAAGCCTCTACATTCTTACATTTGTCCTCTAGCCATCCCTGCTTAGCCATTTTGCACTTCCTGTCGATCTCATTTTTGAGACGTTTGTATTCCTTTTTGCCTGCTTCATTTACTGCATTTTTATATTTTCTCCTTTCATCAATTAAATTCAATATTTCTTCTGTTACCCAAGGATTTCTATTAGCCCTCGTCTTTTTACCTACTTGATCCTCTGCTGCCTTCACTACTTCATCCCTCAGAGCTACCCATTCTTCTTCTACTGTATTTCTTTCCCCCATTCCTGTCAATTGTTCCCTTATGCTCTCCCTGAAACTCTGTACAACCTCTGGTTCTTTCAGTTTATCCAGGTCCCATCTCCTTAAATTCCCACCTTTTTGCAGTTTCTTCAGTTTTAATCTGCAGTTCATAACCAATAGATTGTGGTCAGAATCCACATCTGCCCCTGGAAATGTCTAACAATTTAAAACCTGGTTTCTAAATCTCTGTCTTACCATTATATAATCTATCTGATCTACCTCTTCTCATTAATCCAGAACTTCTGACAGGAAAGGAAACAACGTACTGTGTTACTTTTTCAGGGCATTAACAATGAACAAAAAGACCAGTTATTTCACACAGAACAACGCAAGAGCACAATCTGCAAATGTTTCTATGACATTATTATGATATGTTTTTGACTACAGGAGCTATACTTTTATCAATGTCATGGATAGATTGGTTGTGTGTGTACTCTTGCAATGTCCTGTATGAAACAACTGTAAATCTTTTCATTACTTGACAGTTCTCTGAGAATAGGTTGCATATATTGTTTGTATAGCTATAAGAAGGCACAGTTTTCTGGAAAGGGGTTGTTCGATAATATGTTGGATTAAATGTACACCAAACTAACATTTTCACATCATAGATTTGACCCTGATGTAACTAGAAAGGGCTTTCAAAACACCAACACCAATTATTCTGTGATTTCATGTACCTTGATAAATGCAGCCATTCTTCATCAGAAAAGAACAGCATCTCAGTATCAACTTTTTAATGTAATGACTGCAATAACCAGTTGAAGTACTAATCGTAAGCAACAGAAGCTGATTGGTCAGTGGATGCATTATTGTTACTTTGTTATGTTTCAGTTTGAATCTGTGCACAGCTACTGACATGCCAGTCTGAAGTGCTGAGTAGCACAAGAATTTTGTCGGACTTACTTCTGAAGCTACTCATAACTCATTTAGGCTGAAACTGATTTATCATCTACCAGTGGCCGAGGAATGACCAAGAGCATTACCAATGATTGGAGCACTGCTCCCCAAACAAAGCCGACAAAGTGCTTGATTCATACTTGAAACAACCTGTGTTACTAACCAAACGGTAGTGATAATTATAATAATGACAACTGCTTAGTTATTAGAGGAGGGCATTTATTACCACACCAAAACACTGAATAATTTAAAAATAAAGATGATAGATATGAGTATATATACAGATGTTGCAGAGCAAAATTTCATTCAAACCATGAACCAACACAAAAAGTAAAGGATACAATATGAACTGACCAGAAAGATTGGCCAGTACGTATGTTTACAGGACCCAAGATTCAGTACTACTGACCAAGACAAACAACAGGCAACACCAGCTCTAACTTTCAGAACAATAAGTATCTTTAGAAGAAAACAAGAATTGGTAATGAGAGCTTATGCAGGTGAGGGGATGTACCACACAGCTGTTAGGAGGAGGAAGAGAGTTAAAGGTGAACGAAAAGCACCAGAGAGAGATACTAAAAGACAGTGGATTAAAACCACTGTACCAACCACTTCAAAAATAATTGGATGGACAAAGCAAGAATCTTAGATCCTTCAAACAAAAACCCGTGTCCAGTAGTTTGAAGAAAGCACTGCTCACACCAGTTTACAAGATGAGTAGCAGAAGTGATCTAGAAAATTGCTGCCCAAAAACTTTACACCTATTTACTGTAGAATCTTAGAAAATATTCTGAGCACAAGCATATTAGGATGTCTTGAACAGAATGATACTTCCATGCCAACCAGCAAGGATTTTAAAAACATCGATCATGCGAAGCCCAACTCTCAAATTTCTCTTATGACATAATGAATGCTTTGGATCAAGGTGGTCAGGTAGATGATGTATTTCTTGCTTTCCAAAAAGCATTTTACTCAGTGCCACATCTACATTTACTGTCAAAAATATTATCATATAGTGTATCAAGTGAGCTCTGTGGCTGTATAGAGGATTTTTTGGTGGGGAAGACACAGCATCTTGTCTTGGATGGAGAGTCATTATCAGATGTAGAAGTAACTTTGCATATGCTCCTGGTAAGTGTGTTGTGACCCTTGCTGTTTGTGTTGTATATTAATAACCACACAGACAATATTAATAGTACCCTCAGATTTTGTTATGTGCAACAAAATACTGCCTGAAAGAAGCTGCACAAATAATCAGTCAGATTATGATAAGATTTCAAAGTGGAGTAAAGATTGGTAAGTTGCTTTAAATGTTCAGAATTGTAAAATTGTGCACTTCACAAAACAGAAAGAACACTATGTCCTTTGAGTGTAATATCAATGAGTCGCACAGTTGAGACCATCAAAGTCATACAAATAACTGGGTGTAACACTTTGTACGGATATGAATTGGAATGGTCACACAGGCTAAGTCCTGAGTAAGCAGATGGCAGACTTTGGTTTATTGGTAGAATACTGGTGAAAATTTAATCTGTCTACAGGAGATTACTTACAAACAACTCTTGAGACCCATCCTAGAATATTGCTATGTGTGGGACCTGTACTATATAGGACTTACGGGGGATATTGAATGTATACAGAGAGGCGCAACCTAAATGGTCTCAAGTGTGTTTCACCAGTGGAAGAGTGTCAAAGAGATGCTAAAGAAACTAAACTGGCAGACTCTTGAAGACAGATGTAAACTATCCCCAGAAAGCCTACTTATGAAGATTCAAGAAACAGCTTTAAATGATAACTCTAGGAATACAATGAATCTACTATGTGTCACTCACATACGGATTGTGAAGATTAAATTAATTACAACCTGCACAGAGGCATTTACACAATCATTCTTCCTGTGCTCCATACGTGAATGGAATGGGAAGAAACCATAATAACTGGTACAATGGGACGTACCCTGTCCCATGCATTTCACACTCGTTTGCCAAGTATAGGCGTAGAAGCAAAGCTGTATTAGAATGAGCAGGAACATTTGGAAAAATATTACGATTAAAGAAGGTTAAATAAAATGCAATCATGGAAATTTCGAAGTTATCAGGGATAAAAAATGGAAAACAAAAGGTTATCTTTAACTTGTACAGAAAACAGACTGCAGTTATAAGAGCCTACGGAATGAAAGGAAAGCAGTAGATGAGAAGGGTTTGAGACACAGATGTAGTATTTCTCTGATGATATTCAATCCGTATATTCAGAAGCAGTAAAAGAAAAAAAAACTTAGAAAAATTTCGAAATGGGATTACAGCTACAAGAGAAAAATGAAAATGTTAGGAATTGCCAATGACATTTTAATTCTGTCAGAGATGGCAAAAGACCAACAAGTTTAGTCAACTGGAATGGAAGTTTAGTCAACTGGAATGGAAGTTTAGTCAAATGGAATGGATAATGCCTTGAAAACAAGTTACAATACGATAAACTACAAAAACAAAACAAGGGTGATGAAGGAATTAAATTATAAAATACACTATAAGTAGTATAAATGATTATCTATTTTGATAGCGATACAGCTGACAACAGCGGGTCAAACTGCAGACTGACAAAAATCTCAAAAAGCAATCAATATTAACATTAAATATCAATTTAAGTGGTACAAAATAATTGTATGGAATCTTATATGGAACTGAAATCTTACTTCATTTATTAATGGAGGGAAGTGTGGGGCAGTGAAAATTGTAGACAGTGACCATGGCTTGACTACAGTAATCAGGTTCAAGTTTATGTAGTTTGCAATAGTTATGCAAATGATTAACAGACTTGCACAGAAGAGACCAGAACTGGAACTCTGGAAAAAGAAAATCAAGTTTGGCAAGTCACTGGTCCTGACCTAGTAAGACCTAAGATTTTTTAATTTGGCCACTGGACAAGTTTTTATGCAGGAGATACAAACAACACAAACAATCAGAAAATAATTCTCTCCATGCTTACTATGAAATTTCCCTCCAAATTTTATACAATAGGTAGCAAGTATAAGGTAATGTGAAAATGAACATTTGTCACGGTAGTGTTTGTCTCCTTGCCTGAAAATTAGCTACAAATTTTGCCTACTGTTGGCACCACCAATCATAAACCATCACTGACTTCTGGGCTCGAAATTCATCTAAATGGCTCGTCATCAAAGAGCTAATTTTTAAATGAGAGTAAAACGCTCTGTGATTTAAGAAATTCATCGTACATTATCACACATAGCTCCGTTGTAACTGCCAGGATGGTATTTTAATAATAACGCTTTTCAAACCACCATTTGGAATATTTTCCCGTGACCTGTTAGGCGTCACCGCGCTTGCGGTGGAGTACCAGTACTGTATTATCTCATGTTTGGTTCTTTATTACAGCATAATGCCATACATGCTAGAAGTTGAAAAGGTGCACTTGAAATGCAGTGAACGGTGTGTGGAATTGAACACTTCGTTTCAAATATAGTCTGCCTCAGCGGAAAAGATTATTAAAGAAAATTTCTTTAGCAAATTGACAAAAATAACTTTAACAAGGCAATTAATGCTTGACTGTCAGAAAGATGGAAATAAAATAAAATCTGCAACTAATAACACATTTTAGCCTGCTGTAATTATGTGAATATATTTTAATTCACTTGATAGCTCCTGGCCACGGAAATCTGTTTTGTTTTCATTTGACGTGAGAGCAGTAAACGAAGAGGAAACAGCAAAATCACTATATGTAAACACGGGTCACGTGGAGACTAATCTACCTCCCCACTCTAACTCAGACTGCTCTGCGCATCAGCCCCCGATCTACGATATTTCCGAACCGGGGCAATACCCCGCCACTCCCTCGAGCGTTTGAGATAGGAAATCAAAAATTTAAAAAATCAATTTTTCAAAAATGTTCATTTTGTAGCGCGCATCTTTCTGAAGAGTCTGATGCATAAAACATGTGTGTTCAAGGAAATGTAAGACACGTTATTTGGTCTTGGTGTGCCAAAGGGCAGTGCCTCGCCTCCTCACACAGCATTCTTCTACCGCATGTCACTGTACTTCGCCCTGTGGAATTGAAACGTGTATATTTTGTAATGAATGCCATCATACCATATTCAGGACGGTGGAAATTAAAATTTCCTGTGGTGCCTCTCCTGCTTACAATCGGCCGGTTTGACATCCTGCCCCCCCCTTTCTTTAATAATAATAATAATAATAATAAACACACTCCTCAGAAAATTTGCACTCTTTATTCCATATCAGCTAACAACTTGCTGCTTTGTGTGACATAAAATTAAATATAGGATACATAAACCCAGTAAAGACATGAGACAAGCAAGACAATACACATTTCTTCAATCCATAGCTCCTAGAATTTTTTCCCCTCTAATCTTGCTACAGCTTTACATGGCGTGCTTTACTTTCTGCGAAAGAATCTATTACCTCATCAAAGTTCGTCAAACGTTTTGCTACATGAAAAGTCGAAATGTCATTGTCTAATACTGAAAAAGCTGTTAATGCAAATAGAACCCAAGACTGGTGTAAATAGAACCCAAGACTGGTGTGGTTTCCCGATCTGATTACGCCCATTTTGTCACTGTCTGCTAGATAAAACAAAATAGGCCTTTCTAATCCTTCAACAATTGTAATACACACCAAATAAACGAGACTGTTTTGGCACAAATGGTCTTTTTTGTAACGAGAGAATATAATTCACAAAGTACCAATATCAAATGCATATTAGGCCTACTACAAGCAAAAAGCTTTACGATAGGAAATAGTTTCACACTTCATTCATACGCTCCAGTTTCTCAAGTATGAGATCGAAAAGTAGTAGTAAGAAATTTTTATACAAACTTGGAATTGTCATATTGTTCCATAATTTGTGTGAGGTCCCTGATTCTTCTCCTTCCTCGTTATAACTTGTGTGATGTCCCCATTTCTTCTCCTTCCTCGTTATAACAAACAGTCTTGATATCACTAGTTCTGTAACTATTCCTGGCAATGTCAAAGCTTATTCGCAGATTAACACCACTAACTCTGCTAGAATCACCAGTTTAGTTATCCTGCGATTATTCTCCAGTCAGGCATTGCTACACGTTCGTACAACACGTTTTCTGCGCTAGCCAGGGACTGTGCAACTGACCTTTACTAGTACAGCGATCTGGCCAAAAATTTTCTGTCAAAATTTCACTTTCTTGGATACACCGAGAAGATAATATGTAATCTTTCTTACCTGTTATTCGTTTGTTTCCACTCCGTTGTCTGAATTTATGGATTTAGCTAGTAATATCAATGCTCATCATTTGCAAATGCAATCAACCACACAATCAGACAATGGTTGGCATTCATCCGTTCGGCCTTACTCCGCTCAGCTCATATAGCCCCTTTTGTCTGTATGAAAGTTTGTTTCTACATGTGACAAGAATTCCACTGACAGAGACATCTTGTACACTATGCACGCATTTACAAATCAACTTACGATTCATTCAGAAATCAACTTAGAAAGTGTTCAAAAAATGTTCAAAAACCGACAGAGATGCGTTTCAAAGTCATATGAATAATTTATATCTAAAAACAAAGATGATGTGACTTACCGAACGAAAGCGCTGGCAGGTCGATAGATACACAAACAAACACAAACACACACACAAAATTCAAGCTTTCGCAACAAACTGTTGCCTCATCAGGAAAGTGGGGAAGGAGAGGGAAAGACGAAAGGATGTGGGTTTTAAGGGAGAGGGTAAGGAGTCATTCCAATCCCGGGAGCGGAAAGACTTACCTTAGGGGGAAAAAAGGACAGGTATACACTCGCACACACACACACATATCCATCCACACATATACAGACACAAGCAGACATATTTAAAGTTTGGGCAGAGATGTCAGTCGAGGCGGAAGTGAAGAGGCAAAGATGATGTTGAATGACAGGTGAGGTATGAGTGGCGGCAACTTGAAATTAGCGGAGATTGAGGCCTGGTGGGTAACGGGAAGAGAGGATATATTGAAGAGCAAGTTCCCATCTCCGGAGTTCGGATAGGTTGGTGTTGGTGGGAAGTATCCAGATAACTCGGACGGTGTAACACTGTGCCAAGATGTGCTGGCCGTGCACCAAGGCATGTTTAGCCACAGGGTGATCCTCATTACCAACAAACACTGTCTGCCTGTGTCCATTCATGTGAATGGACAGTTTTTTGCTGGTCATTCCCACATAGAATGCATCACAGTGTAGGCAGGTCAGTTGGTAAATCACGTGGGTGCTTTCACATGTGGCTCTGCCTTTGATCGTGTACACCTTCCGGGTTACAGGACTGGAGTAGGTGGTGGTGGGAGGGTGCATGGGACAGGTTTTACACCGGGGGCGGTTACAAGGATAGGAGCCAGAGGGTAGGGAAGGTGGTTTGGGGATTTCATAGGGATGAACTAACAGGTTACGAAGGTTACGTGGACGGCGGAAAGACACTCTTGGTGGAGTGGGGAGGATTTTATGAAGGATGGATCTCATTTCAGGGCAGGATTTGAGGAAGTCGTATCTCTGCTGGAGAGCCACATTCAGAGTCTGGTCCAGTCCCGGAAAGTATCCTGTCACAAGTGGGGCACTTTTGAGGTTCTTCTGTGGGGGATTCTGGGTTCGTGGGGATGAGGAAGTGGCTCTGGTTACTTGCTTCTGTACCAGGTCGGGAGGGTAGTTGCGAGATGCCCGGGATTGGAATGACTCCTTACCCTCTCCCTTAAAACCCACATCCTTTCGTCTTTCCCTCTCCTTCCCCTCTTTCCTGATGAGGCAACAGTTTGTTGCGAAAGCTTGAATTTTGTGTGTGTGTTTGTGTTTGTTTGTGTATCTATCGACCTGCCAGCGCTTTCGTTCGGTAAGTCACATCATCTTTGTTTTTAGATATATTTTTCCCACGTGGAATGTTTCCTTTTATTATATTGATATCATAAGAATAATTGATAGACTAATGTGTGCTGGATGCTAGTCGCTTCGTAAAACAAGGTTTTCCCCCCTCAAGAGTATGAATTTGCCCCTCACCCCTCTCCTAGATCTGGGCCTGCTGCACATGCAAGAATGTGGCAGCTTGGGCGCTCCAGTAAAATTTTTCCCGGTAGCATCTAGCTGTTTGCTGCGACAGATTACACAGCCAACAGCCACATTTCTGTAGCCAGAAGTGGGAGAAGGTACTACTCAACTGCGCATGCACATGAACCCGCTCGTAACTGCTAAAACGAATCTAATGTAAACAGTTGCAACGTCAAGCTCATCGGAGGCAATTTATTGTTACAGAACATTGCACAGTTTTCCTAACGCCTTTGACACATCCTGCTGTTGGCAGACACTTGTATGAGCACTGTGTTTTGTTGCTGTATATGGCACATTTCCTTTGCAATTTAAGTTTTATTTTCATTTTTTCTCTCGTTCGTGTTTTATTGCTGCAGTATTATTCTGCAGTAGTGGGATACAGTAATATCCTTTGTTAGAGTATCGGTTCTTACCAGTCAAAATTACAAAAATTTAACTGAAAACAAAAACAATGAAAAATTCCCGGAATTCTAAAAAAATTCCCAGGTTTTTCCCGGTTTTCTCCTGGATGAAAAAATTCCTGGGTTTTTCCTGAATCTCCCGGCTGTCCCGGGTCGTATACACCCTGTATTAAGAAAACAGCAATAACTGGTGCATTTGATCCTTGTGAACTGGAGCAATCTAGTGCAAGCAAACACTGTTTTAACTGTGTGGATTACAACCAGCTGATCAATGAGAGGAAGGGAATGTTGAATACATTCAAGTGTCAAGAAAAATACTCTTACTTTCGCAGATCTGGTATTTTAAAAAGATGTAGAGAGAAATTTATGCTTCAGAAAGAATGGCATAAGCAGTCAAGAAGCTAAAGCTGGAAAAAGGGATACTTTCACATCCCAGAGAGCAAGTGGAGAAAGCAGCTTATACAAAGTTAGGTGAAAGGTTATACATTTATTTTTATTTAAAATGGACAATATAAGTCGACCCAGCCTTTTTAATCTTTCCTAGTCTATCCCCATCTCCTCCCTGATGAAGGAACTATAAATCACTAGAACTGGTATTGCAAATTTACTTTTATATGTGTACATAACAATGAAAAGTCCAGGATAGAATAACAACAGTATGGCAAGGAAAGACTGCAACTCACCACACAGAGGAGTTAACTGAGCTGCAGACAGGCACAACAAAAAGAATAATAAACATATTTGAGCATGTGTCATTTGGAAGGCAACAATAAAACATATGAAAGCATAGAATGAAAAGGACAAACACTGAGTAATGTAATTTCTCCTGAAGGGTAGTATTGATCAGTAATTCTGTACTTGCTCCTGAGCAATTTGAAAGTAATGTTTGATGCTTATCAAAAAAGAAATGGACCTGATTATGTAAGTCACAAGATCCAAATTGATGTGCGAGAATAGGAGTAGGAGGGTCACATTCAAAGAAAGTGGGAGTGGGGGGGAGAGGTCAAATTATTGCACTTTAAGTGAAGTGACACCAACATGAAAACAGGTTTGCTGACAGAAATAAATGCATGTCCTTCAGTGGTAGTGAAAAGTCACATGTCAATGGTCAGATACATGGGCAAAGATGGGCAAGATATGGTACAATTGATGTGTTTGTTACTTGAAGAGGATAGATAGTAACATAGTGAATCCATTTGCAGAAAAGTTGTAATTAACTAATTCTGTGACAGGCACACAGACAATACACTGAGAAATGATCTGTGCCTTTACTATTTTCTCAAAATAAGGGAAAAATAGTTGTGACAACACTTTTCAGCCTGTCTGAGTAAAGATTATGCTATGGGTGTTGTGTTATGTTCTTCATTACATTATTTTTGTGTTCTGCACACAATATTGTCTAATGAAGGCAAACAGCAGGTTTATGGAAAGGGTAAATTACTAATCACCTTACAGAGGATGAGGTGGTCACACACACAGGCACAGTTCAAGTCTCCTAAACATTATTTGGATAGTGCGCACGTGCGCCACAAGGCCTTATCTGGCCAGAGACAGTGGTTGGTGTGTGTGTGTGTGTGTGGAGAAAATATTATGCTGGCATGATGTTGACCATCCAGTAGCGTACAAATATTAAGTGGTTAAGTTTCTTGACGCCAGGGCATTCTACCCAGCGGCTTTGAACCGGTAAATGTTGTTAACAAGTTGTACCGTATCTCCCGCCGCTGCCAAGCTCTAATGGCGCGGTGGCTGATGGGCGTAACTAGGTTTGTTCAAATGAAGATATCGTGACTAATCACAACCATTTCCAAACTGTCTCTACTGCACAAACGCAGATTCGTGATTGTTGTAATCATTGTGACACCTTTGTCGAGCCATATTTAGCGTGTTTCGGCGTATGGCCATGTGGAGTGCTAGTTGACACCATCATTCAATTTGCATTGCTCAAACGTTTTTAGTGTAAGAACAGCACAGGTTACATATTGTATACATGATAAGCAAAACGTGTTTCGAGAATTTATTCTCATTGTCAAGTGCAGTATTTAAGTATGTATATTTTGTGATGTTACACAAACAAACAATGTGGGTGATAAGTCAGAGTGCGTGCATACTTCCCAGACAGTTACCAGTTCCAGTTACATCAGCAGTTTTTATTATATAATAAAAGATAGTGAAGAAGTTCCTGGCCAGTCTTTTGATGCCTGTTACGTACATGTATTATACATAGAGTGCAAGGGGTTATCCTATATGTAACTTTCACAGCGTACAACGTTATTTCCCACATTTTACATTTTCCCATTTTTTTAAGTCCCTTGAAAAGGGTAAAAGTGTAAAAGTTGTTTGTAGCCATTTGCTCTGATAACTTTGTTATGATGATGATTGATTAAATGTTGGACAAAATGAAGGTCACATGATACACCACAAATTCCATTATGGGTTGATCTTCCTTCATAAGTTTTTTCTAGTTACTGGTGAGGCTGTACAAAGTGGTACTGGTAAACAGCATTAAGTGTTTTCTGCACTGCAGACACTCACTTAACTAAGTAACATTGGATGGTGCAATATGGCAGTATCCCAAAATGTAACCAATATGCACAGCAAAGCCAAGTCATCGCTTCAGCACAGGAAGCTCTGACTAGTCAGCACACATACATACAAGTAGAACACTGTAGCTCAGGTTTATAATTCATATTCATTTTAAATTTATATAACAAGAATGGAAAAAATTTCATACAAACAAATTTTGTTGGCCTATCTATTTCCGCAAAGTTATCAAGTGACACAATTTGTAATCAATTCTACCTTGTAAAATTACCTTCATGCATCAAAGGGCTATCTTCAGTAGTTATTTACTTTTAAATTAAAGAATAACGCAAGTTAGAAAAGTATACAATCTTTGTGTGATTTTCAGACAACTGTGAACTCACTTTTGGATGTGTGTGTGTGTGTGTGTGTGTGTGTGTGTGTGTGTGTGTGTGTGCACGCACGCGCATACACACACACGCATACACACACACACACACACACACACACACACACACACACACACAGAGGCAGGCAGAGAGAGAATTACACATATAAAATATTTACAAAAATGTACTTTTGAATCAATTTTTGTTCAGTCATCTCACAATTTTAAAGTGCACTGTTTCAGCAGTAAACATGATTAAGCTGATCTATTTCTGAAGATTATACCAGGTGTACTGGTATGAAATGAGCGTTAAGATACAAATGTATCGATACGGAAAATTTGTTGTGAACGAGCCTTAAATTTTTTTTAATTTTTATTTTTTTGGTTGGTTGGTATGACATCTGTCAAAGATATTTAGCATACATCAAGTCATGGAACAAACAACATCATATGTTTTCATCGTGTTAACAATGTCGAATTTTGTACCAGAGAGTGATGATTTGCGGAAAGCATTAATTTTTTGTTTTTGTTTGAAAAATAGTGCTGCAGAGTCGCATCGAATGCTTGTCGAGGCATATGGTAATCATGCTCTATCAGAAGCAACATGCAAAAGATGGTTTCAACAGTTCAGAAATAATGATTTTGATGCAAGAAATGAAGAACGTGGAAGACCACCAAAAAAGTTCGAAGACGCCGAATTGCAAGCAATATTGGATGAACATAATACTTTGAGTAAGAAGCAAATGGCAGCAATGCCAAATGTTGCACAACAAACAATTTCTGACCATTTGAAAGCTATGGGAAAGATCCAAAAGTGTGGAAAATGGGTACCACATGAATTGAATGAAAGACAGATGGAAAACCGAAAAACCATTTGTCAAATTTTGCTTCAAAGACATGAAATGAATTTTGCATTGAATTGTTACTGGCGATGAAAACTGGATTTATTTTAAGAATCCTAAACGAGAAAAATCATAGGTTAATCCGGGACAACCATCAACACTGACTGCAAAACCAGATCGATTCGGTAAGAACGCAATGCTCTGTGTTTGTTGGGATCAGAAAGGTGTGGTGTATCATGAGCTTCTAAAACCCGGTGAAACAGTGAATACTAATCGCTACAGACAACAAATGATCAATTTGAACTATGCATTGATCGAAAAGAAGACCACAATGGGTCAGAAGACATGGCAAAGTAATTTCATTACGCGGCAATGCACCTGCACACAAAGCAAAACTGGTTCAGGATACAATCAAAACACTTGGCTGGGAGCTGCTACCCCACCTGCCGTATTCACCAGACTTGGCCCCTTCCGACTACCATTTGTTTTCATCAATGGGGGTGTGTCCCATTCCTACGAAGAAGTCGAAAACTGGGTGTCTGATTGGTTTGCTTCCGAAGACAAACATTTCTCTTGGCGTGGTGTCCACAAATTGCCAGAAAGCTGGTCAAAATGTATAGAAAGCAAAGGTCAGTACTTTGAATAAAATGTTTTTACTTTTCAATTCAAAATTAGTGTTTCATAAAAAACCCACACTCATTTCATACCAGTACACCCGGTAAAGTATTTAGAAAGTGTTCAATGAAATCCCTTTAGATTTTTCGATCGATAAAAGTTCCAAAACTTTTCCTTTCAATTTGTACAATCAAGTGCCTGGAAATTTTAATTCTGACCATGTTCACAGCAAGTAGTAAGTAGTAATTACCTTCCACCAAAAATGTACTCACATTTGTTTCCTGATATACTCCTTCAAGGTGATGTCATCCAAATGCATGTAACTGTTGTTTCCATAATAAAATGTACCCATATATGGTGTCATAAAACCAGATGCATCACCATTCATGCCATAATTGTTAACCTAGAACATATAAGCATTATTTATTAGTAGAAGATTCAGTGATGCCCATCAAAATTTCACAGAAATCAGCTGAAATAATATCTAGTAAATCACATAACAATGACATACCAGAAGCTAAGGAGTAAGGGCTCACTCTAGCGGTTCTTTTATGAGTTGATATAGTACAAAACAAGCTCTGACCTACACTAGTTATGTCAGAAAAATATAAGACACACTAGACTCTTGCTAATCCGACCATTCCTTGCACATACGGATTAGCGGAAGTATCAGATTATTAAGCATCTGAAATTTACTGTAAACACATAGGGATTATAAGGGATGTTCAAAAAGTATCTCCGCAGTGCCGTATGATTATTAGCCGCGTGTGCTGTATGGTTGTTCGCCTGCCTGGGTTACTTCCCTTCAAGTGGACTCTCCCAACATTCCACTGTTTCGTTTATCTCAGCCAGCGTCAGTAGTGTCGTTGGTGTGTGTTGATACATGTTGATGTGAACCTTTAAGTTAGTTCCTTTGTTCATGTGTTTAGTTTTTGTCAGTGTTAAAATGCTAACTATTGAAGAACGTGTGTTTTTAGTCAAAAATTGTTCAAAGCCAGCGGTAATTACACAGTTTCAGTTTGTCAAACATTTAATTCAGTTTTCCCGGAGACAACACTCCCCACATCGCTATACTATGTGAGATTTGGTTAACAAATTTCGAAGTAAGGGTCCAGTGAGAGACGCACCGAGAAGTGATTGTCCTAGTGTTTTGTCTCAGGGTAAACTACTTCACATTTTCGATAGAATGTCCATGAGTCCAAACAAGTCAGTAAGAAAACTTACCCACGAAGTCGATGTTAGTGTCGGAACGGCCCACACAGCTGTAAGGAAAAAACTAGAACTTTTCCCATACAAAGTGACAGTCGTCCAAGAACTGAAAGACACTGATCATGACAAGAGACTGCATTATTGTCAATGGTTCAAAAATTTTGTTCAACAAAAAGGTAGGGATATTCTTAATGAAATGTTTTTCACTGATGAGGTGTGGTTTCATTTATCCGGGTACGTGAACTCGCAAAATTTTCGTACGTGGAGTGCTGCAAATCCATTGCGTATTCATGAGGAACCACTTCATTCTGTGAAAATAGGAGTTTGGATTGCAATTTCTAGACATCGGATTGTCGGTCCCATATTTTTCAATGAAACAATAACACACAACGATACCACAGTGATATTCTGTAGCCATTTATAGGAGAACTTGTGCTAAGTGAAATACTGAACAGTTATTTTCAACAAGATGGTGCAACCCCGCATACAGCTCATGTTTCAATGTCACTGCTTGCTGATGTTTTTGGTGATTGCATAATTTAACAGGAACTTTGGCCTCAGCGATCGCCTGACCTAACACCACTTGACTTTTTCTTCTGGGGTGCAGCGAATGCAACTGTCTATAAAAACCGTCCAAAATCCATTGATGAAGTGAAAACTGCAATATTCACTTTCACTGCTTCTGTTACAGAATAAATGTTACAGCTTGTGTTCGTAAACATGATTAAATGAATTGAATTGTGTATTCAACAACAGTGGGGACACTTTCAACATTTAATGTGAAAATTTGTAAGTAAAAATGAATATTCAATAAATTGATAACTTTTATTTCACTGAGTTTCGTTTCACTATATTCACTGCGGTATACGGCACACGCGGCTAACAATCATACGGCACTGCTGAGAGACTTTTTGAACACCCCGTACTTTATTAACTCAACAGACATATACACTTGCAGAGAAAACTTGGTCCTTGAATGGGTACATATATACAGAGGTATCACTCATTGTGAAACATGCCCACATTTTTAGCTGTCACAATGATAGGTGAAGGTAGTATGCTTTAATAGTCAATTGATTTACTAGCATTACATTGGTACAGCAGGTTTCTGATTGTTGCATAATGTACTCCAGGAAGATGTCTACAGCTTTAGCATCAGGAGTGAGAGAGATTTCTTCAAATTCTCTCACGTACTCTTCCTCATCACTTATCATAACTTTCCTGTGCAATTTTGATTATCTCTTTATCTACTCAAGTCTTGTCGTAAGTAACTGCTCTGCGAAGAACCTCAGTTCAACGTAACTCTAATTTTGAGTTTCTGTTTGAGGTCTGGCGTAACTTGTTTCCTTTTAGAAGCCTCTATTTCGAAATAAGACAGCATTGTTCAGCAATGTAATTATCTAACAACATAACTGAACATAAAAATTCACTACTGTATGCATCACTGTTGCTTGATCAGTTAGAGGCTGGATGTGTGCCGGGTTACTGACAGGCCAGATTAGTTAGAGTGTACTGTGTTTATTTTGTATTCACAGTGTACGTCGTGATTGTTTGTGTGTCTGTCGACCTGCCAGCACTTTCATTTGGTAAGTCACATCATCTTTGTTTTTAGATAATTACTATTCAGATAGATATAAAGTAAATAACAAATAAATCATGAAAAACAAATCTTTAAGGGAAACATCAGCCAAAATCAAAGACAGAAATAATATTAGAAGAGAGAATATTAATCACACACGTCACAATAAATCCGTCAACAAGAGTAAGGAAGTTTTTTGTAAAATCAAATAATGGAAAATCCAGGATGGAATGTAACAATAACAGAGAAGGATAGTTGCTACTCACCATATAGCGGAGATGCTGAGTTTCAATAGGCACAATAAAAAGATTTACACAATTATAGCTTTCGGCCATTACGGCCTTTGTCAGGAGTAGACAGACAAAGACACACACACACACACACACACACACACACACACACACACACACACACAACTTGCACATACGTCTGCAGTCTCAGAGCTGAAACTACACTGCGAGCAGCAGCACCAGTGCATGACGGGAGTGGTGGCTGGGTGGGGGTAAGGAGGAGGCTGTGGCGGGGACGGGGAGGGATAGTATGGTGGGAGTGGCAGACAGTGAAGTGTTGCAGTTTAGACAGAGGGCAGGAAAGAAGATGCGGACGGGGGAGGGGGTGAGTAGCGGAATGGAGAGAAATAAAAAGACTGGGTGTGGAAGTGAAATGACGGCTGTGTAGTGCTGGAATGGGAATAGGGAGGGGGCTGGATGGGTGAGGACAGTGACTAACGAAGGTTGAGGCCAGCAGGGTTATGGGAACGTAGGATGTATTGCAGGGAAAGTTCCCACCTGCGCAATTCAGAAAAGCTGGTGTTGGTGGGAAGGACCCATATGGTACAGGCTGTGAAGCTGTCATTGAGATGAAGGATATCACATTTGGCAGCGTGTTCAGACACAGGATGGTCCACTTGTTTTTTGGCCACAGTTTGTCGGTGGCCATTGACGCCGACAGACAGCTTGTTGGTTGTCATGCCTACATAGAATGCAGCACAGTGGTTGCAGCTTAGCTTGTAAATCACATGACTGGTTTCACAGGTAGCCCTGCCTTTAATGGGATAGGTGATGTTAGTGACCGGACTGGAGTAGGTAGTGGTAGGAGGATGTATGGGACAGGTCTTGCATCTAGGTCTGTTACAGGGGTATGAGCCATGAGGTAAGGGATTGGGAGCAGGGGTTGTGTAAGGATGGACGAGTATATAGTGTAGGTTCAGTGGGTGGCAGAATACCATGGTAGGAGAGGTGGGAAGGATAGTGGGCAGGACATTTCTCATTTCAGGGCACGACGAGAGGTAATTGAAACCCTGGCAGGGAATGTAATTCAATTGCTCCAGTCCCGGATGGTACTGAGTTACGAGGGGAATGTTCCTCTGTGGCCGGACTGTGGGACTTTGGGAGGTGGTGGGAGACTGGAAAGATAAGGAACAGGAGATTTGTTTTTGTACAAGGATGGGAGGATAAATACGGTCAGTGAAAGCTTCAGTGAGACCCTTGGTATATTTTGAGAGGGACTTTTCCCCCCCCGTTGTGCATCCATTTCATCCTTTACCCACATTTCACACGTCTTTGGGTGTATTTTGCGTAATTTCTACTTTCTTATGTAATTTTTCGCATTTTTTGCACCACCATGGATCTTTGCTCCTTCAATCTGCGTCAATACAGACAAGTTTCCTAATCCCTAGCCAGATCCCAGTCCCACATACTATTCCTGCGTTTTTGCTTGGCTTATGAAATCCCCCATAATGGCATTACCATCAAATTACCCATCTCTGGTTGCCACCACTCCTTCCACAATGACCTTCACCTGTTCAGATTCCGTCAATCTTTATCACTCACCAACGTAGTCCTGCAAAACCATATTAACCAAGCCCAATCCTCCTTGCAGTACCTTCCCTCCATCTGCAGAATTCTCCTGCTATGTAATCCCAAATTCCTGGAACCCATAACACATACTGAAACTCTTGCCCTGCAGGAACTTGAGCAACATGCACAACACCACCTCAAAAAGCTCTCCATCCTACTCACTTCCTACTCCCGCCTCGGAGTACCACTGTCCACCACTTCTACAACAACCTCCAAACCTCCCCCACTTCCGCTCATAGCTGACAAACCCTATCTCACAGACTTACTACACTATCCCCATCCTCCAAAACTTCCTCCCACCACCACCACCACCCAACCCAGAACCTAAACAGACCCGCAACACAGTTATGAACCTTTCCTCCAGAAGCCTTAATCCCACAGAAATATCAGTCCTTTCCAAAGGTCTCACCTTTTGCCCCACTCCCAAATTCAACCATGCAGGACTAGTTAAAGACCTCCTGTCCTCCTCCCGGTCCTTACAGTGGAAACACTTTTTCACCACCAACCCGACCAATCAGACTCAACCTACGACCAATATTGAACACCCAGCCTAACTCAGTTTCACTCCTCTACCTAACTGTGATCCACCCACACTGCCTCCAACCCCCCCCCCCCCGTTAACTTTCCAGAATTTCTTAAACTTGAACGTTGCCTCAACATCATTCCCCAGATCCCTCAACATGCAAACTAACCTTACATCCGCAGAAAGAACTGCAGTCCTCCATCTAAAAACTGATCCCGACCTTATAACCCTGCCTGCTCAGAAAGGCTCCATCACCATTATGAACTGCAAGGATTATGTGGCAGAACGACTCCGTCAGCTGTCAGATACTTCCACCTACAAACCATGCCACAATGATCCCATTCCAGTAATCCAGTAGGATCTCCAGTCACTACTTAAGTCCTTAGGCCCATCCCAGAAACTCTCCCCACACTCCCACCTTCTACATGCTTCCTAAAGTCCAAAAACCCAACCACCCTGGACACCCCATATCAGCCAGTTACTGTGCCCCCACTGAGAGAATCTCTGCTCTCGTAGATTAACACCTTCAACCTATTACCCGGAACCTATCCTACTATATAAAAGCTACTAACCATTTTCTCGACCCACTCTCCACAGTTCCTGTTCCTTTACCACACGGTGCCCTGCTTGTCACTACTGATGCCACCTCCCTGTACAGTGACATTCCTAATGCCCATGGCCTTACTGCTATCGAACACTACCTTTCCAGATGCCCTATGGATTCCAAACCAACAACCTCCTTCCTAGTCTCCATGACTAACTACATCCTCACCCACAATTACTTCTCCTTTGAAGGCATTACCTACAAACAAATCCATGGTACGGCTATGGGCACCCGCACGGCACCATCCTACACTAACCTATTCATGGGCCATCTAGAGCAATTCTTCCTAAAAACCCAAAATCCTAAGCTAGTTCAGATTCATTGATGACATATTTGCTATCTGGATTGAAGGTGAGGACACCTTATTCACATTCCTCCAGAACCTCAACAACTTCTCTCCCATTTGCTTCACCTGGTACTACTCAACCCAACAAAGCACCTTCCTAGACGTTGACCTTCACCTCAGAGATGGCTACATCAGTACCTCTGTCCATATCAAACCTGTTAACAACCAGCAATACCTCCACTTTGACAGCTGCCACCTATTCCATACCAAGAGGTCCCTTCCGTACAGCCTAGCCACCCGTGGTTGTCGCATCTGCAGTGACGAGCAGTCCCTTTCAAATTATACCAAAGGTCTCACTGAAGCTTTCACTGACCGTATTTATCCTCCCATCATTGTACAAAAACAAATCTCCCGTGCCTTATCTTTCCAGTCTCCCACCACCTCCCAAAGTCCCACAGTCCGGCCACAGAGGAGCATTCCCCTCGTAACTCTGTACCATCCGGGACTGGAGCAATTGAATTACATTCCCTGCCAGGGTTTCAATTACCTCTCGTCGTGCCCTGAAATGAGAAATGTCCTGCCCACTATCCTTCCCACCTCTCCTACCATGGTATTCTGCCACCCACTGAACCTACACTATATACTCGTCCATCCTTACACAACCCCTGCTCCCAATCCCTTACCTCATGGCTCATACCCCTGTAACAGACCTAGATGCAAGACCTGTCCCATACATCCTCCTACCACTACCTACTCCAGTCCGGTCACTAACATCACCTATCCCATTAAAGGCAGGGCTACCTGTGAAACCAGTCATGGGTCCTTCCCACCAACACCAGCTTTTCTGAATTGCGCAGGTGGGAACTTTCCCTGCAATACATCCTACGTTCCCATAACCCTGCTGGCCTCAACCTTCGTTAGTCACTGTCCTCACCCATCCAGCCCCCTCCCTGTTCCCATTCCAGCACTACACAGCCGGCATTTCACCGCCACACCCAGTCTTTTTATTTCTCTCCATTCCGTTACTCACCCCCTCCCCCCTCCGCATCTTCTCTCCTGCCCTCTGTCTAAACTGCAACACTTCACTGTCTGCCACTCCCACCATACTATCCCTCCCCGTCCCCGCCGCAGCCTCCTCCTTACTCCCACCCAGTCACCACTCCCATCATGCACTGGTGCTGCTGCTCGCAGTGTAGTTTCAGCTCTGAGACTGCAGACGTATGTGCAAGTTGTGTTTGCATGAGTGTGCGTATATGTGTGTGTGTGTGTGTGTGTGTGTGTGTGTGTGTGTGTCTACTGCTGACAAAGGCCTTAATGGCCGAAAGCTATAATTGTGTGAATCTTTTTGTTGTGCCTATTGAAACTCAGCATCTCCGCTTTTTTGTGAAATGTATTATATGTTTGTTTTTCCTTTGTCACAACTTCGATTGATTGTTTTTTAATGAGTAATAATTTTTATTCATGACAAGTGGATCCCACTTCCAACAAACTCCTTAAATATGGAAACATCTTGGGGAAACTTAAGTTAATAAATTTTCTTTGTTTAAGGGGGACGGGGGGGGGGGAACACCACTCGTGTGTGTGTGTGTGTGCGCGCGCACACACATGCACACACAAAACATGGAGCTACCATTTGAACATATTTTTTGAGTGTTCCTCCTCTACTTATATGTTAACATAACAGCTTACCTACACACTGCAGTGACGTCGGCCCAAAATTATTTAACATTTTACAGCAACACTGGAATAACCACAACTTTTACCAATTTTCTTTAATTATCCAGAATGGCTTTACCAAAAAGGCTTACGTAAACAGAAGTTCAATACCTTATATTCAAACACTGGAAAATACTAGATGGAATAACAAGAATATGAAAGGGTGGATGCTCCTCAAAACATGCAGGAGGCACTGACAGGCAGACAGGCACAATGAAAGAGACTGGTTTATAAAATTCAGCAATCAGTCTATCTCCATTAGGCATATACCCCCCCCCCACACACACACACAAACACGTATTCATATATGCACAACTCACACGGTCACTGTTCACTGTTGTCTACGGACAACCAGGTTTGACAGCAACTGTGTCTGAGCTAAGCAAAGCAGAAACCTTTATGGGGGTACAAAAAGATGTAAAGCAGGGAGAGATGTAGGAGACCATGCCAGTGCAGTCCAAGCAAGCGTGTATAAATATGGTGGGGTCTGCTTGGTGGGAGAGAGGAGGGAGGGGGGAGGGGGAAGAAGGGAACAGAGCCAAGTGCAAAAGGAAAAAGCACTAACTAGATGATTTGGTAGGATTGAAAGTGTGGGTAGTACTGGAATGAGAGCAGGGAAGGGATAGGTGGAGAACAGACTAGAGTGCACACCATCTAACTTGACTGGTGGCTTCTGTACAGCCAGAGTAGTGGTGGGGGAAGCCTTCGGTTGCAATGTAGCAATGTGCATTAGCTGCACTCCATTCAGCAGTTGGCTGCTGACTGGCACCCATTAATGTTACATAAACGTACAAGACACTTGACAAGTGCAACGATTTATACATTTGTGAGGAAAGCTGTGTTATCAAACTGTGTGCCTTTAAAATACAGGGTTTTATAAAATGTGTAACACAGGAAGAAAAAAAAGAAAAAAAAATACACAATAATAGGATGAACAGTGACAACAATAATACACACATTTGCATTACTTGTCATTTGTTGATCGATGAGTAATTGGGAAATACTGCTGCACATTTATCTATCTTTCCCAGAAAATATGTTCATCTTGTGATGTCTTGCAAAATAAAGTTTAAAAAGGAGGAGAAAAGAAATATAGTGAAAAAATGTTATATTTACTGACACATCCTGAACCAGCAGTGGCTT
The DNA here is from genome assembly GCF_023898315.1 of Schistocerca nitens. NCBI lineage: Eukaryota > Metazoa > Arthropoda > Insecta > Orthoptera > Acrididae > Schistocerca > Schistocerca nitens. The sequence continues at coordinate 435,546,343 of NC_064621.1, forward strand.
TTGACCATCCTCAAACAATTTTTATAATACACACAAAATGTCTTGTAATATGGGAAAAACCACTGTACATTTTCGAGTATTTATCTCTCCCTTTTGAACCCAAGATAAAGTTCACCTTGCAATTGCTAGCAACCTGTAGCACAATTATCTATTTGGAATTGCAGACAAATTACATGCACGTTCAAAATTAAGCCTGCCTTTTTTGAAGTGAGTTAGCGAACATCTGAGCGATATACTTTAACAGACTCTTTTCAGCATGCACCTCAAAGAATCTTACTTCAAAAAATATAAGAAAGGTCTGTTGCACATTTAAGAAGATATTTTCTGCTTCTAGATACCTCACCTACAACAATTTATAACTGTCGTTGATATTGTTTTTATTGTACAAAGTTATTACCATACATAATATAAAACAAGTTTGTTGGTGCTAGTCTTGAAGAAAGCAAGGACAGATTTCGATAACTGCCCAACACAAATTTTCAAAGGAGATATTAGAATATTTTATCACCAAAATATCGCGTGGAATGTACGAATAATCATTTTTTCAAAAGTGAAGACAGCAGTCCAATTAGCATAAATAGAAAAGAAATTTTATGTAATGAAATTTTCACTCTGCAGCGGAGTGTGCGCTGATGTGAAACTTCCTGGCAGATTAAAATTGTGTATAGGACCAAGACTTGAACTCGGGACCTTTGCCTTTCACAGGCAAGTGCTCTACCAACTGAGCTAGCCAAGAACAAAGGAACCTTTGTGTGTCCCACATCCTCACTTGCCTTCGCACGTCAGTCTTGAATGACACTCTTTCACATATGTTTCACCACAATAATAAATACGAGAGTTTTCGGCTTCTTTTATCTCGTACATTTTTCTAAAGAACACAGTTCTTGTTGCTACAATGTCACTTCTTTCCAAGAGCAGTTTTCTTCTATTATTGGCATTTCTCTATTTAAATCCCATTTCCCTTAATATTCTGCACATGGTAGATTTGCTACCATTGAAACTGTCTGCTTCTTCCACGTATAAACATAGTTTATCTGCTGTAGGATACTCATCTTCATTGTAAAAGTACAATACTTTGTGCTGTAACACATTCTTGCTGAAACTGTCAAACTCACTTACAAATTTCTTTCAATTTTGGCACTTACCAGGAGGCTTAACAACAGTGATCTCTTCTCTTCAGCATCTGGATCTATTGTGTAGTGTGAGCCATGGGGCAAAGTGCTGGGAAGAGATGTGGATTAGGAACAGAAAATGATAATGTGTAGGGTATTACTTTTTGAGAAGTAAGTCATATTCTCATTTCAGGGAATGACGAGTATAGTCAAAACCTCGGCTGATATTTTGATTCAGTTACTCCACTTATGGGTGTTACTTAGTCATGAGAAGGGTGCTCCTACTTGGCCAGACAGTGGGTATGTGAAAAGGGGGGGGGGGGGGGGGGGGGAGCAAGGTATATCTATTTCTGGACAATGTGTGGAGGGTAATTTCGGTCATTGGTGGCCTCAATGATACCCCTGGCATATTTGGAGAGGGGCAGCTAGTCGCTACAGATACGAAATCAAGGAAGGCGGCTTGTTGAGCTGAAGAAAACCAGCTGAAGTGTATGAGGGAGAAGATGTGGAGGTTCTGCAGAAATCTGGATGCTTCCTACATAATGAAAATTCAACCGCCCAGGACAAATTGTTGCGGCCAAGCCCTTGTGGACCAACACCTTCAACCTATTACTCACAACCTACCCTCTTGTATGTAAGATGCCAACTGTTTCATCTAAGGGCTCCCCACAGTTCCTGTTTCTTTACTATCTGGTGTCTTATGCCACCTCCCTGTACACGAACATCTTCCACGTCTACGTACTTCTTGCTATTTAATACTACCTTTCCCAATGCCAAACTAACTCCTGAACCACTACCTGCCTTGTGGTCACTACAACCAAATACATCCTCAAACACAATTACTTCTCCTTTGACAGCCCTACAAAAAAATTTTGGTACAGCATTGGGCACTTACTAGCTATACTATTCTAACCTATTAATGGAGCACCCATGGGAATCTTTCGGTTCACCCCAGAATACCAAGCCTCTCACCTGGCTCAGATTCATTGTCGACATATTCATGATCTGGATAGAGGGCGAGGAAATCCTATCCACATTCCCCAGGACCAACATCATCTTCCCATTCATTTCCACCAATCTTCTTCAACCCAACAAACCACTTTCCTCAATGTAGACCCCCCCTCTCGAAGATGGCTACATCAGTACCTCCATCCACATCAAACCAAGAATAGGCCTATCTCCATTTCAACAGCAACCACCCATTCCACACCAGCAAGTCCCTTATATAAAAATTAGCCAATTGTGACTGTTGCATCACTATTGACAAGCAGTTCCTCTCCAAGTGCACCAAAGGTCACACCAAAGTCTTCATATACCTAACTTAATGCCCCCCCCCCCCCCCGTACACTTTTTCCAGTAAAAGATCTCCCATGCCTCATCCTCCCAGTCACCTACTACCCCCACATACCCACTGTCAGCCAAACAAACATCAGTCTCGTGACAAAGAGACACGCACAAGCGGAGCAACTGAATCACATTCTCTCCGGAGTTTCAACTACTTCTTGTCGTGCCCTGAAATCAGGAATATAATGCCCACTCCTACCATAGTGGCATTCAGCCACCTATCCATCCTAAACAATATCACCGTCCAGCCATAGTCCACCTATGCTCACAACCCCTTGCCCCATGGCTCATATCACCACCATAGACCCAGATGCAAGACCTGTTCCACACATCATCCCTCTGCAACATACACTGGGCCTGTCACATGCATCACCCATCCCATCAAAAGACAGGACCACCTGTGCAAGCAGCTATGTGAGCTGAAAACTTAGCCACAGTAACTGTTTCATGTTCTACTTTCGTATGACCACTAACTAGCTGTGAAAGTTCAAATAAAACTATTTATCTGTGTCGTCACTTTTTATTTTCTTCCACAACGTGTTTTGAGAGTTTACACTCTCATCTTCAGGTGGAAAACAGCAACATCTTGTTACATGTGTACCAGCTGCATGCAGCTAGTAGATTGTTTTGGTTTCATTTTACTACAAAAAGTTAACAGGCACTTGCTATCATCATATGGCACTAAGATTGTGCATCTGAAATGGCGACTGAGTTACTTACAATCTGTTCCAGTGTACAGAACCGTGCAGTTTGTCATAAATGAACATTCATGACTTGATTTTTTACACAGAAACAAAAACCACTGATATAAACACACCAAAGGTTGTAGCATTGTAAAGATATGGTACTTTATCTCAGAGATCATTCATGTCTAATTTACATTGTGGATCAGAGACACAAATAGCAATTATGAAATTCTTCCTTTTTTACAACATAAAACAAAATAGATAAAGTAAGTGTGCAGACTTAGTATGAAAATACTGTTTCTCTACAGTGCTTTTTAACTTACTCCCTAGATAGAAGGCAGAAATAGTAATAATGCATCATTTACCAACAAAGCTTTTAAAGCAGCTCATTGCCACTGTAACAGCTTTTTCATTTCATGTGTTCTGTCCACGTTTTCTGCAGTGAATGAAAATTTCCATCTCTTCATAAAGGATTGAGTTTATGGTGTATGTTCATTTTGTGAAATGTCATTAAGATTGTCACCCATGTTATCAAAGGAATATCCTGTGTCCTGAATGCATATAGCTATAGCAGATTTATTGGATGTGATATATCTAAATTCATTAATGTGTTCTTTGAGTCTAGTTCAAAAGCTTCGTCCAGTCTGACCTACATTTTTCGTGTTGAGCATTAATTGCATTTTATCTTGTAAAAAAAAAAAAAAAAAACCTACACTGTGATATCAAAAGTATCCGAATACCCCCAAAATCATACGTTTCTCATATTAGGTGCATTGTGCTGCCACCTACTCCATATCAGCAACCTCAGTAGTCATTAAACATCATGAGAGAGCAGACTAGGGCGCTCCATGGAACTCACGGACTTCGAACATGGTCAGGTGATTGGGTGTCATATGTTTGTATGTGAGATTTCCACATTCCTAAACATCCCTAGGTCCATTGTTTCTGATGTAACAGTGAAGTGGAAATGTGAAGGGACACAAACAGCACAAAAGTGTACAGCCGATCTCGTTAGTTGACTGACAAGAGACTGCCGACAGCTAAAGATGGTTGTAATGTGTAATAGGCAGACATCATTCCAGACCATCACACAGGATCCACTGCAAGTACTATGACAGTTAGGTGGGAGGTGAGGAAACTTGGATTTCACAGTCGAGCGGCTGCTCACAAGCCACAAATCACGCCGGTAAATGCCAAACGACGCCTCGCTTGGTGTAAGGAGTGCAAATGTTGGACAATTGAAAAGTGGAAAAACGTTGTGTGCAATGATGAATCACGGTACACAGTGTGACGATCCAGTGGCAGGGTGTGGGTATGACGAATGCTCGGTGAACGTCATCTGCCAGCATGTGTAACGCCAACAATAATATTTGAAGGCAGTAGTGTTGTTATAGTGTGGTCGTGTTTATCATTGAGGGGGCTTGCACCCCTTGCTGTTTTGCATGGCACTATCACAGCACAGACCTACATTGATGTTTTAACACCCTCTTACTTCCCACTGTTGAAGAGCAATTTGAGAAGGGTAATTGCATCTTTCAACACGATCGAGCACCTGTTGATAGTGCATGGCCTGTGGCGGAGTGGTTACACAACAACATCCCTGTAATAGACGCCTGCACAGAGTCCTGACCTGAGTCCTGTAGAACACCTCTGGGATATTTTGGAACGTCCACTTCGTGCCAGGCCTCAGTGACCAACATCGATACATCTCCTTAGTGCAGCCCTCCATAAAGAATGGGCTGCCATTCCCCAAGGAACCTTCCAGCACATTACTGAACATATGCATGCAAGAGTGGAAGCTGACGTCAAGGCTAAGTGTGGGCCAACACCATATTGAATTCCAGCATTACCAATGGAGGGCGCCATGAACTTTGAAGTCATTTTCAGCCAGGTGTCTGGATACTTTTGATCACACAGTGTAAGTTGGAAAATTCATCTTTACTGGTTTTTGTATTGTGTGGCAGTCTATATTACCTAATTTATTGAATTTACTGTTTGTGCAACGAGCTCCTTTAGGAGCTTTGCACGTATACTAAATGATGCACTGTATCTGTTTCTACCTCCTACTTCCCGAACCCATGTTACTGTCATATATTTTGCAATGTAATACCTTTAACAAGATGATGTAAAGAAAGAAATAATTTCATAAATGCCGTATGTATCTCTGATCCACAATGTGTACTAGCTATCAAAATCGTGGGAGGCAAAGTACCATACCTTTGTTTCGCAACAACCTTTGATATGTTAACATTCACGGTTCACATTTCAGTGTGGAAAATCAAGTCAAAAATGTTCACCTATGATGAACTGCAGGGTTCTGTTTATTGGAACAGATTGTAATTCCTCGCCATTTCAAATGAATAAACTTAGTGCCATATAACAATAACAAGTGTCTGTTATACTTTTTGTAGCAAAATGAAACCAAAACAAAGAACTATCTGCATCCAGCTGGTACACATATAACAAGATATTGCTGTTTTCCACCTGAGGACGAGAGTATAAACCTTTGAAATTAGTCGTGGGAAAAAAATAAAAAGTGACTGACACAGATAAATTGTTTTATTTGAACTTTGACTGTCAAAACAGTCCAACTTTCTAAAAAAAACAGTCCAACATGGACAACATACGGTAATTTCAAGCTGGCTACCGTGTGAACAGCTACTGCCAGACTGTGGCCAAGAGAGAGCAGGATCACCAAGCTGCTCAGCACGACACCTAACACAATGTGCTAGGCTTCATCTACTGTTTCACAGCCTACGAAATATGAATTCTTTCTGTCCTCCACCTGCCTATTCCCTTCCCCTGATTCCAATCCAGCCTCCCCCCCTCTCAGCATCTCACCTGAAGGCCTTTACACCTTTTCTACCCCCCCCCCTCCAACCTCTCCCCAAACGCACAGCCTCCTGATGATGCACCTAGAAGCCCACTATCCCGTACCCCCAAAGTCCCTGCGTACTCCCACGTGCAGCACATTCATGATTCCCCACCCCTGACCTGCATGTCTTCCCAGCCCACACCTGTTCAGAACCCCCACTACTCCCCCCAACTGAGATAACAGTTTCTCAGACACAGTCTGGCCTTAACATTCAGAGACAACAGTGGCCATATGCGTGTGACTTGTGCTTGTGTGTCTTTTCTTGTCCAGGACTGATGAGGACTTACTCTGATAGCGGAATTTTATCTAGCAGTCTTTTTCATTGTACCTGTGTGCCACTCACCACAACCTCTATGTGGTGAGTAGCAATTTATCCTTTCCATATTATTATGACACATTATGTTCAGAAGAAATATCGAATTTAATTGATGAAAGGAGAAAATATAAAAATGTAGTAAATGAAGCAGGCAAAAAGGAATACAAACAACTAAAAAATGAGATTGACAGGAAGTGCAAAATGGCTAAGCAGGGATGGCTAGAGGACAAATGTAAGGATGTAAAGGCTTATCTCACTAGGGGTAAGATACATACTGCCTACAGGAAAATTAATGAGACCTTTGGAGAAGAGAGAACCACTTGTATGAATATCAAGAGCTCAGATGGAAACCCAGTTCTAAGCGAAGAAGGGAAAGCAGAAGGGTGGAAGGAGTGTATAGAGGGTCTGTACAAGGGTGATGCACTTGAGACAGTACTATGGAATGGAAGCGGATGCAGATGAAGATGAAATGGGAGATATGATACTGCGTAAAGAGTTTGACAGAGCACTGACCCGAGTCTAAACAACGCCCCGGGAATAGACAACATCCCATTAGAACTACTGATAGCCTTGGGAGAGCCAGCCCTGACAAAACTCTACCATCTAGTGAGCAAGATGTACGAGACAGGCGAAAGACCCTCACACTTCAAGAAGAATATAATTCCAATCCCAAAGAAACCTGGTGTTGACAGATGTGAAAATTACCGAACTATCAGTTTAATAAGCCACAGCTGCAAAATACTAATGCGAATTCTTTACAGACAAATGGAAAAACTGGTAGAAGCCGACCTCGGGGAAGATCAGTTTGGATTCCGTAGAAATGTTGGAACACATGAGGCAATACTGACCTTATGACTTATCTTAGAAGAAAGATTAAGGAAAGGCAAACCAACATTTCTAGCATTTGTAGACTTAAGAGAAAGCTTGGGACGATGTTGACTGGAATACTCTCTTTCAAATTCTGATGGTGGCAGGGGTAAAATACAGGGAGCGAAAGGCTATTTACAATTTGTACAGAAACCAGATGGCAATTACAAGAGTCGAGGGGCATGAAAGGGAAGCAGTGGTCGGGAAGGGAGTGAGACAGGGTAGTAGCCTCTTCCCGATGTTATTCAATCTGTATATTGAGCAAGCAGTAAAGAAAACAAAAGAAAAATTCGGAGTAGGTATTAAAATCCATGGAGAGGAAGTAAAAACTTTGAGGTTCGCCGATGACATTGTAATTCTGTCAGAGACAGCAAAGGACTTGGAAGAGCAGTTGAACGGAATGGACAGTGTCTTGAAAGGAGGGTATAAGATGAACATCAACAAAAGCAAAACAAGGATAATGGAATGTAGTCGAATTAAGTTGGGTGATGGTGAGGGAATTAGATTAGGAAATGAGACACTTAAAGTAGTAAAGGAGTTCTGCTATTTGGGGAGCAAAATAACTGATGATGGTCGAAGTAGAGAGGATATAAAATGTAGACTGGCAATGGCAAGGAAAGCATTTCTGAAGAAGAGAAATTTGTTAACATCAAGTATAGATTTAAGTGCCAGGAAGTCGTTCCTGAAAGTATTTGTATGGAGTGTAGCCATGTATGGAAGTGGAACATGGACGATAAATAGTTTGGACAAGAAGAGAATAGAAACTTTCGAAATGTGGTGCTACAGAAGAATGCTGAAGATTAGATGGGTAGATCACATAACTAATGAGGAGGTATTGAATAGAATTGGGGAGAAGAGGAGTTTGTGGCACAACTTGACAAGAAGAAGGGACCGGTTGGTAGGACATGTTCTGAGGCATCAAGGGATCACAAATTTAGCATTGGAGGACAGCGTGGAGGGTAAAAATTGTAGAGGGAGACCAAGAGATGAATACATTAAGCAGATTCAGAAGGCTGTAGGCTGCAGTAGGTACTGGGAGATGATGAAGCTTGCACAGGATAGAGTACCATGGTAAGCTGCATCAAACCAATCTCAAGACTGAAGACCACAACAACAACAACAACAACAACAACAACATATTCAGTTAGAAATACATCAGTGACAGTCTTTCAAGATACAAAAATATCTGTTGTTCCATATCCACTAATATAACTGCACATATTCAAAACTTGCAGTATACTGTAACATTATGATATTGCACCTGTTAATTCATGGGTGTGGTACTAGCTTCTTACGAGGAGAAAGTAACTTAACTTCAACAAAAGAACTCAGTATGTTACAATTGTTTAGAATATAATAGGCAGTGCACACAAATGTGTTGACCTAAATAACACAAAAGGTAAATACCATATACATCACACAATTATAAAAACTCAATTGCCTATCCTGATGAATACCCTTCAAAATGAATTCAAATTAATCCAATTTCTAGATAATGCGCCTAACAAAAGACTCGTGACTCGCACCATGCTGAAACTTGGGTCGTTTATTTCTCATTGTTGATCAACGATGAAAAAATTCTGTGAAGAAAATTTTATCCATTGACATCACTTAAAAAATAATTAAATGTCACATTTTTTGCATGGTTTCTGACATTAAAAATTCTCACAGTAGGTGATTCACCTCTCTCAACATGGCTTCCATTGCTTCTGCTATGCAAGTGCTGATTTACCGATTGCAAATGATCATAAGGTAGCTACATATACGAGGGCTATCCACAAAGTACATTACGTTTTGGAATTAAAAATAGAGTATTGGAAATTATTTTTATTATATACAGATGAAAGCCACACTTAAATACTACTTTTCTACATAGTTGCCATTTAAATTAAGGCACTCATTGTAGCGATGGACGAGCTTGGAAATTCCTTCATCGTAAAATTCAGCCGCCTGCGCCTTCAACCACGTGCTTACCTCTTCTTGAAGATGTGCGTAGTCATCAAAACGCTGCATAGCCAACCACTTCTTCATTGCTGGAAATAAGTGAAAGTCGCTCGGTACCAGGTCGGGACTGTACGACGGATGAGGAAACAACTCCCACTTAAAAGATTTGAGAACTTCACGAATGGCATTTGCCGTGTGGGCCCGGGCATTGTCGTGAATCAGCAAGATCTTTGAGCCCAACTTTCCCCTGAGCTTGTTTTGTATTGCTCTTCTGAGGTTGTGCAGTGTTTGGCAATACCTTTGAGAGTTTATTGTAGTGCCTCTTTCCAGGAAATCCACAAAAATCGTATTTCTACTGGGTTACTGATTAACCACGTGGTTGAAGGCGCAGGCGGCCGAATTTTACGACGAAGGAATTTCCAAGCTCGTCCATCGCTATGATAAGTGCCTTAATTTAAATGGCAACTATGAAGAAAAGGTAGTATTTGGCTTTCATCTGTATATAATAAAAAAATTTCCCATACTTTATTTATTTTTAATTCCAAAACGTTATGTATTTTGTGGATAGCCCTCGTAGTTGTAAGTTAAATAGAACATAGCCAAAACGAACACCGGTTTAAAGCTTGCCGATGTCCAACACCTTACACAGGATCATATTACCAAAGAAGACTGAGGTAAATGTGTGAAGTACAGGGAGGAGATGCGAGATAAAGATCATTATGCTAAGAAATATGTTAGGAATATTGCAGTGGAATGAATTTTAATATGGCTGATTGAAAACACTGAGGTGAACTCTCATCAGAATCAGAACAAATTTAGCCATGTATAAAATCTGAAAAAAAAAAAAAAAAAAAAAAAAAAAAAAAAAAAAAAAATCAGCATTTAACTGCTGTTAATTCATCATGCTAATAATGTTTCTACCAGAGTGCATACATAGTTTTTTATATATCATCTGTAGAATTACACCCATTTTTATGTTTTTCTTTCAGTGCCTCTAACATACTACAGTTTCCTGAACATTTTTGTATACTGAACATCGGTGTTTGTGGTGATGTTTGCAGTTATGACACATCTGTAACAACCGTAAATTCAATCTTTTCCAGAAGCAGGGTACTTCTCAGGCTTATAAAGGCAAGCTGTCAGAAGAAGTATTGTGATGCCAATACACAATGGGCACTAAAAGCCTGTTAAATAAAGGCAAAACAATTTCACCCCTCTTACAGTATTTTATTTTATTTTCTCTCTCAAAACTTTTATGTTTTCATGACACAATATATATTGTGTGTACATGTTAGTATTTCTGTTTTATACAAAGGGTGAGTTGAAAAAATGATCCTCTTAAAATTTCTTGTAACATCTTTTTCACTTTTGTAATAACAGGCAGAAGTCTTCTTTTTGAGTAATTCAATCATATTATATGACTAAAAATACGATAATTTTTAGAATTTTTAATAGTATTTGAAATGAACACTAACTGGCAATTCTGTAATGTGATGAGATGACCTTGACTTTCCTAGTTTTGAGGCAACCAGTGTAACAGGTTATGCTAAAGAGAACATTTTGTTACCTGGGAATACTCTGTTGGAAAATCTGGGTAGTCAATCTCTTGTGACTGGGACCGACGGAAGCCACCTGCTCCTCTGCCAATTCCTCTTATATTTCCACGTAGTCCACGGCCCCGGTACCTTGGTGCTGCTCCTCTACCACCTCTGTACTGTGGCTGATATCCTCTCTCAGATGCATCGAAATGATGCCAGTGATTTTCATTATCATGATGGCCGAAATTCTCTGATCCTGCCAGACATAAATCATAAATGTAACAATATCTGAAATCTTGCTACTCACTTTATTACAAAAATTATAATTACTATCATGCTGCAAAGAAATCTGTACTCGCCTACAAATTACGATAACATGCAGAATCTGTTACATCATGTTGAAAAACAATACTAAATACAGTTGATTCAGTTCAAGGTCAAGTGCATGAACAATGAATATGTCAACTGATCTTTATAGAGTTTTCGTGAGCTGCCATGGAAAAAATTACATATTTCTGTTCCAAGTACACAGAGACGATATTTCCAGGCAGAGTACAAACAGTTCAGTTAGTTGATCAAAAATTTATTTACCCTGTTTCCTAGATATCAAAAGTTCTTGCAAACATTATGAAACAGTGAAACAATGTAGACTGAGAGTCAATACTAGTACTCATTACGCTGCCACAGTGATAGTTAATTTTTAATTTTGTCATTGGCATCTTATTTATGGAGCTAAGCTCATTCGCATATGGTACATCAAAATCGTATGTACCATAGCAATCTGCTACAGAAAACATTTAAACAAACATTAAAAAATATATACTTATGATTTCTTTCTGATGGAAGTCTGATAAATACAATTCCTTCAATTGTATAATGACTGGAGTAATAATTAAATCATTCCTTCACTGTGGAAATTCTCAACACAGAGTATAAATAACCATTGTCATCCATATGGTTTTTACTGCACGATAAAGGCTGCATGTGTGTATTTCCACACACTATGGTCTTCAGCTACATGCACATACCCACACTTCTCCTGCATATTTTTTAATGTCATCTCACAAATTTCATTAGCTCACCATCTTTAATCTCTTGAAATCCAGTAAAGCACTTCCCTCATCCACATACCAAACTGTTTGCTTGTCTACATGTTCTGTCCAGCTCTGTTTCAATTTAATAACAGCAATAATTATTTTTTCTACTTCACTATATTCCACGATCTGTTTGTTTCCCTGTCTTTCCCACAGTGCATCTAACTAGTGCTTGCTGAGCAGCCTTCAGATTTTGAATAACTCAAAACTGATAACGAACACCAATTGCAAACTTTTTCAAACTTGTTACTTTAAAAATCCAAGAGCACTACAAGCCAACCCTAATCTTCTTGTTTATTAATTTGTGTGTCAATCCACTCATCTTAAACTAGCCCAAATATAAAAACCTTGTAAACAGGTTCTACAATTTCACTATTAACTTTTACAATCTCCTTTTTATCATGTGCAATATACATTATTTTAGTCTTCTTACAGTCAATTTTCAGGTCTACTATCGAAGTTCCTCTACTGAGCCCTTCCAATTTTTGTTGCCTGTCATTTGCACTACATGAAAATCTTATGTCAGCAGCACAAATAATGTTCTCACATGTTCCATTAAGACTTATACATTCTTCATTTACCCAAATTAAGGATCTGAAAAAGGCACGCATATTACTTTTGATTCTGCAGCTTGTTCTTGTTTCACTCCTATTTTGAATTTTTCACTACCTTGACAACATGTAATGGAAGCCATAGCAGTGACGTATCTTCTTCAGTACGTATCACTGCCCCCCCCCCCCCTTCTTTCTTTCAATGGTTGCTTGAACAGATTTTGATGACACTGTCAAAAAAACTACAAAAAGGTATGGATTCTAGAGAAAGTGGTCAGTCATAAAAATGAATTTGAAAATTGTCCGCTACCAAACCCAGCATTTGTTTTATTAACTGACAGTAACCTTATATTTCTTTTATAAAGTTAATGATAATTTCAATGACTATCTTGTACACCGTGGAGGGAATTAACAGATTTATAGTTGAGTTTCTTGTTTGTCTCTTCTTTCTTGTGAAATAGGACAAAAAGAGCATTTTCTCAGTTTCGGGGAAATCCTCTCCTCTGCAGACAAAATATATAATTTTGCAGTACCCTTTTGTATTACTTTTCCATTACCTCTAACCATATCTACTGAAACATTATGATCTTCTAGTGCCTAATTTTTCTCCATGTGTCAAGTGGCTATGTGTGTATGTGTGTGTGTGTGTGACTGCAATGCATATGCAATACTGTTATTTACCGTGTCATCTGCAAGCTTATAGGGTTAAATGTGGTGTCAACACAACACACATTTGTTTGTTTTCTTCAAATTCTCATTGTTTTCATTTGTGTTTTTGGCAAATTTTTCATTACTTACATCTTCTCAGACTCCTGAAAAATATTTCTTCCAAATGTTCTCCTTTTATTGTTTACTTGATACTCTCTCCTCATTAATATCTGCTTTCCACATCTGAGATGTGTGTCTTTTGCTTTCTTTGCGCCTGCAACAAGTTTTGCTGTTTGGATAAGTGTCTGTTTTAAATAACTGCCTCACATTTTGTCTATGTCTGTGTAACTTCCATTTTTTACAATGTTGACCATGTTGCTTCATTTAATCTGGTATACCTCCACATATTCTTAAAGTATCATAATCTGTATTTCTGGATTCTTCTTGACGAATGTTTCTTTCTCGAGTAACTTTACTCTCCATCTCATGAATCTATGATAATTTGTAATTCAACAGTGGCTTAAGAACATCACATGCCCACTGATTCTTTATGGAGTACATTCCAGACAGTCCCTACTCTAAGAGGCAAGTTTCAAATAACAGTGCATCTACCTTTTCTTGGGCTGATTATAGGCAAATAGTGAGAATAACCCTTATTCCATATTTTCATTTGGTTCTGCAGTCTTAGCAAACCAGTTAATTGAAAGAAGGCATTGGGCTTCTGATTAATTTATTAGAATTAATATTCAACCATTTTTCAACTCTTATGACACTGTCTAGAGACAAAATGTCAAATACACACATAGCTGTACCAACTTCTCATTTCATGTACAGAGTATTTCCTCGTATCTTTTTCGTGGAAACCAACCCACGAAAGCAGAAAAAACAACAACTATTATAATCGGCTACTGTCATTAAAGCATGAGTTAATAAGGATGTATTTAATGTGAAATCAATATCCTTCAATGCTACACTTTATAAACTACTGCCCAGTAATTTGTCTGGAAGCACTTTACGTGACAAAATGTTTAAGCTAAACAGGAGGGTTATAATGGAAATACTAGAAATTGCAGAAAGAAACACTGACGAAAATTTCAAGACCAGTTAAAGAGTAAACACAGTAAAGAAGACATAATAATAGCAATATATATATATATATATATATATATATATATATATATATATATATATATATATATATAAAGAAAGATGATGAGACTTACCAAACAAAAGCGCTGGCAGGTCGATAGACACACAAACAAACACAAATATACACACAAAATTCAAGCTTTCGCAACAAACTGTTGCCTCATCAGGAAAGAGGGAAGGAGAGGGAAAGACGAAAGGATGTGGGTTTTAAGGGAGAGGGTAAGGAGTCATTCCAATCCCGGGAGCGGAAAGACTTACCTTAGGGGGAAAAAGGACAGGTATACACTCGCGCACACACACACATATCCATCCACACATACAGACACAAGCAGACATAGTAGACAAGCAGACATAGTAAATATGTCTGCTTGTGTCTGTATGTGTGGATGGATATGTGTGTGTGTGCGCGAGTGTATACCTGTCCTTTTTCCCCCTAAGGTAAGTCTTTCCGCTCCCGGGATTGGAATGACTCCTTACCCTCTCCCTTAAAACCCACATCCTTTCGTCTTTCCCTCTCCTTCCCTCTTTCCTGATGAGGCAACAGTTTGTTGCGAAAGCTTGAATTTTGTGTGTATATTTGTGTTTGTTTGTGTGTCTATCGACCTGCCAGCGCTTTTGTTTGGTAAGTCTCATCATCTTTCTTTTTAGATATATTTTTTCCACGTGGAATGTTTCCCTCTGTTATATATATATATATATATATATATATATATATATATATATATATATATATATATATATATAAAACAAAGATGATGTGACTTACCAAACGAAAGCAGAAAGCGCTGGCAGGTCGATAGACACACAAACACAAACATACACACAAAATTCAAGCTTTCGCAACAAACTGTTGCCTCATCAGGAAAGAGAGGGAAAGACGAAAGAATGTGGATTTTAAGGGAGAGGGTAAGGAGTCATTCCAATCCCGGGAGCGGAAAGACTTACCTTAGGGGGAAAAAAGGACGGGTATACACTCGCGCACGCACACACACACATATCCATCCACACATATACAGACACAAGCAGACATGTGGGTCTTTAAATATGTCTGCTTGTGTCTGTATATGTGCGTGTGTGTGTGTGCGTGTGTGTGTATGCGTGTGCGTGTGTATGCATGTGCGTGTGTATGCGTGCGTGTGTGTGTGTGTGTGTGTGTGTGTGTGTGTGTGTGTGCGCGCGCGCGAGTGTTGGGAAAATGGTTGATATGTTTTACACTTTTTTCTTGGTACTGGTGTACGTACTCCAATAACGGTTTCACATTGTAGCAAATCCCTTCATTTCTCTTTCTGTCCAAATTTGTGTACCCTGCTGTCTGGCATGTTAACATTCTTAGCTCTGGCATTTGTTTTCAATAAAAAACAGTAGCTTAAATCCAAGATATTTAAATTCTTTAATTTTTCTAAGACGATTGTTATTTATACAAATTTTGCTCGGCATGGGGTTCTTTCTCACTTTTTCTAATTTATTTATCAGCTGATACTGCCACTTAGTATTTATTAGAAATATTTTTAACCTTACTGATCGGATTTGAAGTCTGTTGCAACTTTTATTACTGGTGATAAATGTCTTTTACTTATTAGTTATTAACTGACCGACCCTAACCAGAGCATTGAGTTTAAGTTTTTACAGGAGATTTATGCTATGTTGCCAGACCACATGTAGTCTGTAATGACATAAAGAGGCTGTGAAAGATTTTCAATATGAACATTAAGTTTCCACAGTAGACTTAAAGTGGTTTTTGCAAGGTGTATCATTTTCTCCAGACTGCGGAGGCAAGGGTATTTTAATTCTTTCCCATTCATTTTGTTTGTGGACTTTTCATATCAACTTCATCTTCTGTAGTATCAATCTTTACATAATGCCCTATAACCTATTAATAAATAACAAGTAACACTCCCCTCCATGTCCCAAATTATTCCCAATTCAAACTCTGAAGAGGGTTTACTGACTACAACACATAATTACACTGAAATAATACCACACTGAGAACAATACTAAGGTATCAAATAACACTTACTGAGACTGTACTAACCCCTGTATATACAATCATAATCTTGTCTCTATCATATGTGTAAACAACCACATGTCCCTTCAAGCACCAATATGTTACATATATGCAAGTACACATATTACTCCAAGTATTGTGCTTTGGTTTTTGACACTATATATAGTGTGCATCAAAGCTGGGACCATTTCTAACTGGTATTTTCAGCAGGTCGTTATTATAGCAGCAACACACACAAGAAATCTATATGACATCCCAACTACTCACACAGGCAAGAAGTGTGTCAACACTTCCATAACACTATAACTGTGTTGCTAAACACATTTAACGACATGATTCTATACAGCATTTCTTGCTTGCAAGTGATGACTTTTTTCACACTAATCATATTATTTGTTAATGTCAGCACAAATTTTAGATGTAGGGATGTAACGCGGTCACATTCTTCACTCAAATGAGGCTTTTGACATAGTTCCACACTACTGTCAAATTAGTATGAGATATGGTAAGATGTGCAATGATACTTTTGTTGTCAGGTGAAATTTAATGCATTAATTTCCACAACAGAAGTAATTTAATACCAGGTGCCTTATAAAAACTTGATACTATCACTGTTGCATAAAAAATACAAATTTTGTAGATTCCATTTCCATTCAACACTTGTAGTGAGTGAAATGTGTGGATGAAAGAGTTGTAGGCAAGCTGACAACTCATACAAATTTTACATAGATCCTGTGTAACAACAGTATTCAGAGACAAAAATTAAATTGTGTACGACTGGTCGTGACAATACATAACTTTCGAGACTAACACCACTAAAATGTATGCCCACCTGGAGTGATTATGAAGTTCTATTAATAATGAAAAATAGGTGAAAGTAATTTTCTGAATCTGTGAAAACTGCACACTCACTCACCAAGCAGTCAAATGTATATTCAAAGCCATTTTTAAATAATAAACCGTACCTCTGGGTCCACACGACTTGATTTACAGTCAACTACACCCACCTCAATAAAATACGTCTTGCTCAGGGACATACATATCAGTACAACTTTTTCTATGTTGGAAAAAGAAAGCAATTTTTTAAGCTCATCACAGTAAGGTTAAGGTATTTAATTTTACCTTAAAAGAGAAGAGGCAGCCCAAAATATTTATATGAATTCTTTAGGACTTAATCAGAATATGTACTAACTTAACTGACATCAAAAGTACAACCAAAAATGTCAAATTATGAAAACTGAATAAAGCCATACTCATAGCTAGTCCCAAAACATTTTCGCTGGTAATATTCTTTTATCAAACATATCAAATCGAGAAAGAGTTCTAACTAAAAACCACAGTCCCAAATACCACCAAAGCCTTTAATTTAAATATCAGTATTTGTATTCCCCCTCTATTAAATCTTTAACTTTGCATTTCATTGTCAATCTACTCACTAAACCCTTTCCTCAACACCTCCAAACAACATTTTTCCATTAGCTTCTAACAGGAAGGACAGAATAATGAAACCTTGACATTATGAATCACCCACTCATCTCCTTTTAGCTTTATGAAATTTCCACTTTTTGGAACTCTAAGACAATGTGCACAACCACTGGAAGGAAGACTCCCACTAATTCGGGTTCCCCACTCAACAAAGCACACATATTACTACTCACAAAACTGATAATTAGAAAAGCATTATAGTATTTATTTTTTATCAGAAGAATAAGGGCAGGAATGAAGGATATACAGTGGGAAGGGAAAGGGAGACTGAGTGAGAAACACTAAGTTAAAAGATTACACAGTACTATGCATTGTTAATATTTTGTTTAACACATAATCATGCTTCATATTCAACATCAAAATCACACAAATGTGTCATTATTACACATTGAAAGCATCTGTTTGCCCTCCAAGTGGTGGAAGTTTGTTGAAATGGTAAGCGAGGGGGATCAAACAGTTTAGTTTATTAATATTTCATTACCCGCGACACTGAAAAATATTGTGTAATACTGGCCAAGGACAAATTAAAATTTACAATACACAAAGAAAGTTAAAGTGTGATAGCTAAAAAATGTATTTTAACAGTTTCATAGTTACCATAATCGGCACTCCGCTCTCTGTAGTAAGCACCTCGAAATTTTGGAGAATGGTCTCGTTTGCCAGGAGCCTTCATGTCGATATCAAGTGGCACCCACTTCTGTTTAGGGTCTGGTTAAAGAAAAAAAATGTGGAAAATGTTTCAAAACCCAACCCAAGTTAATTACTTTTATTTGACTTATATAAAAACAGAGATCCTTCATAGACAGTTGGGGATTTGTTTCAATAATTTGTCTCATCGACTTCTAACAATCGGCACTTAATATACATACTTTTCCTCAATCCTAAATTGCATCCACTAGCAGTAGTATTAAAATACACTTTTGCTATAACTGAAAAGTGGTATGTCTCATTAAACACAAAACTGGTAATTCTCTTCTCACTAAATGTCATAATGTACTGAACACAAAGACAGGCATGTTAAGAAAACATCAGTAGCCTAGGAGCAGAGTCAGTCTAGGGAAAACTAGCCAAACAAGCAAGTGGCACATTGGAGAAATTTCAGTACTGCTTTATGAGACAATTGTCACTTATAACAAACTTTTTTTTTTTACACAGAATTAGTAATACAAACATAATACAGGAAGGAATGTGTTATTCTCACTTAAGGGCATTACTAAGCATGAAACTGACAATGTTAAAGAGACAAATTGCATGGAAACTTACTTTTTTTTGCAGCTGCTGGTACACTGTTTGATCTCCGGTTTTCTTCTGCTCCAGACACTGAACCATTCAGATTTGAATTCCTCTGCTCAATCTTTTTACATTCCTGCTTCTTTCGCTCTACTTTTTTGTCATCAGTTGCCAAGCAATTACCATTTTCTACACTGGGTGTATTCTGCTGTTGTGGACTGTTTACTTTTGCACTGCCAATGTTCTTTATCATTTGGGCTGGACTTGTATGAACTTTCTTCTGTGTCAGAACATATTCAAAATGAAATACAAATAAAAGCACATAGCTCAGAAATGAAATAATTAAAAACAAATGTCTTCAATGCAAAATGCTCAGAGACAAAGATTTCAGCACTTTTCCTATGCTGGGAAAAGAAGACAGTAACTGTAGCTCATCACAGACAACAAATACTACTGTATCACATGATGGACCACACAGTAGGACATTATGTTACAGAAAGTTGTAATGATGAGTTATCATTTTGAAATATGTTTTGACCCACTCTCACTGTTCCATGCTGTAGAAATTTTCAAAACTAGAACATACATTAATCAATTCATAAATCATTATTTACAAAAAATGACACCAGAAAATTTAGTATTGATGAAGTCAAAAGTTACCACTGGCATTCATTCAAACATTTCCAACTGACTAAACTAGGAAGATGAAATATTATGTACAATTTTATGTTAAGATTAGCACATCAAATTTTATTGTTTGATTTTATTGTATAGAAATTGACACGGGATAGAAAACTTCAGTCTTTCATATTACATAACTACAATCAGCAGGTGCATGAAACATGTTACCATATACATTAACCATCAACCAAACGTCGACTTATTCTTTAGGCTGTATTCACAAATACTGCTGAATAAGAGCAACGATGACAGCACAACTGGAAAGCAATGCCATAATGATTCATTCATAGGCTTTAAGGAAGATTAATCACTTACAAGTAAAAATAATGAACTGCTGAATACACACAAATGAACAGTAGAACACAATTATCTTAGAGAGCAATCCAAAAAATCATTATTGCCTTTCAAAGTAAATTCCCTAAAATGCCAAAAACATTAAGACTGCAATATAAATGTACTGTCATTTCAAACAGATCACAATGAGACACAAAACATTAATTTGCAAACAAACAAACAAACAGTGGAAAATGTAGCAGTATGACAAGAATATAGGAAGACAAATATGGCATTATGAGAATGCTATATAGTGAATTGAAAATTTAAATGGCAATCAACCATGTTAAGGTTTAATGACAACCAGCATAGACAATAACCAAATGTACGACTGATAGACAATATGAGGACATGTGAAAATCGGCCAAAGAAAATTATGGCATGGACAGATATTGAGCGACATAAAAAATTAAAATGAATCTTCCTTGTAAATAATAAGTCCTGATCACAGTACTGGGAAACTTCATAATTTTAATCAGTAAACAGTATCATTGGAACCGAAACACAAGTAAACACTTCAGTAACAACTGCTGAATGTTATGCTTTATTTTGTTGTATTGGGTACTGTTTCATTAAGGCAGACTAATTAACAAATTTGTATCTGGTCCATTTTGGACTTTACATATGAATTTCTTCTCAAAAAGTAATTCCCTTATCCACAGTGTATCCCACTTTTGCACATTTCATACTGAATACACAAGGTGGCTACAATGCATGTGCACATAGGCTCGCTCCCTTGCCACACTGATCTTTCTGTAGAAGTCTGTATGTAGCGTGGTGCTTGCTTGCTTTCTCCTCACTACAACATACTTGTTCAGATACAATGTAGTTTCTTATATACCTCCCCTTTCTGCAGCACAAAGTGGCTAGCTATTTATTTTTATAATAATAATGATAATAAATAATTTTCGTGGTCCTTTTACAGTCTTATATAAATGGTTGAATATACATAAATAGGGGGAAGTGGGGGTAAGTGTAACCATGGGGTTAGTGTAATCAAGGCTTATGGTGCCTTAAAGAAGCTGTATTTTTACCTCTGACCTATCACACATGTTAATTTACTCTTTTCTTTGTTATATTTAACTATAAGTTGTCAAATCTGACATAAATTGGTAATTCATTTTTGGACTTCAATTGACGTCTACATTTTCACTCTGCGAGAGAGTGACATGATCAGAATTTGGTGGTCTGTCATTTTTGCAGTTTTAAAGATAGCTGCACAATTTTTTGTTTACAAGCTCACTTTTGCATGATAATTTCAAATAAGAGATTTGTTTAACTCTACTGATAAAGCTCTTGATATGCCAGGCATGGTTGCACTTACCCCAACTTTTTCCCATGTGGGGCAAGTGTAACCAATCGGCTGGGGCAAGTGTAACCGGGGGGGTTGCACTTGCCCCAAACAAACTTACCTGACATATTTATTTAAGCCGTAACCCTGTTTTTGCCATCACACTAGATCAACTAAACTGGCCTTCCGGTGTGTGAAATCTTAGTGGGACCAAAAGTTAACTCATCACCAGACACATCATCAAGGGGTAAAAATTAGCAAACGTGACTTTTCCAATCTCCTCACTGCTGTATGGAATGAAACACCACCTGAATTGTTGAAAAGTGGTTTTCAAAAAGCAGGAATATTCCCTTACAGTAGAGAAGTAATTGATAGAACTAAATATGATCCGGAGGCATATAAAAGATATGTAGCTCATACCGAATCTTTGGCAGAAACAAGTCCATTGCCAGCTCACGATAATGCAGTCATAAGACTGTGTGGAAGCTACGTCTCTAACAGAAAGTACTCAGATTTTTGGGAAGCTTCTAGCTGATGAACAACCTTCAGAATTTTATAGGCCTACATCTACTGAGCCCTGTAGTTTTCCCAGTATCAGAGTTCTTTCTCAACCATCCCCAAGCTAACCAATGTTTCATTATGTTCTGGAACTTCTGACTTGTCATTTGAAAGGTTATTATTGGAAACAGTCCAACAGTGTAGTCCCACTGGTAAAAAGAAGGAAAGGATTGCACCAGGAGCTGAAGTTATAACTTTTCAAGATGCCATCTATAAAGAAAGAGATTTTAAAGGAAACAAGAATAATAAGGAGAAAGCAAAACAAAGAAGCATTATCGGCATAAAAAAAAGGGCTTGGTAATGAAAAGTAAATCTTACAAACAAAGTGCTGTTACTTTATCCGAAACGGCATCTCAGAATGTTGTGGAAAAAAAAATCCCTGATTGCTTATGTGGGCAACAAGAAAAAAAGACTGGAAGTTGAATTAACTAGTGAAGACAGTGAAACTGAAGGAGGCCTATCTTTAATACGATGAAGATGATAACAATGGATGATCTCAGGAAAGAAATGATAAGCTGTGAAGAAGAAGAAGAAGAAAAAGAGAAACTTTTTTGAAGCCAAAGATAAAATTACAGTTGGAAACGTATGTTCTGGTAGCTTGTGCAACAAAATGTAAGAAAGTTCATTTTATTGGCCAAGTTACCAAAATTATTGATTTAGGAGATCCAGAAGTGATTTTCCTCAGATGCAAAAATAAGACAAAACATGGCACCACATTTTACTGGCCTGATAGAAGAGATGAGACGCAAGTTCCCTCCTCTGACGTCATTTCAGTGCTACCTGAGCCTACTTTGGGTCACAAGGGAGACCTGACATTTGGTGTTACATTTGATTCATACAACATTCAGTGACTAAATAATAGTTAGGGCGTAAGTGTGAATATAATAAGTTGAATTAGGGCAGTTTAACATTAAACACGAATTGCCCACAACTTTAGTTCAATTACCATGAAAAATAATAGAAAGTGAACTTAATAAGTGATTTTTTCTTTTCTCTTGAGACTAGATATTTTATTATTTTTGTTAAACTGCCTACTAAAGAAAAAAATATTAATTTGTAAAATTTAAACTAATAAATTACTGGCCTAAAACAAAAATAAATCATCTATGATGTGTTCTATTTCAGTGTTTTATGGTTTAGGCTAACACTTATTTTTTAGTATAGCCAACATTTTCTGTGTCTTTCATAATATACAAAGAGGCGTGTGCAAAAAAGTTCATATCTTGAGTAAAATTTAAGATATTTTAATAATTTAAGAATCCTCAAATTCAGTAAAAATTGGGTAATCAGGTCATTTACCCCAAGTCTCTTTTACAATGCTCTGTATGGGTACAACAATGCGGGGTTACACTTGCCCCAAACCATGGGGCAAGTGTAGCCTCACAACACAAAATTTTGAAAACAATTATTTGACCACATAATTTTTTTTTTCGAAAACAAAATGTATATTGTTTAAAAGTCAATAAGTCAAACTTTAAGCATGAGAAATTTCAAAATCATATCTTCAATAACAAGTTGGCAATTTGGTGTCAAAGTTGAACTATACCAAAACGTGGTTACACTTACCCCACATAGTATAAAAACAAACACAATACAAAAGCAAGCATTTCAAAATTTTATAACTCAATATCTAGACCGAAACAGTCCTCAGATTCTTGTGTCAACAAATGCAGTTTACCGAGTCCAACAGGAAATTTACTTAACAAACCCTTCAATCAAATACAGTGTGTCTGCACAGTGAGACGACATATGTCCTTGAATCCTCCCCCCCCCCCCCCCCAATCATATAAACAGGCACCACCATAACTTCCATCCCTTTACAGAAATGATACAGAGTTGCCCAGAGTTTCCTGAGGAGACCAAACCCATTTACACAGCTTGTAGGATCAAGTATCGAGGTGAGAATCTGGTGGAGTAACCTTCTGCAAAACCTCTCTCCATTCTTGACACACATCATATATAAGAGGTGCATCTTCCATCGGTCAGGGTAGTTTTCTGGATTAAATGTGCTGGCAGGTACATTCTTTAGCTGATTATACAGAAGTGAGTTCTGATAAGTTGCACACTTTTGGAATACACTTACAGCTGCTCTTTGCCCAATTGATGGTGGCGCAGATTTAGTAGTGCCACTAATTATTCTCATTGCCTGATTCAGCCTATCATCAGCTTTGCAGGCATTTGCACAGTTCTCTACTGTAGAGTAAACCGATGCCAATGTAACAGTACAAAGAGCACGTGCATTTGCACCCCATTCTGGCCCAGCTACTTTTCTAATATCAAAGCAGATCACATTTTCGAAGTTGTACCTATTGTTACTACCTCAAAATTTGACAATAGGTACAACCTTGAAGATGTGTGACCTGAATATCGAAGGAATCGCTATATACAATGAAGGTGGTAGAGTATTTTGACCAGGTGGAGCACGTAATGTACTTATACTGTAGGCAGTAACACGTACATCACATTGTTTCCAAGTATGGCTGCCTATGAACTGTTCATGAAACGCAAGCAAGCAAGCAAGCAAGCAAGCAAGCAAGCAAGCAGTTGTGGATCCATGTTGCACATCTGTTGGTAAGTTAGTCAAGATAATGTATCCACCATAAAATATTCTATGTAAAAATGTTTTTCTCACCCTGTTTCCCAATCACTAGCAGCCAAACAGAGAGTAAAGAATACTGCTGCAGTCAAAAAATCCACTTGAAAAGAAATCTGTAATTGGGGTGATGGAAAAAAAAAAGCACGCACACACACACACACACACACACACACACACACACACACACAGAGAGAGAGAGAGAGAGAGAGAGAGAGAGAGAGAGAGAGAGAGAGAGAGAGATGAAAGCAATACCTTAGAATCAGATGCAATTTTATTAAAGAAAAGAATAATGGGAATATCTGATTCAATCTGCTTTTTATAGTTGTGCTTGAAAAGAAATCACTTAATCTTCACAGTTAAGTCCGTGGTAAAGTTGAGGATAAAAGGAGTAAAAGATATTACATTGGCAGCAATGAAATTGTACCGATAGGCAGTTGCTGGTATCAGGGACCTTGTAATATCTAATATACCTTCCCCGTTATTGGCAGGAATCAATTTGTTAGTAAAATTCTTTTGGGCAGTAGATTGTGTCTGTCATATTGTAAATGTGGGCTCCTGTTACGAATAACCTCACTCATGTACATAATGCTACGAACTCAAATCAGTGATAGATTACGTTGCATAATTTAACTCCTGTACATCACTAAATGTTCGCAAGATTTCACAGTTCCGCAACATCCTAAAAGACAAGGCAAGGAACATTTTCAATAACTCTCCTTTAATGGTTGGTTAGTTGTGTTATGGAAGTTTAACAATAAATTATGTGATTGGTGAAGTATCATACTTTCTTAAAAACAAGGTTACAGCCATGGTCAAAAGCAAGTGAACACAAAAAGACGAAACAGAATTCAATCTGAAACTATACAGAAGTCAACTGGAGTCCCACTAGGCAAGCAGTAAGGTATCTTGCTCAGAGACATTGATTTCAGCATAACTCTTCCTATGTTGGGAAAAGAAGACAATTGTTTAATCTCATCACAGCATGTAGATACCACTGCCACCTCTATCTTGAGACTTACAAACCATGCACAAAAACAGTAAAGCCCATTTTAATTATTATGTGGGAAATGGTAATTATAGATTGATTAAGCTGACTTCTAATGTACATACTGTTTGGTGTTGTTGTGGTTTTCAATCCAATGACATGACAACATTGAAATTGTGCCAATAGTTTTATGAAATTTTGGCATATGTATTTTAAAACATGATTTCTTTATGACCATGAAGAGTTGAGACACTTCATTTTAATGATACACGGTGTATGCTTAAAAAGTGACTTTAGCAAGTTTGATTCATACCATCAATAATAAGTAAAATGCCAGTATAGTGTGTTACTAAAATAAAATTTACCTCTGAACGCCCCAATGTTGGCCAGTCATCCACATCAGTGAAACTGCCTTCCTGAAAATTAAGATTGACTTAGTATCGCGCATTTTTCCCCTTTTCTATTTGGAGTCTCATTTGCCAGTCAGAAGTCTTATTCAAACAAGAGGACACAAATTATGTTAGCGAAACATTTCTCATTTTAAGAGAAGTATAGGTCAAAAACATGTAAGGAATTTCGTAACGGCAAGAATTACTTTAAAAATAGACAAAATATATTTTATGAAAATTATTCAAAAGTATCACCAATGTGCTTGTATCCAATTGAAGACACGCGTCACGTAGGGAGGTGGGGGATGCTACCAGTTAAGGGGAAAATTTAATGCAAAAAATGGGTCAAAAACTGACGAGTAACTCTTCAAATATAATGTTAGAAACGAAAGACAACGTACTTTCAAAAAATCTGCTGAGACATACTATTACTTTGTCATTAACACATTTTTCCGGAAGAAAATTAACTTGAGAAAGACGAGCGAGGCTACATGTGAAACTGACAATATTTTACCAAACAAGGAAACTTTACAGAATGGTAAGATCCTAAACAAATTCAGAATGAAAGGTGATAACAGAACCTTATGATGCAGAGTAAATGTAGAGATTTGAGGTTATGAGCAATGTGTAAATCAATTAGAACAAATTCACTGTATTAGAAAATTAAGATACTAAGGACAAAGATACTTATACAACCAGCAAATGTTGTTACAGGTATGAAAAGAGCAAAAGAAAAGAAAACTTTTAATGGAACAAGGCAGCTATTAACGAGGAGGTAACAGTTCTAAACGAACAATAGGAACGCAAGAGCACGAGAGGGTGTGACAGGACACACTGCTATGATGAAAGAAACGTTTGCTAACAATGAGGGTAAGAAGACAAAAATTTACATTGGGTACACACCACATAAGCATCAGAGATGATGGTGTGGTATAGAAACTAACAGAAGGAATAATGCACAAGCATTTCAGGACTTCTGGGACACTGCTGTAATGGAATCTGACTGCATGCAGGAGGGAGAGGGGGGGGGGGGGGGAGGAGAATGGGGCAGTTGCTCTTAGACACATGAGCAACTTGTTATAAGGTACAAAATAGTCTTAAAAATAGCACCAATTGTGTGGGAAAAGAATTGATTTTAATTAAATAAAGGAGTAAGCTGACTTTAGAAGTGATTGTAACACAAGGAAAAATTTGCTAGTTGTGAATGAAATAAGAGAATGAAGCACAGAGTACAAATAATTTTGTCTGGTATGCACAGAATTTGAGAAGCTTTCTAATGGAGTACTTTCCTTAACTAACTGAGGTTTTCAAAACTTAAGTTTCCAATGAATCAGGATGCGTAAGTTTACAATCACTGCATGCTACTAGTTTTTGACAAAGAGAAAAGTACTTTTAACAGGGGAAATGTTCAAGATTGAACAACACCCATGAGACACACATTGTGTCAGATACAAAAAACAAACACGTAGATTAAACATCACACTTGAGCTGATGACAAAATTGTGGCTATATTGAAAATAAAACAGATTTGGGCAGTACACATACATAGGCAAACGGATGACAGATGAACGAAGCAAAATCTTTGCGAATACAAAGAAATAAGAAAGGACAGAGATGATTACCTAATGGAAGGTGAGTAGATGACATTAGAAAATATGCAGGAGCAGCACGAATGAGTATAGCTGAAGATGACAACAAATGGGAAAATCCACAAGAGAGTTTTATCCATACAGTTAATATCAAAGTAGCGGCAGCAGCAGCAGCAGCAGCAGCTGCAGCTGTAGTCATTGACGTCTAGCTGTTTACAGGACTGATACCATAGTAACAGCCAATGAGAGAACTCGCTTGGCGACACCACCTGTACCATTCATTCACTGTTTTCAAATCTCTCTGCTACTGCAGGCAGCAGCTACTGTATCCAGCTGTGGATAACGCTCATGGCTGGTATCATAAATAGTTGTGACCCATTTCACTGTGTGCTTATTTTCTCTCTGCAGCATGTCTATCTTGCACTACAGAATATCTGAAGCTTGCACCTGAAGTGTGCAGAAAAATGTGGTTGCTAAACAGATCTTCGGAAGATAGGCTACAGGAATTGGAAAATAGTAGCAAGGAACTGGCATAAATGAAAGAAGAAGAAATGGATCTGGTGATCTTTTTGAGAAAAGAGGCAGTTAATACTCTTGAAAAACACCATGAAACAGCAGCTGAAAGTGGACTGAAAATTTCTTATAAAAGAAACAATTACACGGAAAGGTTTTTCTTGATACTTAGATGGATAACCTATGTTGATACAGTTTGGCAAAAAATATCTCACGTACCCAAACCTCTGGATTAAATTGTAAAGAAAGAAGCATTAAATTACAAACAGCTTACAGACAAAATTATTTAGTTGGACAGATAAAAAATCTACTCACCAAAAAGCGGCAGAACACACACATAAAAGACTGTTATGATAGCACGATTTCAGAGCCAGTGGCTCCTTCTTCAGGCAGAAGGGCTGAAGGTGAAGGAAGAAGGGTGAAAATAAAAAGGGCTGGAGAGGTCTAGGAAAAGGGGTAGATTTTGGGAGTCACCCACAACAGTGGGTCAGTGGAGACTTACCATACAGGTGGGAAGGAAAGACTCAGCCGTTGATTGGTGAGTAGATTCTTTATCTAAAAAGCTTATAGAATTACACAAAAGAGGTGCAATGAAAAAAATCAATATCTCATAATGCAAAATTAAAACCAATCACTGTTGTTAAATCTGAAACGATATATTCATCACAGTCTGTAGTCATTGGAGGCAAATCAGTAAAGACACAGAAAAAGAAGAAAGGAAAATACTAACGAAAATTTTTGGTATGGCCTGTGTTGAGGAAATCTGGATAGACCGAAGTCTAATAAGTTGTATCAAACTTTTGGAGAAAATCTCACCCACATTCAGGAAGAGAAGACTGAAATTTTATGGCCATATTCTGACATTCATAGAGTGAACAATAATAAAATTGACCAAAAGGATTCTCTAGCTTGCTCTTTCCCGGTAAGTTGAAAACAACTGGATACTTAAAAATAAAAAATATCTTCAGGAAATAGGCACTGCAAACAAAATTCTACAGAACAGAGCTGCTGTCAGTACCTTAATTGACAAGCATCAGTTCAAAACCACACCAAGTGTTAAATCTAAGAAGTCATGGACATAAGAATCTTAGAAAAAACACAGTGGAAAGACGAGATTTTGGGAGGAGGAGGAGGAGAAGAAGAAGAAGAATGCTAGGCAATCAGCGAAATAAGTTCAATTGCACTCCAAAGCTGAACAAAATTATGTAAATGTATAATAATAATAATAATAATAATAATAATGTCACATATTTATAGATCTACTTTAACTAAACTTTTGCTGTGTTAATATCATCATATGACTTCCAATAAGAGAACAGCATATCTTGCTCAGAGACAAAGACTTCAGCATAACTTTTCCTATGTTGGGAAAAGAAGACAATTGTTTATGCTCATCACAGCATGTAGATACCACTGCCACATATAAATTTACAGCTGATCTTAAAACTTAGCTGGCTGATCATTAAGAACAACCTATCCAGTTTAGTGTCTCCTTCTAAAGGCAAGGAAGAACCCCCCCGACCAAATTAACTACACACAATTCCTCTATCCAAACCCAGCCACTATCTGTTAAACCATTACAGTTATTCTCCACAAAAGCGAGGCAAAACTTTGTAAGAGAGCAGTCTTTCCATACCATTATTTCTAGGTTGATGTCATAGCATCAATTACTTCTCAATGAGTTTCCTGATATTCCATGCAGAACAGCATTCTTGGTACTGCCATACACAGTGGTACTAAAAATTTTACAGTAATCATAACTATAAAACAGTAATTTTAAAACTGTGGAACTCACACGCTGATTTGTGCATCTTCGGTCCTGTGTCATCTTCATGACAATTGGTGGCTGAGCTTGTGTACTGGCATTTTCTGTGGAAGACAAAATACCAATGGGTGAAGCGTTAAAACTTTTTTTATATACAGATGCCACACAACAAAACTGAATAACAACATTTCTCTGTACTGTAACACACATGTCTAAGCTAGGTGAGGATGCCCTTACAAGATGGCACTTGAGTATAAAAAATAAAAACAGTAGGAATAAACAATAATAATATTGCAAATAAAACAAAAAAAGAGTCCCAGTTAATTGTATCATTAGTTAAGAATAAAATTTTGGTAACTTGGTAGTTATCTACAGCACATGTGCACATGAGACATGGCATGTTTGTGCAAGACAAATGAGGAAGTCAGTCACCTTCACATAAGTAGCCTCAGTACAAACAAAAGATCATACATGGCAAGTTGTACTGGAACTGCTGACATTAAAACTCTACCTTTAGTACAGTTCCTTAATTTGCTTTCCACATTTCCCCAAATAATTACAGTAAAAAGAAATTTTTATGCTAATTGCCTGAACATATCTTTCCCAGGTAGACATAATTGCTTCACCGGTTTCCATAGGATTTTACTGTGTTTGCTGATATTGCAGAAACAGAAGCTTGAGCATTCAAAATACCTGCTTGTCACCAGAAATCTCAAAGTTACTCCTAATCTCCCATCTACATTGATTACCTCACTCATTAATGTATTCCGTTTCTCTATTTTATCTTGCATCAACATAATACCTTGCTGTACGATGCAGGATTCCTCAAGAATATAGTTTATGAAATCTACAAATGATAGACCACAGCAATCATTCATCCTTTTTTGCAGGTTTTATTTGGCAAATCTAGATTTCAGCTAGTGCCTAGCCATTATTAATGCATTATTTCATAGTATAATTTTGAAAGAACTATGGCAGACACCCGAGCAACAGGGAACTGCCATGCATTGATGCAATGAAATAATGCATTGATAATGTTTAGGCACTAGCCGAAATCTATATTTGCCAAATAAAACCTGCAAAAAAGGATGATTGATTGATATGCCCTATCATTTGTAAATTACATCACTGTCGCTGAGTGCACCCATGTTCCTAACGGAAGGTAACCTCATTTATGAAATCCTTCGGGCCTGTGGGTCAAGCAGGCACGTTCTAAACTGCGAAGTCAGTGATTACGATATAACGTTTTCACTTAAAAGATACATTTCAGTGATTGATTTACTTCTGTTAACTCCTTCCTATGTATGGAATTCAACAGATTTATTTTCTTTATCACTGTCTCTTAAGGATGTAACACGATTAGTAGCTTTCATTTATTTCGATGGGATTACTGATTCACTCGTTCATTCGTACCCAGTGTTTCGTAAATCCCATTACCTTGGGGAGCCTTCAGACTGGGAATGAGTGTGTGTGCGGTAGTAGCCGCCGTTGGCTATTTGCATAAAAATTCTAACAAAATATGACTAGCGCTGACACACATCTGGGCAATTTTGCGACTGCATTTTCGGATGCAGCGCAATTACCGGCGGCACACAATTTTTTTCAGCGCATTAAAGCGTGTCGACCAGTATTAAAGAAGTCGTGTCTTATTTTGTGGCTGGAACTGAGTATGCATCATTAATCAGACACTGGAAAGCAACTAATTCACAAAACACCCAATATTTCTGTGTAGCTTCCCATAGGGTGCCAAATGGCTGCCAGCAGCAGAATACACCCACGTGTCGGAACAGCTGTGCGGCGGACGTGCAAGTGCTACGTGGCTCAGGCGCTGCCGTGTCCTTGAGGGGGCGAGTAGCGCGCAGCTGCCAGCCGCGAGCAGCCGGCGTGACCTTGGATTGAGGCCGGGCTCACTGCGCAGCGAACTGGCTGGCTGGCTATTGCTCTCGAGCTATGGGGTAGTATCGGCGGCGCTATCGCGCGCTCCGTATCTAAGGATGTAACAGTATTTTCATTACTCCAATGAAACACCTAAAGCAAGCTTTTTTTTTTACACTCCGCATCTCGAAGTTGATGGGGCACTTTTTCTCTAACATCTTCCGTACAGTAAATGCCCTACATTGATCGTTCTGGTGTGTGAATTTAGCGCCATGTACTCTGCTGCGCATTAGAAGTACAAAAAGGTCAAGAAAGTAAAAGCGGTGAAAGAGGGCCGTGAGCAATGCACGTTTGTTTTACATCATAGAAGTAACTATACATAATACTGTGATTAGATTAAAATCTCAGTTGTCAGATTTATTGATGACGTATTTAGATATTTCCAAATACCAATTTTTTCCAAGTGAGTCGCTAGTGATGGGTACATTTTTCCTGCATGGTAAAAGGAACTCACCAATATTTTACAAAATACTTTTACTTCAAAGGCGTATAAAGGCCAAATTTTATAAGGATACAATACTGAAATGTAAAGAATTTCGCATTTAAAAAAGAAAAAATTAGATTAAATACAACGTATCGAAACGAGTACACATTCAATATTTTACGTCCGTCCGATACGGAACATTTCTGGTAGCAATAATCGTCTGAACTGATAGGGTACGCTTAGTGGCGTCTTGTCTGAAGTTTTCGACATTCCCGATAATTTTGTCGTTTTAACCAGGTGCACTGAGGGATCATTCTTCCTGCGTTCTCCTTTACTTTGAAGGTGTTGAGTTTTGTGATTTGCGTTATGACGCATACGCTGGGGTATTTTCAACAAATGTGCAGGTTCTCTTTACGAATCACTTTCTCTGTGGCTAAACATTATTAGCAAATCTAACTTAAATTTTCTTTCGGGTTTTTCCGCTCCTCCCTTTTTCCCCTTTTTTGCGAATGCCGGAAAGAGCGGTCGAGATGTGTACTCTCTGACGTGACAACGTGTTTTTAAATGGTGCTGCTACGTAATTTAATGAGGCAAAATCCAGTAGTACTTGAGATGGCCAGTAATTAGACATGAATTTCAAAATTGCGATAAAATACTGGGCACATTACTGTATAATACATTCATTTTTATATAAACACACACTTTCCAAAATACATTAATGTAAATTTTAAGACAATACAGTGGATGAATATTAACACCACAGAACAAGACTCCTCTTATTCTGGATGCTAAAGAATGTGCTGTGTGTAACAACAGTCCTCCACCGCTGTCGAACATTGTGCAGTCAAATTTTCTTGTGTATTTTAACACAACTTTCCAAATACCCATTGAGCACATACGTATGATTTTAATAATAGTGACCTAACCGTTATGGTTGATTCAATACGCGTCACGTCCTAATACTACTTACTGTTACATTTATATTTTAATAGAATTTTTGCCTTTATTTACTTGCACAATGAATATAGGTAACGAGACAACGCTACACAAACTGAGACACTTCTTGGTTCTATAAACGTGCAGTATCGGAAAATATCTGTGTTGGCATTCTCTCTCTCTCTCTCTCTCTCTCTCTCTCTCTCCTCCCCCCCCCCCCCCCCTGCCTCAATTTCGTCTTTTTAGACACGGCCTACCTCAGGCAAATATCTAAGTCCGCATAAATTTTAAAGAATTGCCATAATCAGGTATTCCGCTTACCTGAAAACTGTAAACACGGCTCCTGAACACATGACATAAAAACTTGTGACTTGGATATTATTTTATATTGCATGCCGCTAGGCTATTCTCGAATAGCGGGTGGATCTTGCGTTTCGAAGTACGTTAGGGATGTCTTGGGAGCAGTTTTCTTCGAATGGGAGGGAGCAACTGCTTTGTCCGAGTCAAAGTCTGAAGCAGTATCTATGCATCTATCATTTCTGAACAACA
Source organism: Schistocerca nitens (assembly GCF_023898315.1). Lineage (NCBI taxonomy): Eukaryota > Metazoa > Arthropoda > Insecta > Orthoptera > Acrididae > Schistocerca > Schistocerca nitens. Next base: position 435,579,731 of record NC_064621.1, read on the forward strand.
GCACTGTGTAAAAACATCAAATTCTTAATACATAAAAAAATCAGAGTTACACGTGATTCATGTTTATTGAAAACTAAAGCAATTATGACCAATTCTCATAGTTTAATACACCAAAATGGCATTCAGCACTGAAACCCAAGGTACACCACGAGATCAAACGGAAGGCCATGAAAGGCAACAGACGTTTCAAATAATACTCATTTGAGGTTCGATGTATCCTATTTTCAACTTTCCGTCTAACGAACCGTCATAGCGCGGCTATGTGGAAATATTACATTTCACAGTATTTGCGTCGACTGCACTTAAATAATTCCTAATCACAACTATTAGGCTTTCCGGCTCAGGAGCGCCTAATAATGGAGACTGGCCCACGCAATGAATAACTGAGCAGCACGTCAGCTATTAAAGGCTGACTGGAGCTCTAGCCATTATCTGAAAGTTCTCTCTGGGGTTTTTCCAGTTTCCACACCCCAATACTCTTCCGTCAAACACGGAAATTCCATTAATCCTCCCAACAGTGGGCAGACCTGAAACGAATTGTAAACAACGACGTTCCACTATGGAGGACCGAGGCAGGTACTCTAATCCTCCCCACAGCGGGCAGACCTAAGGAGAAGTAAACACCGACGTTCCATTGTGGTGGGCTGAGGTAGGTCTGGACATTTAGACAACGTTGCCGCTCCTACTTTGAAGTTTCATTTCAAAACTAATGGTGCCGGAGGCGTAACTTTCATTGAAAGTTCCGAACTTTTGGGACGGAGACGAAGCTTCTGTTACATCCCTTGCACACACGGCCGAGGGAGCTTACACAGCCAGAGGATTGGTATTTGGAAATATTGATCTGCAAGAGAGAATTTAATATCACCGATGAAATATCTTTACGTGTTTTGCACTACATTGGCGGTATGTCAGTTTGTACAAGTATTTACACGCAGCGTGCATCTAAGTGCTATGTAGCTTAATACAGGAAGTTTCACAGTAGGCCCGAAAATCTACAAGAATTAATAACACGGGAAAAAAATGCTAACAGTTACCAACGAAATTGTTGAGCCTGTCGATCATTTCCGTATTTATGGCAGTTGGAAACCGAGACTAAATAGGAGGTTTAAGTAGCAGGTGAGTAAGAATGGTTTGTTCTCTTGGTAAACTAAAAAATCTTTCAATGTTTCTAAAAACAATATGTTTACAAAACCGTTTGTTACCAATTATTAATTATGACACACACACGCATGGACGCTTAACGCGCAAAATCATTCAAAATTGAACAAATGTACATGGGTTGAATGAAAAGTAATGGCAACAGGATTATAATTCATACCAGACTTTATTTGCCAGACGTTCACCATATTACATGCCCTGGATATAATTGCCACACATCTCAATCATCTTCCCTCACAGAGGTGGTAAGAATCGTACAACGTCTGCGCATCCATCTCTGTCGATGTCTCGCAAGGACCGCCCTATGGCACGAAAGATGTCTTCTCTTGAATTGTAGCGCATGCCACGAAGAGGTTCCTTCATTTTCGCGAACAGACCGTAATCGCACGGACTCGTATCTGGTGAATGCGGTGGATGTTCCAATATCCCCCACCCCCACGTACGCAGGCGGTCCTGCACGGCGTCCCTCGTGTAGCATCGCACACTGTCGTAAAGGACGATCGGATGCAGCGTCAAAAGCAAAGACTGTCGTGCCACTTCGATCTTGATCCACGCACGTTGGTCCTGTTTCCTGAACACACTGTTAAAAACTGCCTCCCGCGCTTTCAGACAGAACACACAGAAACTGACTCAAACACAGTATTCGCCGCTCACTGTACTACATACTACTGACCTATCAGCGACACATAGGTAAGCCACGTGACTCAAATCCTTTATGTTACGGCAGTGGTGTCACTACTTTGTGTGTGATCGGAGTAACAAGGGGGAGAGCAAAATAAATGTCAGGTATCAGACTGGTGGGAAACCAAGAGTGACAAAACACAGACGATATTCTATGGAAGCAGGGTGGAAAAAAATTAAAAAAATTTGCGGGACGAACGTGAATGTATGCTGCTTAGAATCATGCTGTATGGAGAAATACGACGGCGGATTTTATCCAGCAGGCAATGGAAAAATGCATGTAAAACAAAAGCAAAATCGACATACAAGGGTTGAATAAAAACATGGAAACACCAATGCGTGTCTCATATCGCGCAGGAAACCCATTGGCCTTCAAAACAGCCTCGGAACTGATAAATACAGGTCCTTATGGTTTTCAAGGGAATCTTACACCATCCTCCAGCAAAATAGTGCCGAGTACCTACAATGAAGGTGAGCTGCGATAGCCCACCCTTCTCCCCAAAGCAGGCTACAAAGGCGTAATATTCAGATATGGTGCCTGGGAGAGACGTTACAATTCATCCTCGTCCTCTCGAAACCAGTTCTGGACGATGCAAGCTGTGTGAAGACTAACAAACATTGTACAACGGGATGGACCTGACGTGCCAAAATGGCCACATAATCCTAATGTGACTTTTCATAGTAACCACGGGTCCATTCGAATGCCACAATATAGCACTCAAATCGTCGCCGAATCCCCGCCATGTTTCACTCTGATGACGTAAACTCTGCCGGAAGTTCGAAATAGTGTGAAACAAGACACATGGGATCAAATGATTCTTCAACTGCTCCTAGTCCACCTCTTGTGGCTTTGTCGCCATGTTTTCCTGTTAAGTGCATTTCCATCACTAATAAGCAGTTTTGGGATTCCAGCTGTAACTGCGATTATTTTCTTATGGTGCTGTCTTCGAGTTGCTTTAGTTCGCGAGTGATCTTTGACGCTCTCATCGTCTTATTTTTTGACACAATCTTCTTCAAAGACTTGTCACCGCCGCTCGACACATTCCTTCCGTCCGCGCTGCGACATAATGGTTGATATTTTCCGCTTTCCTCGAAGTGGTATAAATCTTTGATACACCCCTCTTGAAACACCAGACACTTCGGCCCCTTTGGTTACAGAAGCACCCACCATATGAGAATCCATAATTTGCCCACGTCAGAATTCACTTAGCTCCTGATTGGGCCACAACTGAAACTTGCAACGTATTGAGGACATTTCACAGGTGCTGTTTGTGGTCAAATGCAAAAGTGCAAACTTAAAAGTTTCCCTAGTATCTGCACGTATGTTCAAGTATGAATTTCTCGCGGTGTTTCCATACTTTTGTCCAAAGCCTGCACATCAATGCAGAAAGTTAATCAATAAACAACTTGATACCGAAATCAGTTGTTATTCTGTACAACTCTATCATTGAGAATTCAATGACGGAGACCTACTCCAATTACTGTGGCAATTTCATTTTTAATGTTACACTGACAGTACGTTTATACGCGGAAACTGTTCACAATACCTTCATATAACAAAATCTTACCACAGCACGCTGAAACATACAACATATGGCTATTATGTGAGAGACTGTAATACATGACTTTTACAACCAACGAACGTCTGATGTAGCGACTAGCCCCTTCTGCTGGGAAACTAAACTTCAAAGTAGTTTTTAGTGGAATTCGGGCTTCAGCCTGAAATATTACACTAGGGGGCAAGAGCTGCACTGTGCATTTCCATATCGCAACTGATGGTGGAAATAATTTGTGTATTTACTGACCAGATTACACACACGATGTAGGCAGCTAAGAATTGTTCCTCCCTCGTGTGATGGCAAGTGCTCAGGACTTGAAATGTTATTACACTTGTTTCTTACAGAGAGCAACAGCATCAGAAACAAAGCCGTGAGGAAGTCTGTTACCAACAGGTGTAGCACAGCTGCACGCCAATGTATTTGGGTCGCTAAAGGAATGACGTCTTTTTGCGTGACTGTAGCAACCATAACTGGGACTCTAAACCCCTTGAAGGAACATTCGCAGTTACATATCACGGTAGCATTATTTTCATCTCTGGTCAAATACTAGGTCCGCCACCTCCAAATCTATGACCGCTGAATGGGGCTAAAAACAGCTTTCTCCTTTACGAAAATGGTGAAACTTCTTTTTTATCTGATTTTCTTCACGCAAACATTTCACTTTCCTCTTCTGCCGGTAATACTTTTTCAAGTTACCTTCGGCAAAATACAAGTTACCTGCGTCACTGCATGGGACGAGAAAGGGTTCCCTCCTTCCAGCTAACGCAAATTTCCGTCTATGTAATATAAGCTTCCAATGGGCAGTCTGAAATAAATTATACTTCTTCCCGAAAGATAACGCCAGCTGGGGTAAAAAATGTGAGAAACGAGCGTAGGTGTCACTGTTTTCCATATAATCGCTGTGAAAGCATTTTGAAGAGAGAGTACGGTAACTCGAAAATTGCACTAGTAAAGATTTGTTTAAATAACACAAATACTTTCTGCAGTTGACACAGCTCTATACGAGGAAATGACTACACAATTTTGATTCACAAAGTACAGTAGCTATCAAAGAATAGACTTTTTTTCCAACAACCAACATCACAATTAGGACAAGTAATCTGAAAGTCATCATCACTAGATGGGAGTTGTTTGTAAACAGCATTCACTTAGTTTCATATGCTCGTGTATCCAGCTTACAAACAACATTCTTACTGATTTAAGTGTCACCTCTCTGCTCGCAAATATCCCGTCTTTCGAACTATTGTGGGTAAAACTTCAGTAGACGTCCGACTCCGATGTACCACAGAAAAATAAACAAGATGTGTATCTACTACTAAAAAAATAATAAAACAATATTTTAAGGAAAATAGCAGTTGGTCAAGTGAGCTTTTAAGTGATTACACGAGACTGGGGGGACAAATAATAGACACGTGCGCCACTATCTCTGACACCGCAACATATTCTAACCGAAGCGCCAAACGTGTGTGACAATAACGATTGTAAAAATATTTGCTGCTCGTTTCATTCGCAGAAACTTAAGCTGCACTGTTAGGTCACAAACACACCATCACCTTGGAAGTCGATACAGATTACGAAAAAAACAGCCGTTCACCGTACACCAAGTAATTATGTCTCCCTTCGAGTAAAAGTCATTGCAATTTTTACTGAAATATTATCCCAAATAATGCCATTTAGTTCACAAATTTTCCGCAACTGCGCTACCGCAGCCCTTGTTTGTCGTTGGAAAAGTTTCGTCGGGAATAACATCGAAGTTTAGCATGGTTTAGTCTGCGGCTACTACACTACGTTAAATGGTGGGAGGGGCATCTTAGGCCTACAGCACCCTTTTATGATATAATCCGCCGAGTTAGCACTACACCCCAGCAACAAACAGTACACTGAAAAATCACAGCTTGTGGGGTCTACTTTCGGCTCCACAGAAAACAGAACGGCAAGGCGTCCTTTCCCTGTGACCTTGGCTGCGAGCAGCCTAACAACGTAAACCGTTACCTTCCTCAAGTCGTCCACTCACGTTCGACGGCATCGTAATTACTCAGCTATCGCCAATTACCTATTATCCCGCTTTCATCGTTGCGAACATGTGCAATCTGTTATACAGAATTTATCGTACCTTCCTGCCAATAAACTTGTCTGAAGTCAGCATATATTATATGCAGTTTTTGGAGCTACGCTGGTAGCTCCATGGAGGTATATATAATAAAGGGAGATGGCGCAACAGACTTCCGCTGCACACTGCTTTATAGCCAGTGCCGCCAAGTTAGTATGTCCAAAACATTAGCAGACGATTCCTTCTGGTCCTTAATTTCCATGGGGCGTGCCAGTTACTGCAATTTGCGAATGTAGCGCTCTGCAGCGGCGGCAACTGTTGGCTATTCCTGTTTGCAAGGCACTGTACTGTTTGTTTACGAAAATGGATACGCGTATTATTTATACGTAATCTCTGCTAAAAAGCACATTTCTTCCCTTATCCATATGCTAGTCACGTTGTTCTGCCAGCAGTACACATAAATAAAAACTTCCAATACCTATGAACATGTAAGGCAACAGTGAAGTACCAAGTCCAGCCAGTAGTAAGGACATCGGCTCATAAAATTTCACATCGGACAAACCCACCCCTAAAAGAGCGTACATATTTACATAACATTGAAAATCACAGAAAATATTTCTATTAATTTAATAAGGAAGCCTCACAACCTTCTAAAAAACGCAAAGTTGGAAAAACGCAAGACGCGAACCCACTAAATGTTTTGTAACACGGCGACTACCAACTACGCTACGCTAGACTTCGGCAATGAATGACCTTTTATGTGACCATCTTCTGAGGCATTAATCGCTGATACGTTATTAACGGATATTTAATAACAAATGACGCGTTTCTGATGAATCTTCAAAGTATTGTTGCCTTAAAACGGCATACTTTCATAACACGTGTGTTAAAAATAACAGGAATATAAAAACCAAAATTCTTTGATCATCAAAATATGAAGGCCATCGTCATTTCATTACAACAAATTGTACCAATAACGACGCGCTTTCGAAAAATCCTCAATGTGCTGGTACTCAGAAACAGCATATATTCAAAGGATACAAGCAGTAAAATGAAAACCACAAAATATGACCAACTGAAAAGACATACAATACGGCGTTTCTAAGGTTTTGCTTGCGACGTAGATGGCGTTCTTGTCCTCTTACTAGTTCAACCTTTCTTTGGTAGCACGTTGCATAAATATCGCAGAATTCACTTTGCGTTTAACGCAAGACAACGGTTCTTGTTCCTCAACGTGAACTAAGAGGAAGTCACTTCACAAAACTCGTACAGCTCCATGTCAACGCCCAGCGTGTAAACAGCGTAACCTCCAACAGGGGCCAGCACGAGGATTGAGACAAAAATGGTTGACATGGTGAAATCAATGGTGTAGCGGAAGGAACACAGTCCTTCGTATTAGATAAAAATATTACTAAGTGAACGTGCCTGCGGAAGGACGTTTTTTAATTAGATACTGAGTGCAGCTGTGATAGTACGGAAAAATAGATAACAATAGTGGTAGTTACAGTTGTGGTAACGAGTTAGCAGTAGTAACACACGTAGTTCTTGATGTAACGAAAACAGTGTTAGCAGCTGACAGAAGTAGTGAGAATGAATATAGAGTACGTGAAAATTACACAACCAAAAAATAAGTTATAAACTGCAAGGGTAGTAGTTTTGAGTGTTCCGTCTGCTAAATGTCTACACATTTCTCGATGCTGTGTGGACTGGTGCGATGCCAAGAACCAAACTGCTGTATCCGCCACTCACTTTGCGTTGGGTATCTACAGCAACATTCCTCCTCTGGTCTAGGTTTTGTTTTATTTTGTGAAGTATTACGTGTCATTTTCTTTCTTCAAATCATATTTCTATTTGTCTTGGTGTGCAGGAAAACCAAACCAAACCTTGGTTTACAATGAAACAATTGTGGCGCCAGCATGTGAATCTTCGTACACTGTCTTCTGTCGAACGGCTAAATGGATGAATAAACACTATTCGTCTGGCTTTGTTGCTAATGTTAGTGAAGAACCAAAGAAATCAGTCGTCTGGGACAACAGGGACAACAGTTTGTGTTTTTGGCCATAAAAAATTTACGTCTTCCAGATCACAAAAGTTTCAAGCGGGTCTCTTACTATAATCTCTTAGTTACAGCTGTGATACGACGCCCAGAGAGCATCTATAGCGGGCAATTCAAGCTTTTTCAATGTTAGAACAACGCCTTCTGCATCAAACGCCAGGGACTTGTGACGCTCTACACCGTAAAATGACAGTAGCAACAAATCACTATCGAGAGAGTTCTAGCCTCACTACCTAACCTTGTGTTATCTTTCGTAAGGACTGCAAAAAGTGGATGAATTACGAACAACATTCAATGCCGCGAGCACACGGATGCGCGTTTACCCTGATCGAGGAATTTATACTACACACTACACATTCTTTTTATGTGCAATGCGTGTTAAACCCAATGCGTCATTAACAATACTTTGAACGACCGATACTCTTAACGAGAAATAGCCGTTATGCAAGTGAATATACTGATATCAGCTATGCTGCGAAATTCTCTCTTCGGTTCCTGCCAGGTCCACTACACTTGCGCAACTTTCATAACAAGAACAGACTGCTTAACGCTTGGGCATTACACCATAAAAGGTATTATCACACCGGTCAATGAACTGTACACTACGGTCAGGTACTTATATTTTAAATATCATGAAATGGTGGCGGAAACGTCTAACAAGGATACTTCGGCGATGAACAATTTAAAAATTCATCAACGCCACTTCCAGAGTTTGGACTAAAAGATGCCCCCCCCTCCCCCGTATTTCCGCTCTTCTTTTAATCCAAAGACTGATTCAATGCAGTAAAATCGATTACTATCTATTACTGTACAATATATCACGTAACTTAACGTTTCCTCACACGGCAGTCGCGTGTGGCGAAAAACCGCACATCGTTTTCGATGATGTTCACTGTAGACAGGGGGGAAAATGATTCTACACTTTGAACGAGGGCTATGTTTCGTGGTACGGTAATTGAATTATTATTCGTGCTGGAGACTGCGTGAGACGTTAGTTAAAGACTGTGGTGTTGTTGTCTTCAGTCCTGAGACTGGTTTGATGCAGCCCTCCATGCTACTCTATCCTGTGCAAGCTTTATCTCCCAGTACCTACTGCAACCTACATCCTTCTGAATCTGTTTAGTGTATTCATTTCTTGGTCTCCCTCTACGATTTTTACCCTCCACGCTGCCCTCCAATACTAAATTGGTGATCCCTCGATGTCTCAGAACATGTCCTACCAACCGATCCCTTCTTCTAGTAAAGTTGTGCCACAAGCTCCTCTTCTCCCCAATTCTATTCAATACCTCCTCATTAGTTATGTGATCTACCCATCTAATCTTCAGCATTCTTCTGAAGCACCACATTTCGAAAGCTTCTATTCTCTTCTTGTCTAAGCTATTTATCGTCCACGTTTCACTTCCATACATGGCTACACTCCAGACAAATACTTTCAGAAACGACTTCCTGACACTTAAATCTATACTCGATGTTAACAAATTTCTCTTCTTAAGAAACGCTTTCCTTGCCATTGCCAGTCTACATTTTATATCCTCTCTACTTCGACCATCATCAGTTATTTTGCTCCCCAAATAGCAAAACTCCTTTACTACTTTAAGTGTATCATTTCCTAATCTAATTCCCTCAGCATCACCCGACTTAATTCGACTACTTTCCATTATCCTCGTTTTGCTTTTGTTGATGTTCATTTTATATCCTCCTTTCAAGACACTGTACATTCTGTTCAACTGCTCTTCCAAGTCCTTTGCTGTCTCTGACAGAATTACAATGTCATCGGCGAACCTCAAAGTTTTTACTTCTCCATGGATTTTAATACCTACTCCACACTGTTCTTTTGTTTCCTTTATTGCTTGCTCAATATAGAGATTAAATAACATAAAATAAAGACTACACATTTTAATTAAATTTTAGCATTCAAAATGTCAGGTGCGAATAATAGTACAATACTATATATACAAAGTGAAGAAAAATTCGCGCACTCTGACTTCGCAGCGCGATTCTTCGCAACCGGCAATACAAAAGTATCTTTCTCAAAATTTCGTCCTGCGCATATTTCGGGCAGCAAATGGAAGTTAATGATCGGCAATTTGCCAACACCATAATAACGTGTACGCTAACTACCTCCGTCAGCAAATACTGTATAGTAGTGCTGTGCAATTGGTGCATGGGATAGCTTTTTTTGGATTAGTATGCAGGAGGTCGAGGGGTCGATCCTGGGTCGAGGATTATTTATTTTTATTTGCTAAAAGTAGTCTGCGTAGCACGGTATATGTCGTCTTAATCGTCGTACACAGATTATAGTGGGTCTTCTACAAAACATTTCCATTTATGTTGTACGAACACAAAAATGGAGAAAGAACCTTTTCACTGGTCAGCTTTTAAAGAAGCCTTTTGCACGTCGCCAAACCTGTAATCTGTGTACCAAATGGTCCCATTGAAATTATTTGCAAAGCGCGCTGCTAGTCCTACTAGTGACGCAAGGCCCTAACGAAATGTAATGGACCTGAACATGGCAAGAATAACAGGTGGTATTAATCGATGGAATGGGACCATGGGGGGGGGGGGGGGGAGTAAATATAAAACAAGTAGGGAATCTAGTAGATCCAGTTGTGCAAAACCAACGACGAACAAAAGGTTTCTTTAGAAGCTGATCAATGAAAACGATTGTATTTCCATTTCTGTGTTTGTATTGTGTAACTGCAAATTTCTTCTAGAAGACCCAATGTAATCGCTGTATGAAGATTAAGACGCCAGATTAAGTACCACGCAGACTACTTTTAGCAAAGGAAAACAAATAAGACTCGTCCCAGACTCTGAACCCTCGACCTCGTGCATGCTAACCCAAAACCCACCTCCTGCATGCTAACCCAAAACGCCATTTCCTGCACCAACTGCACAGCACTACTACATTTCCCGACGGGGGTATTCAGCGTACACGTGATTACGGTGTTGCCAGATAGCCAATTTCAACGTCCACATACTAGCCGAAATATACATAAAACGAAATTTGGTTAGATTTCTGTATTGCTAGTATGTGAGGAATCGCGCAGCGAAGTCAGAGTGCGCGAATTTTTCTTCACCGGTGGGAGGGAGGGAGGGGGATCTGGACAGGCGTCTGATCGAGAATACGAATACTGCTTAGGTTTCTCTTATTAGAACAGAGATGGGAGAATCAGCACAACAAAAATTCTATAGGATGTTGTTCTGGGTGCGAGACTAGTGCTGACGTGAAACAAAACGTTTTAAAGAGGTTGAAAGAACATTGTAAAAGTAACCAAAATACATGCTTTGGCAGTAAACCTAGAATATTGTTGGGACAGACTTTAAATGTGAAAAGCCGCAGTGGTCAAATCTCTCACTATTCTTGGCTTAAAGTTCAAAAATATTCGCTCACGCCCAAGGTTCTGTGGGATGTCATACATCTAGTTATCATATACAATGTGTTCCGGCATGCAAATACGTAACAATGTCTATTTTGAAACTGAGAATTTGCCAGTTGTGCACAAGTTCGTGGCTGTCTGAACCAAAGCACATCGCCACAATGAATACATTGCCAGAGGGGAGTATGCCACGAATTTATTTGGCACGCATGGATTCTGGTACAACTTTCCGCAAGTTACCTTGAACCAGGAAAATGGTGAGAACTGGACCTCAGATAATAAGGTAGTTACGAAACTGTGATAACTAAACAATATAACGGAGAATAAAAAATGTCTTAACTGATGTGCAAACGTGTTTTCTATACGGCAGTTTATGAATTCCTCGTCAACAAAAAGCATAGCAACCGAACAAGTTTAGCACCGACTTTGAAGCTAAGCAGAAAACAAGTTAATAATGACCGCCGTTACTGTAGATTCAGAATCAGAAGACGTAACATCGAGATTAAAAAATGTCCTTTCTTACCGGCAGCGAATTCGCGACGCTCATTTCGCGCCCAGGTTTTACTTTACCTCAAGTAAAGTTAAAGCAGCACTTAAAAGATTCAGTAACAAAGGGAAAAAAAATTCTAAGCCTTACGGGCGACCATATGGTCGGTCACTCAGTGCCCTTGGCGCCACGTGGCAGCGGTGTTAGGATATTGAATCTTATTAAAATCTGCTTTCGATATACGAACGGAAATACGTGTGGTATAAGAGAAATTTCTTATTGCTATCACACTGAACAGAAGCACAGATATTCCTCCTACATTTCCGGGGAAGAAGTTAATCGCAGAAAAATCACGAAAACAGCGGTATTCTTTCAAGCATTTTTTCTGTAAGTTCATTAACCCGGTTTTTAGAGAACTTACAGGACCACGAAGGTATGAAATGCAATCATGAAGTTACTCTGAACTGCATCATCACTGCACAGTACTACTAACACAGATGAATCTAATACGTCGCGAGTTTTAAAAGTTCTTATATGAATAGCGCCAACACAGCTTTTGAAATAAATAAGTACTACTTGTAACTAAGAAATTGAGCAGGAGTTTAACACAGCTTTTATTTTCAGTATCTACAACACACAGAAGCAGCAATGTGTGCGAGGGGCCCTGAAAGGTGCGGTCACCGCGTGGCGGCGTTGCGCTCCGCCGCCGCGTAACATTACATAAAGCAGACCCAACAGGTGGGTACGCGCTCACCTTGTGCGGCGTATCTCATCCTTTCCTCCCATAGGCACGAACGGGCGGGAATGAGCGAATTCTCCAACAAGCTAAACCTAACAGTCCCTTTCGACAGAATTTGGCAACAAACACGACAGACGGCATGCCACTGCGCGGCCCAGCACGCCGACAGCGAGAGAAAGCGACCGACACAGCCCGGCCCCGCGGGGAACTGGTTACCGCATTACCTGCACTCGCAAAACATTCACTTTTCGTCACGCTACAACGGCTCGCCCGCGTTCCTGCGGTGAGATGTATGCTCCACATGCGCTTTATCACAAAAAATTGCTTTTATTTTAGATTACTCCGCTCAGATACCAGACTACTGAGCTTTTGACCACTAATAACACACAAGTAATGATATGGTAGCTGAGAAATTATTTTCTTTGAAGAAAGAGAAGCTAACATTAAATGCTAAATGTAACAAAGCAAATTAAAATATACTGTTTAAATTGCGACTGAAATACATGTTAATTGTTTGAATCGCACCAGGCTATATACTGCAAGTTCTTTTAACAACGTATAAGTATCTGGCAGTCGAAAAAGGATAAATAATACTACGTTACTATTAATTACGTTCGTTCTCCCTCTCGACAACTGAGCTCAACTAACTCCCATTCCACCAAATCGTAATGGTAATTTCTGTGAAAATTTTTTGTGCATATATGAGTCCCAGGGTTGATCTCAATAAGACCCCTAATGTTGAATGCAAATTAAGTATGCAAGATTATATATTAAATAACTTCACACAATATAGCAGCAGCTTGCCTCTCTGTCATATATAAATCGACCAGCGTCATTGTCAGTCCACGTAAACAGTACGAATGAATAATGTATAATTCAACTCCCTTTTCCAATTTACGCCAAAGCGGCGAAAAAATATGTGGACAACGATTTTAGGGAGCCCCCGCACACATGCGGCGGATCGCAGCGATCGATCGCTCATTACTCTTAATTCCCATGCAGTCTGACGATTCGCCTGTGACGTGTGACGAATATGGTTGGGCCCTGTCTAGTTATTTTCCATAGATGTTTTGTTTCGTTTCGCTTTGCCCAGGTTGAGTTGGAGACGTGAAGATCAGGCCACAATTGTAATTCATATCGAACGGAACGCATATATAAATATAAAAACACCGACTTTTCACAACAAAGCATTTTGAAGCTTGTGCTGTCAAAATGGAATCGATGGGAAATTAACAGTAATTGTCACTATACACTGGGCTCCATCTGATTTTGGGTCATTCATCAAACTACTACATGCATTACTGAAGTAATGAACTTACTCTCTAAAATAACTTACAGTACTCCTGAAAAGTGTTTTAAAACAAGTTAATTACATTACAATCAGTTTTTTTATTTATTTTTTATAAGTGTTCGAAAAGGCACACGATCAACTGTCACTGCCGCTAAACACAGCAGTTCATTTTCCATAGCATATTTCTCAAAACAATGGCGTTGGTAATATCCGTAGAAATTGCTTGGTAAATCGCTCATGTGTGACGGGCTCGTAACGAGCAACGGATTGAAGGTAATCGTCGCTCCTGTGCGGGATACTTGATTAACGTATTGATAATCATTACCACGATAATTACGCGTATAAGGGGCAGTCAAATGAAAACCGAACACCCGCCACAATGGGGCCATGAAACTAATCAATTCTAAAGTAATCACCACGAGTGTTAAATATTTATCCCACAGGAAAAAGAGACGATCGATTCTTTTTAAAGTAGAATGAGATCGGCCGCTGACGGATCAACACTTCCTCGTCAGACTGAAACAGATGTCCACGCTGTCTTTCTCATGGTCGCCAAGGAATGATTTGGTATGTCACAGTGTCTCCCAACCAAATTGCAGTAGCGTAGCCCTTGTCCGATTGCACAGTGCAACACACTTGAACTGTGCCCAGCTGCGACATGAAAATATGTGTTCTTTACAATATTACATACGATAATTACGGAAATGAAATCAGAAATGTTCCATCACGTCCCAATTTTTCTGGAAAAGATACGCCACATATACCAATATCTAGCAACTTGAAATGAGTCAGTAACAATACAGGAGGAATTTGTAGTTGATTAATAAACAAATCACGCAACAAACGTAACTGTGTAACAAAACATAAAATAAATGAAAATAGTACGAGAAAGCTGAATTAAGCCTGAAATGTACTTACAAACTTTTTCCTGGAAACTTCTGGCATGTGGGTGGATAGTGAAACTTTTACAGGAGCGTCCAGCAGTAATCTGCCAAAAGGTTTTGTGAAAATCTTTCCTTGTATCAAATTTCTTGGTGAAATCACCATGTTCATCACATCTCCAAGATTAGGTGGAAAGAAATACAAATGGGAATGGAGGAAATGTAATTTCTGAGCCATGTTGCACCCCATACCCTTGCAACAGTCCAGCAGTGTTCCATTAGTTCTCTGGGATTCTCAGACATTATGTTTCCCAAGAAATTGTAGCACACATCTTTAAAAGCAAGCCAAGCTGACTTCTCAGGATCAACGGTAATCTCTTTCAAGTCACAAATCTGAGGCCCAATGAAAATTCCTTTAACTTATGGTGTACTAATCGCAGGAAATTTAGGTGGTAAAAACTGAATACCCTGGCCATCTTTGTCCACGGCTTTCACAAAATTCTTCATGAAGCCATAATTTTTGATGGAGTGTTGGTAACAGCACACTGTCTCAGCAAGGAGTTCATCTGACTTTCTCCAGGATTGAAAATTTCTCTCAAAGGCTACTCTTTGACTACGTAACAGGTGTTCCTTGCTCCACTATCTCAGTGACACAAGAAACAGCAATATTTAGTGTAACCACTCAGCATCCCCAGAACTTCGATATGACCACAGATTTTCCATTTGTGTTTCGAACAGCCAGTATTCTTCAGGAGTAGCCTCAGGTTCTAGTACGTTTCCTTTAACTGAACGCAATGGGCCACTGGTATCGAAGGTTTCTCGTTTCCGTTAGGTAACAGAACAGCTTTGAGTCTAACTCTTTGAGGAATCCACAAATAGGCGCCATTCTTCCCGACTGTGAATCCTCACAAACTTTATAAACAGTTCGACGTTGCGCGTAATACTGAAGCGATAGTCAAGCCACGTTCACAGGATTTGTCGACATACGAAATATGTTCGACAACTTAAAATGGCGCGAAACGTTTGAAATTCTTACAAAAAGCTACACGGAAAGAAGAATAATATAAAATATGAACGAAGAACATGAGTGATCAAGAAGAGTGGAAGACCAAGAATGAAATGTTCGCATTTAAACTGGTTGTAAGACTGGGATGCAGTCTTTCGCCAAAGTTTCGAGGTGAGATTAAAGTTCGGGATGAGCGGACAACAATTATAAGATTCGTTGATGACACTGCTATACTCAGTGAAACAGAAGAAAAATTACAGAACCTGTTGAATGACACGGACAGGCTGATCAGTACAGAAAACGGATTGCGGGTGAACCGAAAAAAGAAGTAATGACGTGTAGCGGAAATGATATTGCAGAAAACCTTATCTAAACTGGTAATCAAGAAGTAGTGGAAGTGAAGGAGTCCTGCCACCTTGGAAGCAAAATAACCCATGAGGGTCATTCTATGGTTACGGAAGTAACATCTGTACATGCAGCAAAGGTTTGATTACGAGAGCTGTGTTGATTTGCCATTAAACTACGGAACTGGAAGTAACAGACGTAACACAACGTTCACTTTGCATGGAATGACCCATGAAAGACGAAGCAAGAAGGACATTAAGAGAACACTAGCAAAAGCAAAGTGGGCGTTCATGGGCAAAAGAAGTCTGTTAGTATAAAATATTAATCTTAATTTGAGGGAGGAATTACTGAGAATGTACATCAGGAGCACAGCATTGTACGACTCGGTTGTCTGCAGAATGGGAGAAGAATGAAACATATGGAGGACAATGACAAGAAGGGATAGCACGATAGGCCATGTGTTGGGACATCTGAGAATAACTTCCATAGTACTGGAGGAAGCTGTACAGGAAAAAAAAAGAAAAAATAGAAGAGATTGGTGTACATCCAACGAATAATAGAGGACGTTGGGTGCCAATGAAATTATAAGGTGGGCACAGGAGAAGAAGACCGAAGATTCTATGAAAGTACCTCGCGCCACTACGTGGTACAGCAAGTCGCAGCCATAGAGTGTGGACGCAGCAGGCGAGCACTATAATAGCAGCGTTCGCCCATTAAGTAACAAGATCACTGGTGCTAAAATACAATGCCACAACTATAGGCGACGTGAATAAAGCGGCCCACAGTCAGCAACGACGGCATATGATTCCTGAGGAGAAAACCATCCCGACTTCATATTGGAGCACGTGCCAAAAACTGGAAACTGTGGCCGATGTGTCCGAATATACATCGACCTACCTCAAGCGACGTTTTAGGGGTAACAGTTATCTATTTGCTACAAACAGATCAAACATTATGGCTTATGCTAAAATCACATCAGTAAACTTAAGCTTTGGTCGCAAATTTGGGTGGCAGTTCATTATCGCCGATGTAGTGTACCCAATCACTGGCGCGCTTTCCACACTGGGTACTAGGAAAGTTTTGCAATACGACGCGTTAATAAGTCGCAGAGGGCTGATTGTTGCTGCGTTCTGAGAATACTTCACCCTTGTATTGTAGCCGCTGTACCAAGACTGTGGGCGCAGTCGTTCACTTGCAGGGTTAGGAGAAGTGCTTGATATGGTATCGTGGTCACGAAGTGAGATTCGGGCTGTTTTGCGATAAAACTTCGCGCGTGGTTTAAACATAGATCAAGGCTTTGAAGAAATGACTGCCGCACTCGGTGATGTGATTCCACATCGTACAATTATATTCAGGAGGTACTGAAAATTCCAAGGAGGAAATTTCACTCTAGAACGCCGAGAGGACGGGAAGGCCAAGCTCATCAGTAACGGAGGGAAACATTGGTGCTGTGAAGGAAAATGCTGGATGAAGGCAGGCGAGTGACCTGTAAGTAGATAAGAGGATATATTAGGGCTGAAAGCGCCAGCAAATCATTCGATTCTGCATGATCATTTGCAATTAAAGAAATTTCACTCTCTGGATGCCGCACTGAATGACGAAAGAACAGATGACACGACGTCTGACATGGTGGCGGGAGATGTTAAAGAAGTTTTCTAAGGGACAATCTCAGTATGTGAATAACATGGTGACGAGACATAGGTGATGAGACTAGGCTGTACGATTATGGCGTGCCGACTAAGACTAGAAACAAAGTTTGGATCTTTGAAAATAACGACACACCAGTAGCTGTCAGAAAATCCCGATCAGTAAAGAAGAAAATGATAGCTTTTTTTCTAAAACGAGTGTAATTGTGGAACGTAACAGAGGGCAGTCAAAGCTACGTGGTACACTGAGCAGTGTCTGCCCCAAGTCATCCAATCTTTGAAGAACTAACAAAAGAAATCAAGAATGGACACTTCGTTTCTCCATCACCAAAATGCTCCAATTCACTGCGCCAAAGCATGCATCGAATACTTGCGGGGTACAGGACTGAAACTTCTTGAGTACCCTCCTTACAGTCCAGACCTTGCTCCTTGTGACTTTGAACTGTTCCCACATATGTGAAAATGTACCTGAAAGGAGTGCAGTTTTCAAGTGACGAGGACCTCCTGAGGCCTTGGAACAAAGGGAGTGCCAACTTCCTACACGAACGTGGGACAATTTGTTTAGGAACTAGTTTCGGAGAATGGAGACGTGTATTCAATGTGGCGTAAATTACTTCGAAAAAATTAAATAAATAAAGCTGTACTGTAAAACTTTCCTGGTACCCTTTATATCTTCCAATGTACTCTTAGATCTCAGTCATCGGCGTAGATACCTGACTACCAAAGGAACGTCAGACAGCCACTTTTCGATTCAACCAGCTGAATACGGTACGCGAATTCTACGCACGACGAATTTCTAGCGAACTTTTCGTTTGCAACCATAACTTCGGAACGTACACAACACACTGCTATGGCAAGATGAGAGAAAACTGCTCTCCCTCAACCTCAAGCGCATCTCACACTGATGGTGCAGGCATTCGAATTTATTAGTACTAGCAACTTCAACCTCCTCAGTAAAGTTCCCTGCTGGGTTTAACGATTGCCGTATCTCAGTACACTTTACAGACTGTGGAACAGCCGGCCTCCTCTTCCCCCTACTACCTCACTGAACTGTGATTGCGGAGAATCATTGTTTTTGGCTAACAACATGAAGAGAGTCCTAAAGCAGCTATGTATACTGTTTGGATGTCAAGAGCCTCTTAACGCTCATCCCTTTTGGCCTTTCCTGATTATATACGTGATTCCGGACACAAACTTAAGCAGCCATCTTAGACAATCTGCACATGACACTGACGTTTACTGTCAATAAGTGACAGATAACAGAACTATGGTCAGTGTGATGTTCTCGTTGAGTGCTACAGGAACTGTTGAATTTTTTAATGATAAGCAACAAATTTACAGCTTCTCGATATAACACCAACAGATTAGTTAGAACATATTACATTGCAACGATGATTTCGAAAAGGCGACTTCAGTCAGCTTTTTATTGGCATGGGTGAAAACTGCTTACACTACGCTTGTCTGTCCGCTTCTGTGCCGCGCAATATAGGTTCATTAGACCTGTTAGACTCGATTCACTGGACTTCGAGCAGATAGAATGGCGACTTCTTTTGAGAGATCGCGAAATAAGTGTCACGGATAGAATGTGAGCTAGGATGGCGATCATGAACACAAAAGCGTTTTTTACTGTGGATAAATCTTCATGCGATGTCTATTTTCTCCAACGAATCCCAAAATATTTTGGAAACACCGGCTTCTATGGGGAGAAATGACCATCGACATAAATCAGAGCTCGCTATAAAGCACTTGAGTGTTAATTTTTCTGACTAGCTGTACGGGAGTGGAATGATGGCGACGTGATTCTTCTATCTCCTGACAAGTAACTAAGTGTAAATTGCAGTAATTCATGTAGATTTGAATGCAGAATGGAAGATTTAAGAATTTTGAAACAAATTTATAATTTCTCCACAAACGGCCGAGAGGATCTTTTGTAGAGTAGCCTACAGTTTTACACAAGAGCTCGATAGCGACTAGGATTCAAAGAAAAACTTAAAGAGTTCTGAACACATACCAATGGGAAGCTCGAAATATTCCAGCTATTGTAAAATACTGTTAATCCTCGAGTGTTTCGTTGATGTGGGGCAGAGTGTTTGGAAATGATGATGACTCAATACAAATCGACGTCAAATAAATTAAGAAAGGAGTCTCCAAAGCAGATAAACCCAACCCCTGAAGAACACAGGCTTTGGACGGCTACTGTCGCAGTGAAATAATTATTGCGAGGTGCTAGGACGACGGCGAATTCAGTCCTCCCGACGCACAAACCGGCCACGTTTGCCTTTCGACAAATGACAGATAAGGTGTCGACGCGTCAGCTACGATAGTTTTATCTTCTCGCACAGTTAATGGCGAACATAATGTACTAGCTGATGCACTGACCCGCAAAGGCGCCATCATGATGGAACTGGACTTCTAAGCACTAGTTCTCGCTCAAGACGTGAACATAAGTTGAAGTCCTTCCTCAGTGCCCCATTACTTTCGAAGATTCCACGTCTCGCACTACCAAACTCAAACGTGATATTGTGTGTGACAGCTTGTGACGTCAAAATTTCAACGGGTGGGCCAACAATCTCGCTAATACAGTCCTATAGAGATGTTAAGACATTGGAAGTGCTGGATGACGCCGCGTGGCTAGAGGCGCCGTGTCACGGTTTGCGAGGCCCCTCCCGCCGGAGATTCGAGTCCTCCCTAAGCGCGCGCGCGCGCGCGTGCGTGTGTGTGTGTTACGGTAAGTTAGTTTACGTGGTGTGTAAGTCTAAGGACCGATGACCTCAGCAATTAAGTTCCTTAGGAATTTACACACATTTGAACATTCCACCCCCCCCCTCCCGCCACAGATAACTGTTCACCAAATCAACAACTGTTGAAGTAACGATCGCTAGAAACGACGTGACTCCACAGTCGAGCATCTACCTGTCAAATAAGCAATTTGAACCGATTCATATTGGCATGGTTTGCCCGTTAGCGCCGCCAAAACACACACACTATCTGATGGGGATTGACATGTTTTTCATGCTGTCGGGAAGTTTTTGCAGTGGGCGACGCAATAGTAACGACCATCTTCAAATTCATACAACGACGATGGACGGCGTGTTTCTTAGTGCACTCCACACTACAATAGACAAGGACAGGAAATTTGAGTCCCATCTACACAAAACATTAGTAACGTTGTCGGGTATGAAATTATGCATAGCAGCCTACCAGTCTCCTGCTAGTAGCATCACTGAACGCCTCGCTGCTCTTGCTTCATTCAAAAATCATGGCTTCGAAGATTGGACAGACCGTTTGGAGCAGCAACTCGATGCGACTGCTTTCGTGCATAGACAAACACTCCGACTGCCCGGTGAATATCTAGCTGACGAACGGGATGCCACTACTGAGCTTCTGACTGTGCAGTACATGTGTTTACAGATCTATCGAGTACTGACCGCAAAGCTCCAGTCACCTTGTGTTGGTCAATGTACTGAACTTGCGCAGTGAAATAAATAATCGTCAGTAGCAGTTTACGTCGACAGGATAAAATCAGCTTCCATCGCACAACGAGATACCCAGGATGGCGCACTGCTAACTGGTGTCTGCGCCTAGCTTTGCGCACCAACGGCCTGTCTGTTGCAAGATTGATAAGCACAAATCCAAAGTGCCATAGGCACCAAGGGGGAGTGATGCAGTGCGATGCGCTGTTCCTGCATTTTTCGTGTTTGACGTTGGCTACTAAAATATTTGTTTGTTATTTCTTTATTATTTCCTACAACGTTTCTCGAATTTACCTTTTCGCTTCAATTCCTTGTAAAGAAAACTATTTAAATACGAAAAGAATGTTGGGAAGAACTGAATCTGCCGGAATCTGGAAATACCTGAACCATTTAAAATGTCAGGGTTCATATTTCATAATTCCACTATTAGATAAGGAGGAAATGCCACCACGGACCAAGAACTATGGCTACATTACAGAACAAGCCTGTTACGACAATCATTATTTCACAGTCACATTCCTTGATTTTTAACAAGAAAACTGTCACTTTTCAATTTAATCTAGACGCTACTAGTCAGGATATCACCGAAAGTTATCACATTCGTCAAATGAAACCACTGCAAAATCATTGAGAAAGATATATTTGACAAAATTTGTATACTTAACCGACAGCGAATATCGAAAACAGGAAAAAATGAAGAATCGCATTCTAATTGACTCGTCGTGTGGAAAAGCTGGAAAAGGTAATTATGTCTGACAGGAAAGATTGTTCCTATTAAAAGTGTTGCAAAGCAATCTGAGAAGCAACACAGCAGCTAACAAGCTCCAGACGAGGGCAATACACCTAGCTGGGCAGTTAGCCGTATTACGACTACCTCTTAACGAAGCTGCATCTTGCCACCATCGCCAGTGATCTTCACGCCTAAGCGCTGCTTCAAGAACGCCAACTCCATTACACACAGTGACTTTTACTCAACCTGCGCAAGATCTGCAGCTAGATGGCTTAGCGCGAAGGCCGTCGCTAAAGTGACGTGTTTAAAAGTGTTCGTTCTTTATCGGAGGAACAGCATTCAGCTAGTTAAAATGAACGAGATTATACATAAAAATAACACCCGGTCTTCTCAAGTTTCGGTACATGGATCTTCTCTACACAATTTTTGGCCATCAGTGTGTTTCTACATCTGGCTTCCTAGCTTTGTTAAAATTGAGTACGAAACTCAAGAGGCTGGCTTTGTATTTCGTTTCTTTCAGAGTCGCAAATGCAAAGCTAATCCAGCTTCCAGCAAACAGTTTCATTGCTATACAGGGGCTAACAAATTCAATTCTAGTCGTGTGATTTTAAGCTCATGGCCATATTTTGATGGATTCGCCAAAATAATTTATCATTAAACTAGGAGGGTTCTTTCTCCCGTCCTCTCCAAGAACGTTGTCTGCCATTCTGTCTCTACGTCTCCATCGTGTTGGACTGAACGACATCACACTTTACACAGGCGCACACGTGTGACACAAACTACTCTGCAGCTGCACAAACGTTGTGTCAGATTCGCTAACAGCACTTCTAATGCAACAACATAAAACTTACGACGTTCATGTGTTACCTAGGCATGACACACCTGTCAAATTATTCTTTTGATACCTAAAATGGATCGTATTAAACTCCAAAGTTAAAGACCATACAAAAGTTATGGCTTTCACGCAAAGCTCAGTGTTCGATTCCCGCTTGGATATCCTGTTCCGCAACCTGCACTTAAAGAGATTCACCTCTGGCAAAACTCTGTATATCAAAGAGTCTTTGCATTTTGGTTATTCTACGTTACGGGGATAAGTGAATAAATTAATTCACAGTGGAAGACAGGTCGTAGGAAGTGGTGAAGTCAAATTAACACTTAGACTCTGTATAGTTCTGTATAAGATACAAGTTTTGAGTCACTGTGATAACTAAGACTGCATTTTAATTCCTGAAGTTTTAGACTTCTTACAGCATTCGTCTATTTTTGCAAATGTGCTAAAGACCCAGCGGATGAGTGCCCTAAACCTTCATACTGGGGTCAATATGACCCCATAAGAGAATTGGAAATATGTATCTCCGTTGTTTTCAGAACTATTATTTTCAAAACGTGCAGCTTTCATCCTCTCAAGTCAATTGTATCCACTTCTGTTTCGCTCATTTTTATATTTACAACAGATTCCAATTTTTTTCACGGTCTTTGCATTGAGTACCACTGGCATCAATATGACCAACTTTCTTTGTTTCTAGACGTAACATTTATGAAACAGAATGACGAATTCTATGTTGACTAACTGTTCCAAAAAACTCCTGCAACAATAAAAACATGATTTTATACTTATTTTTGTAACCATTGTTGGAGTTTCTTGCATCAGCTGTTGTACCCTTCCTAATACCACTATGGTCAATATGACCCCATAAGCACATTGCTTTTGAAGCTTTTTTTTCTTCAAAATGTGCCACTGTTTCTCGAGTCAGTTGTATCCAGTGATGTTTTGGTCAGTTTTATATTCACAACAAATAAAAATTTATTCATTTTTTTCGCACCTACCACTGAGATTAACATGAGCCCAATCTAAATTTCTGTTTTGTTTCTTGAATGTAATATTTATGAAAATAAAATCATTAAAGCGACACTGAACAGCTGTAATGTTTTTACGTTAGTTCATTAAAATAATGCCAACATAGTGTAAATAACTGGGGTTTATATGACCCCAAAGGTACTCAGTGGGAGAACAAAATCGCAGTAGTACTAGTAGTACTAAGATTAAATGTCACGCGAACATACTCTACACGGGCGTCAACAATCCCGACGAGACTAAATAACTCCCATTTTCGTACATCACTGAAGTAGCTGTTTTCAGCCACAGGAAAATACAGTAAACTTCTAAACAAAGGAGTTCTTCCTTCTGGAAAGTCAAACAGTTAAGTCAACATCGACATAATGCCAAGAGCTAATGGCGGTAGAGCTAAATAGCAGCTACAGACTGGCGATAATGACTGCTTTCGAAACGGAAGTTCAGTGTTATACAACTACATCCACCCACACTATTTGAAGTTTTTTACAACACCTCCGTTTTTACGCTGTCGTATGAACGACTGAAAGTATTACATACTTACAACACGCCAGCATTTCCGAGACAAGGAATTTGACCTTAGGTAGACATATATAGCATCATCGAAACAAAACTGTCACCAGAAATGGATAACATATCGGAATACCCACGTTAAGATCTCTGAATGGCTTATATTGGGAAACATATCAAACTGCTTTGCTTTCTGGGGATCGATGCATACTCTGCTGCACTCAATTTTTAATGCCTTTTCAACCATTTGGTTTGCAGGCTCTTTCCTTCACAAATTCATAAATTAATATGTTCTGACACAATACATTAGAAGTGACTGGCACGATCTTGTGCGTAATTATCCTATAAATATTTACTCAGTCCAAAGAAAGTTCACAAATGTGGCTATAATTGGTAAGAGAATTGTTCTGATCTATGAGAATAGTGCGCTGGCCCTTTGCAACTACTACAGAAATTTTCAAAATAAGCACTTAATGTACACCATATGTACAGCCCCCAACATAAATGAGAAACTATTAGACTGGAATTTTCTTTACAAAATGCAATTTCACAGTTACGCTACAAACTCTCACGCACCCCTTACACCCCAAAGGTGTAGCAATTGTCAATTAGGACCAAGAAGTGAGCATCTATAACTTGACCGGGAAAAAACTTCCATAATATTCCGTTTATGTTAATTTACGTGAATATTTTCCATCTGAAACTCGGCAAGATGCTATAATCCCATTGGTCCATCCCCCCCACCTCCCTCTCTCTCTCTTACAGATCTGCTGTTTATTGTTAGTAGTGTTACCTGCATCATGTGCGGCCCAAAAATATCAGTCTTCTTTCAGTGTGCCCCAGATAAGCTAAATGTTGGGCACCTCTGTACTACACCTTCTTTTCGCGACTCCACTACTATACAGTTTCAGAAGCAGAAACTCGGAATGACAAAAATGCTTCCGAACATTTCGTCATTTTCGCTGGGAGTTTAGTCAAATGCGTATAGGGCTGTTCGTCAGGTAAGCCAACAGCCTTCCGATTACCTTGCACTACACATTCATTCAAGGAATGTTCAAAGGCTGACCTCAGTAGCACGGTAAGATTTGATAACGCTACCGATGAGATTTAAAGGTAGTACCGTCTGAAGAGGGGATAGGCGCCGCAAAATGTATTCGGAGAGGAGGGGAGTCAGCCTTTGAAATTGCCGCTTATTATGTAAAAAAGTTGCTCAGTTTTGAGATATGTCACGCCACAAGAACTACATTTTACAGGTGCCAAAATTACTATATAGGAAAGAATTTATGCTTACCTATTTACTTTTCAAGTATATGAGAAATCTGTAGCGAATGTGACTTTGCCCCCTCTTTGGAAACTTATGAAGGCAACAGTACATCCATCGCTGAAAATCATTAAGTAAACAACCAACAATAGCTGTATTCATAATTGAATCTTTGTTCAGGAAGCATTTCAAAATTTACGCACTTGTTTATACGATTATAAATCCAAACTAGTCATGACAACATTTCCCCTAAAACATTTATGTATACCAAATCATTGTCCGCAGCTCGTGGTCGTGCGGTAGCGTTCTCGCTTCCCGCGCCCGGGTTCGATTTCCGGCGGGATTAGGGATTTTCTCTGCCTCGTGATGACTGGGTGTTGTGTGATGTCCTTAGGTCCCATAGTGCTCAGAGCCATTTTTTAATTAAATCATTATTTCCTGCCATTTTGTCATTCTACAGGGTGTCAAGTGTAATGTGAGCACACATTTTATAAACTGATCAAGATATTGAAACAAAACTTCACAGTAAAACTTTTAACTGCAATGTTTGTTCATTTCACAGTGCTATCAATTTCAGGGTTATGATTCCATATTAAGACACCTCGTACAGAAACAGGGTGTAATCTTATGATCAAATTTAGCTGCTTTCACCCCACTATACTGTAACAGGAAGTACATTAAAATCACAGAAACGTAAACTAATTCAAACCAGCACCAGACCAAGATGTTGCCTCAGCAGTAAGGAAACCAGTTTATGGAGTAAACCCACCAGCAATTGACAACTTCCTATGTAGTTCTTCCATGAAGCATAACAACTTAAAACAAGCATTTCTGCTTCAATAGTGAACAAAATATTTCTAACAGCTGGTAAAAGTAACAGTGATGCATATATTAACGACCTCTTTTGGGGGAAAGGTGTTTGAAAGTTTGCTTAACATCACACCAATAACTGTTGCCACCGGGTACTTTGGGCCATCAGAGTTTTTACAAGGCAACGAAAGTGAAATTGCCGTGTTTTAAGCCATTTTTGTGAAAGGATTCACTTGTGATTAATCTCCTTTCGCAACATTAAAAATGCCGCTAAAAAGTATTTGTTTCTATTTTAAAAAATACTCTGCAATACCCCATCAAAGTTATGATTGACAACATTATACTCGCCCCCTTTGCGGCCTGTTATTTGCCAAAAAAAGTGCCTCGATACCTAGAACCGTCATTAAAATATTGCGGAACGCGGATAAGCAGCATTAAAGTTTCGCATGACCTGTAAATTTAACGCGAGTTGGTATGGTTCTGAAGAAAGTATCGGATTGGCGACATACCGAAAGCGGGAAGTTTCAAAATACCTGGGTAGTTACGACTCGCTTGATAGCGGGCAAACTGCTATCTGAACGAGCGCGCACTGCGTCCTTGAGGGCAAGTGGAGAGGCTGGCTTCCCGCGACATGTTTGTGATAGCTGGCGGCTGAAAGCGGGCTCTCCCGTAAGGTCGTGGCTCTCTGCCTAGCAACAAGAATAGACGGCACGGCACGCACACGGGGCGGGCTGGTCCGGTCACTCCCGTACGTGCTCAAGGTGAATTTCTCCGGCTTGCTACGGCCGCTCCAGACAGCTCGAGGCATGGGCGTGTACCCGGCACCTCCCTAGGCGCGAGCACACATGCCTGTCTCACACGATGGCCCCCTTCCCACTGTCATGTTTCCTCGGCAAAACAGATTCTTCGTTATACTTCTGTGTTTGCTGCCTGAGTCCAAACTGTCAAGTACATCCCCCGTTATGTCCAATGCAATGGAAATGTAAACTCAAACGGTAAAACTGAAGATCTTAAGAAATAGCAGAAAGCCATTACGGGATTATTTTTTAATAATTTTATATTCACGATTCTTGTATTTTTAAATTCAACTTTCTGTGAAATTTATTTATAAATCTTACAGAGCAAACACAGATTTCAACTTTATATGTCTAAATTAATGTGTATAAGGATTCTGCTAATTTAAAGAAGTTAACTGTTCTGATGCATCTGAACTGGAGGTGTGAGAGAGTGAGAGAGAGAGAGAGAGAGAGAGAGAGAGAGAGAGAGAGAGAGAGAGAGAGAGGGGGGGGATGGGGGAGAGAGGGGGGGAGAGGTGGGGGAGAGGGGGAGAGAGGGAGAGAGAGGGGGGGGATGGGGGAGAGAGGGGGGGAGAGGTGGGGGAGAGGGGGAGAGAGGGAGAGAGAGGGGGGAGAGAGAGGGAGAGAGGGGGGAGAGAGGGGGAGAGAGGGGGGAGAGAGGGGGGAGAGAGGGGGGAGAGAGGGGGGAGAGAGAGGGAGAGAGAGGGGAGAAGGGAGAGAGAGGGGAGAAGGGAGAGAGAGGGGGGAAGGGGGAGAGAGGGGGGAAGGGGGAGAGAGGGGGGAAAGGGAGAGAGGGGGGAAAGGGAGAGAGAGGGGGGAAAGGGAGAGAGAGGGGGGAAAGGGAGAGAGAGGGGGGAGGGGGAGAGAGGGGGTGGGGGAGAGGGGAGAGGGGGGAGGGGGAGAGGGGGAGAGAGGGGAGAGAGGGGAGAGAGAGGGGAGAGGGGGGAGGGGGGAGAGGGGAGAGAGAGGGGGGAGAGAGAGGGGGGAGAGAGAGTGGGGAGAGGGGGGGAGGGGGAGAGAGAGAGAGAGAGAGAGAGAGAGAGAGAGAGAGAGAGATATATGGGACGGTAAGCAGAAATCGGGGTGGTGGTAGTGGTGGAGGATATAAGTGGGGTGCTATCGAGAAGGAGCGTCAGGTAAAATAGAACATGCAGTGAAGGAAGACAGTGAAGAGGGAGAAGGAGGAGGAGGAGGAGAGTGGGGGAACAGACAGGAGAGGGGATTTTGCGATGAGGGGGACTGGGCGGGCAGTCAGAGGGCGGGGGGAGGGGGCAATGAGGGGGAGGGGGCAACGAGGTGGGAGGGGGCTATAGCGGGGAAGTGAGGGAGGAGAGTGGGGAAGGGACTGCGAAGAAACGAGGAGGTGGCAAACAGCAGGGGTAGCGGTGAGGAGGGGGTGGGGGAGGCACGGAGGGAGCGATTGTGTGGTGAGGAGGCACGGAGGGAGCGATTGTGTGGTGAGGAGGCACGGAGGGAGCGATTGTGTGGTGAGGAGGCAAGGAGGGAGCGATGAGGGGTAGGCACGGAGGGAGCGACGAGGGGGGAGGCACGGAGGGAGCAAGGAGTCGTAGAGGGAGCAAGGAGGCAAGGAAGGGGCGAGGAGGGAGCGAGGGGGGGGCATGGCAGGAATGAGGGGGACCAAGAAGTTCCCATAAATCAGGATGGATACTGCAGTGATGTATGGGGTATAGTTTTCACTGTGTGGTATTGCATTCTTGTGAAGCAGAGAAATTATTATACTGATTATATTAAATCTATAGTTCAATCTTTTCAGATATACCAAATATTGGCAACTGTGATCATCATCATTAATAGCAGTAAAATATAATCATTAATAGCAGTAAAATATAATATCTATATGTGCAAATTCAAGGTTATGGTTTCATAAAATAGGTGAACACATGACCTGCAACCGTATGTTCTCCCGTTTTTTTCCAAGCAAATTTCTGCTCCCGATACAGATATTAGGCTTTTTGTTAGCCTGTATTTGGAATTACTTTATTTATGTGTACTTCGTGTTTAAGCCAAATCACAACTTACACATAAGCTAAAATCGTACAGACTGTATGTAAAAGTCATGTACCCCCCACCCCCCCATATGTCAACTATTCTCTATTTTTTCTCAGGCTTAAAATTGAGAACTAAAAACTAAAATTTGGACTAGTTGGTGAAAAGTCAGAAAACTGCACAGTTTAAATCATTTTTTGATGAAGTAGTTCACATATTAATTCCCGGATGTCACTGTCCAAAGGAAATGATAGAAATGTGATTTAACTGCCGAAATATTGTGCCCATTGGACACTGATATCCAACCATTCACCTACTAACTATCTCATCATGAATTAAGCAGGGAGAAGTTGATGAATCACACATCCCTGTCTATTATAAGAGCAATATAATTTCACAGAAATGTTGTTTTGAACAGCACTCTCCTTTAGAATAGTTAAAAGTAGAGTTTTGTGGGTTGGTACCTAGGAGGCTACAAGAAACTATACTGAATGTAGGCATACCAGTTGCACACAATACACCCAAGACCTGCAATATCAGTGAATTTGATTGTGGTCAGATCACAGTTATGATCCCTCAGTTTCTCTCCGCATGACTGATTAATGGTGTGCCTCCATGTATACAACAGAGTTGTTGATTGCACTTCATGCACAATGTTTTGGTGATATACCGAACTGTCTCCTGCAGCTGCTGCCAGCTGTGCAGTTATGCTTACTCACTGCTTACTAACTGCCGTACAAAGCTACTATTCATAGCTGAGTACTACTCCCTGCACCAACTATGCCCTCTTATGCTCATTTGTTTTTCAAAGCTTGCATTGTTATTCTATGAAACACACATTCTCTCCAGGTTTTCCAGCTGTGATAAGTGACATATCTGCCAAGACCTTAATTGATTATGTTGCACCAAAAACTTTGTTGTGTGAACAAAAATGCTGGTCTCAGCAGATCAATTATTAATTCATGGTGGGCAACCACAACCTGTAAGTAGACATGAAATCCAAAACTACCTTCTAATGATGGAGTATAGAAACCACCAGCTCACTGGCACATAAATGCAACACATTACAGGGAAGATACATTAAGGTGGACTCAAGAACACTGTCATTTGGCGTGAAAAGCAAAAAGCATAAAATGGGTTCTCTGCACTAATGAATCACAGTTTCTGTTGATATGTTCCCATTGGAAGGTAGGAAATCACTAAAAATCCTCTCAGAGATGATTTATCATGTTAAATAGTGTATCATCAGGCATGTTGTGTAGGAATTCACATGTAGTGGATATTATTTAAATGGAATAAAACTGAGATCCTTATTTATTTGTTATTGTGTCTCACAGCTAACAGTACATATCTTACACTGCAATCATGTGCATCTGTTCGTCAACATCACCTCACCTCACAGGTGATCAGATCCATCAACACTACAGGTGAACTATAGCTACAAGAACACAATGGGTGACCTCTTACGACTACTTGGTAAAAAATTAATTGCATATAATCAGGTCCTGGGATCACATATAACTGACCATTCACCACTCCACCCTGTACCAGTGGCATCATTTGAAGAGGTATGGAGTGTGACTCAGTGGATCGAAGCATACCTGGGTAGAAGAGGAGAAAAGGATCAGCGGTGTACTTTAAGTTTTTCGTGCAGGACTGTTGTCAGCACTTGCCGTGAGGCACGATGGGAACGAATGAAAGTGTGCCAGCTGTTTGTGTTACACAGCTGATGAGAGTGCAGGAGGCAGACGACATGTTCCAAAAGTAATACATCTGGAAGAAAAGATGAAATATTGCTGTAAACGAGGATTACAAATTTAATTGCTCCTTGTTTGGGTTACAGCTCTTTATACTGAATTACTATCTTCAAACCAAGGACAGCTTTGCAGACTCTGACATATTCAATAAAAGCAGTGAAATATTTCTCTGCTCCACATTGCTATGCCATCAACCTGCACGATTCACTGAGTAAGTGGCTCAGAATTAAATCATGGGAGAAAGTAGGTGGATCAATGATTATTAATATATCAAAGTGTGTGTCTATTATTAATGAAAACTGACGCATCTATCTTCTCACATGATTAAATTAAAAAAGCACTGATGCACTTACTCAAAGTGACAGCTTTCTCTGTACTTCCAAAAGATTCCATCCACGCAAACCTTTGACTCTCACAGAGTAATTTCACCACTATGTTTGGTTCATTTTCATCTTTCTGCAATTAATCTGTGAGAAACGCACCAATGAGCGATGTCACCATGCAGAATTAAATCACTTAAATCCATAGTAAAAAAAAAAGACTTTTTATGAAAGTTACTAATACATTGAGAAACAGCAAACAAAATAATGGTTTAAATTCTGGCACTAGAAAGACAATGCCTCTGTTCTTGCCTCTCATTCATTATGTCAAAGAATCATCCCTCTGGCTACGCAAAACTGACATGTTCCCAAGCCATGAGCAGTAGATAAGCACCACCACGATTGCCACTGACCCTAACATAGACTTTAAATGTCTAAGTCCCATACTACAAATCCAGAGATCCTGGTTTCAATACCAGTAAATGTAGGTCCGGGGTTCAATCTCCAGACGCGACAAGAAGTTTTTCTGTCATATTTTGGCTTTCACCTCACGAAATGACTTGTTAACATGGAAGATGTGAAGCTGTGGCAAGGTATATGTGGTAAGTTTAACTTAACTGTAGTTCCACCTATAAGACAGAGCAAAGGCCAGACAAGTGCAATGGCACACCACCACCAATAAAGCAACGTGGCATTCAAAACAACATTTGGGTCGATAAAGCTTTGCCTTTATGGAGAGGTATCTGCTTAGCATTCTCTCTCTCTCTCTCTATCGCGCGCGCCCACACACACACACACACACACACACACACACACACACACACACACACACACACACACACACACACACACACACACACACAGGGAGGATGGTAATCAACAATGGAAACAGACAAATAGTTTGGATGATTATTTTTGCCTCAACATTAAATTTTGTATTATGAATGCACTGACATTGAGCTCATGTTTCAACACACATTTAGAACACATGACTGGAGCAATGGTGAAACAGTGCAATTTTGTGCAAGTAATGCACCACAACCTCACAGCTTAACAGCAGTGGCATGCACAAATCAAGATTCTGTATGTAACAGGGAGAAATCCAAACAAAACCTAAAATATGACATCATACAGTCTGTATAATCCGAGTCAACAATTCCCAGATACTCCAGTCGGATAAGCCAGTCCAATTCTTTAATATTAGCCATGACACTTAAAGAATGTTACGCAAAAGCTGTCATTTTGGAAAGCAGATCTGGTAGTATAATAGGCTTCACATATAGTGGTAAATGGAGAAGACCAATACAATTCCTTTGCTGAGGATGCAATATCTTGTGTTTATGAGTTACTGCAGAAAGGAGCATTTGATACTAAACAAGTCTTGACACCCTAAAGGAAACTCTCGTCAAAGACAGTTTATCATCACTAATAGTGGTTCTTCACAATCTACGATTCTGCTATAGAAATTTTTGAGGCTAGAAGTTCGGAGAAAAGACACACATTTCAAAGTAGGATACTGTGGTGGAAATCAACCAGATGGCATAGCTTGATGACAAAGAAACAATGGGTAACAGACTACTGCTACTGCTAGAACTAGGTCTAAATGCTGGTAGGTGCCTTAGAAGATTTTCTCCTGCTTTTTAAATCAAATATGACCAGAAACAACAATGGAGAAAGGGGATTATAATGCATTCACAAAAAATTCTAGTAGAATCACTGATAACACGGATGAGATAACCAGGAACTACTGAAACTCATCACATTCCTCAAAAAATTCTTTAGCCAAAATGGCGTCAACTTTGGTAATGCAAAATGTGATTCTCATCAGTGCTGCATTGTCAAGGTAAGTGAGGGTATTAAGAGTACAGTTTTTGGAATTAATTCACTCCATAAAGGATAATTTGTGGATATGAAATCATTGATAAATGTGCATAGGCATATTCCATTACCTTTTAAATACAATTTAAGCCCAACAGTGCTGATAAAAGCACAAATTAAAAATAACATTAAAAAAGAAAAAATTCTACTAGTAATTTTAAATACCACTCTTCACTCTCTCAACAATATGTTTTTGAAAAAAATTGTTATCACAATTAATGCATAAGTATATTAGTATCACATTGGATCAAGTGATCTACTGATATGAGATACTGGTTTCATCTCAACACCATTAAGTTGTGGTGTGTGACAACGTGTGCAAACAGGAAGAAAACAGAATACTGGCAATGTTATATTTTAGATATATATTATTTTCTGGACTAGAGGTTGTGGTGGAAGACAGATTTGTGGTGTAGCACAAGGGTAGATTATGTTGAAAAATGACAATTCAGTATGACTTGGCAAAGCCACTGAATGTGAATATGAAGCCTTAGTTGTGAAATATTGGTCCTCAGTGCAAATCTGAGACAAAGGCTAGATCGAAAGGTGATTGTTATTGTGCTGTGAAGCAGCATCAGATGCATCATTTTATACTTTGTGTTACTTCTGCTTGAGTAGACCGATTCAAAAACTTCATTACAAAACTAGCAATATTACTAAAAAAGAATCACATGGATTCTTCAAGCTCTTGCATCCATAAAATTGTCATCAAACACCAAACTGAAGTCAGCTTATCATCTCTGATAGAATTCCATTTGAAACACATTAATGGCCTATTCGTAAGATTGTGTGTTCACTTAAATGCTGTAATGAAGCTTCAAAAGGAAACTTCGAACAGTTTAGAGCTCTACGGAAATGTCATTCCTAGGTCTCCGACCAAAAAAGATCAGAAAAGAAGTGAAGACATAACAAACAACAGGAGTTCAGGATGTTGTGAAAGGGTAAAGGCTCTAAAATAGAGACGGTAGGACGTATCACTATTTTTCCAATATTTTTCATGTAAATATGTTCAATGGGTAAAATCCACTTTTTGCACCATGAAGTACAAACAGTAACTGTTGCTTTCTGTATCCCCCCCCCCCTTTCCACAAGTCATTGGAGCCCACTACATTACACCATGGACATTTCAAAATGGCAAATGCCATAACATCAACAATAACAGTCAGTTCCTCACAATCATAGTAGCTTTGAATTTCTGAACCCAACAAGGCAAGGAAGCAAACAAATTTATTCAAGAAATATGCCATCAAAAAATCCTGTTCCCTTAGTTCATCACTTCTCTATGAGAACCTTTCCATTTAAGCTACAGGAAACCACAATACTTACTATCAATTTTATGAAAAGGGTAGTTGCTGTTAACTACATAGCGGAGAAGCTGAGTTGCAGATAGGCACACCAAAAAGACTGTTGAAAAGTGAGCCTTTGGCTAACAAGGCCTTCTTCGAAATTAGACAAAACACACACACAGCTGCCAGAGACTGTGGTCTCGTGTGTGTGTGTGTGTGTGTGTGTGTGTGTGTGTGTGTGTGTACTAATTTCAAAGGCCTTCTTAGCCAAACGCTCACTTTTCAACAGTCTTTTTGGTGTGCCTATCTGTGAGTCAGCATCTCCACTATATGGTGAACAGCAACTAACATTTTCGAAATATTGTTACATTTCATCTTGGGTTTTATAATATTTACTAAACTGTTCAACACTGTAAAAACAAAGGAAATTCCTGACGTGAACAATGCTTAACATAAGCGAAATACAACCACTCACTTATATCAGACTGATGTGTGGCGCAAAAACACATGTAACTGAAAACAATATATATAAACATTAGCTATATTTTTTCTACCAAAAGTACATATATTTACTCACACAAACACACAGAGAGCCAAAAACACACTTCTGCAGTGAGACTGGTTATTGATCATCGATTTTTGAGAGAAGGTGCCAGGGCAGATGGAGGTGGGAACTTTGTAAGAAAAAGCACATGATGCAATAGGGGATAGTGTGATTGTGCAAGGCAAGTCTTTTGAAAGGTGACTCAGCAGCTACATAACAAAGTGAAATTATTTCTGAGTGTACAGTTTAAAAAAGATGTAGAGAGAGGGAGAAAAAGGAGAAGGGAGGGCGGAGAGGAGGAAGGCAGAGACGAGGGAGGGAGGGCGGAGAGGAGGGAGGGAGGGATGGAGGGAGGGAGCAAAGACAGTACAGAGCCAATTCACGCATGCTTAGATCAGAGAAACTTGGACTGGAAGGGAGTAACCAAATAACCTGTCTCATGAAGCAGTTGTTGAAGTAAAATGTGTTGTGGAGTACATGTTCAGCAACTGACTGGTCAATTTTTCAGTTTGCTACAGTTTGGCAGTGGCTATTCGTGAGAGTAAAGAGTTGATTAATTGTTCTGCCCACACAAAGCTGTACAGTAATTGCACCTGATATATAAAATTGCTGCTTTCAAATGTGGCTCTGCCTATTATTGAGTAGGAAATATCCCTGAATGGAGGTGGTGGGTGGGTGTACAGACAGATCTTGCACCTGCATCAACCACAAGGGGTGACCCATGGGATTGGTGTCTGAGTGGATATATCAAATTCTGTATGTCGTTGGAGGGGGTATTGTCTACCAATACAGGCTCTGGTAAGGTTATTGGTATATTTTGACAAGTCCTACTTTCCATTGCAGATGTGGTGTACACGGTTTGGAAAGTTTTTTTGCGGCAAAAACATTTCTTCGTCAGGAACTCCACTGACAACAGCCAATTGAAAACCCCACAGAACATTATTTAATGCAGCTCCAGCTTCCCTCCAATCATCATCATCCTCCTCCTCCCATCCAGTTGTCCCATGGTTATCGTTCTGAAATTCCTCACTAACCTAGCCTCACATTGCTTTGCTAAATCCATTCCCAGTGAGAGCAGCATCACTCCTATGGAACACACAGCTCCTCAAAACATGAAATCCAAATAATATTTACTAATTATTTCTGTCATCTCCCTCCTCACACTGCACTCCTACCTTTTGTCTACTCTACAAGCCAGCCCCACAAGTCTCTACAAGGGGTCACTTTGTGGCTGAGTACAATGCTCCCAGAGAACAGGCCTCTGTTTTTGTTGACCAACACCTTTGAACTATTTTCAGAAACCTACAGCCCTACATTCAAGGCACTGCTCAATTCCTTTGCAACCTTTCCACAGTTCCTATTCCATCACCATGAGACTCCTTGTCTGTCACTGTGGATGCCGTATCTATGGCTGGCTTTTCCAATGTCACTGTCATACTAAACCCACCACCTCTTTCCTAATCCTCCTAGCCAACCACATCCTAACCCACAATTATTTCACTTTCGAAGTCCAAATCAATGTACGAATCTGTTGTATTGCCATGTGTACTCACATAGTGTCATCCTAGGCCAACTTATTTGTGGACTAACTGGAGGAATCCTTACCACCCAGTCAAAATCTAAACCCCCTTGTCTGGTCTAGATCCATTGAGGACATTTTCATGATCTTAACTCATGAAAGGGACACCCTTTGCTTTTTCCTCCATAGCTTCAACACCTATTCTCAAATCCATTTAACCTTTTGCCTTTGGGCCATTGCCTTGTGGGCAATGCAACACCCATCTCTCTCTCTCACCACCACCGTCGCCACCACCACCTACCGAAGTTCCAGTCATAGACATTTTCTATCCAATAAAAGGCAGAGTTGGGTGCGAAAGCAGCTATGTTATATATTGACTACTGTATAGAATTCTATGTGGACAGGACAATTAACTATTCATCTGAATTGGCATCACCAAACTGTAGTAAACCACTGGCCTGACCATCCTGCTGGCAAACATGCTTGCACCAAAACCTAAATGACTTCAACAGCTGCTTCACTACACAGACCATTGGGATACTCCCTTATAGCATGGGTTTCATTCTATGTGGACAGGACAATTAACTATTCATCTCAATGGGCATCACCAAACTGAAGTAAACCACAGACCTGACCATCCTGCTGGCAAACATGCTTGCACCACAACCTAAATGACTTCAACAGCTGCTTCACTATACGGACCATTTGGATACTCCCTTCCAGCGTGAGTTTCAATTAAGTACACAAGTGGCAATTTCTCTCCAGCATGGCCTGCACTCTCACAATCCCCTGGCCTAAAACTTCACTAATTTGTTTTCCATTGCCTTGCCTTACCCTTTCCCTTATCTCTTCTGCCCACACCATTTGTTCCCCACCCAGAAATGCAGATTGTGTACGGGTTTGATTGCAATGACACAGAGCAATTGCAGAAAGCAGCATTACTGCTTATACTTATTAGTACACTAGCACACAAGCCGTCAATACAAGAACTTTTGATTTTCATTTCGGTCATCTGTGTTCAATAGTGGGATAAGAATAAAAACATCAGCAAGTTTGCTTTACAAGGGCTCTGGTGCTTACACATATTACAAAAATGTGCCATTTCATTTATACACCACATTGAAGATCTCTCCTTCGCGTGTCGTTTTTAGAACAGTTTGTTATGCTAAAGTGGCAGTAAATGCAACTTTGGTATATAAAACCTTGCCCCCTCTAAACATGTTGGTTGAAACAGAATGATATTTTTCTGAGGAAGATTTATAGCATCTGCAGCTGGCCTTATTGATATAATAAAGTAAATTTTGATCTACTTAAAGCTTCAGAATAAAAAATAATCCTCAAAGACTACAGGCAATACACTTCCCCTTAGGAAAGAGAGGGCTATAAGTCCTATATTCCATAAGGGAGCTAAGTATTCTGTTTTTCAATTCTTTCCCTTGAAATGATCTTTGAAAGAGAGAGAAAAGAAGTAATAACTTTAATAATGCATGACTAAGCTGCAAATACAGTGAGTCAAGTGTTTGTTTTCTGCTATGCTTATTTTTAACTTTTCACTGGATCTTTCTCATTGGCTCAAATGTGATAGCCTCCTCCCCCCTTTCCCTTCCCAGTAATCTTGGTTGTGGCGACAAACCAGTCTGTAATGCAGTCTGAGGTCTGGAATGGGTGACAAAATGGAAAGCTGTGAAAGCCAACGAATGCAAAGTAAAAATGTGGTAACAGATCTTTTCTTTTGTAACAGACTAAGATGTACAGCCTATCTACGCCATACACTATAGTTTTTATCATACTTCGTGATAAATTAGGGAAAAACTGTAATACACAACAGAAATCTGCATTGTGGTACATGTCTCACACATCTGATATGAAAAATGTGAGGGCAGTAGGGGGAGGGGGGAAGGGAGAGCACTATGTAACTCTTATCCAAATTGAAATAGTATGTCTTGTCTTGGAAGTGACAAGGTATAGATAAATAAATCTTACTTCAATACAAAGTGTCAAATTATACATTCAACCATATTTGGCAAAGAAAACTATGTGCTACTACCAGAGCACAGGGAAAGTATACTGAGTGTCGCAATTTACGATAACTTAGGTGAGTAGACAACACGTAAGCCAGTACTGTTGCAGTTTTTTTATACCCAAGCACTTTCCTCTTCCTACTTCGTAGTAGAAAGAATTCTTAAAGTGGTTGGGATTAATATTGTCTTAATAACCGAGACTGTTCAAACAATATGCCTATAAAGCAGACAAGATCGTATTTTAAAGTGTTAACTTTTTATGAAGAGTAGTTGGCAATCATAGGCCCTATGGAACGATGTCATTTAAGCGGAATACACATTATGGCTCCAGAAAATCCATACATACATTCAAAGCAACTGAAAACCTAAATATTTTTGCAACTTACCTTGTTGCTGCGGCTGCAACACTCTCCGCCCCGTTGGCGAATTTGATTGGAGCATACTTTGCGACTTGCTTTCTAACTTTCCCGTAATCACTGATGCAGCATTTCGGTTTGCCGTCCAGGGGTTAACCTTTGGAAGAGGAGCTTCGACGTACTTTATCTTCTCAGGAACTTTTTCGTCCTCTTTACAACCGCCTTCATTTTCTGAGTTTCGTATATCGCCCGTGGTCTCTTCGTTACATCCGGCGTCAGTGCTTCTGATGCCACTCACATCAGAAGTACTCACATTTTCGAGCCCTTCTTTACTTGCAGTAACAACGCTACAGCTCTCTCCATCACCACCGGTAGCATGGTGATCTGTCATATGAGACTGCTGTTTAGTCGATTTCTGGTAACAGTATTTACCCACAGCCGGCACTTCCTTCGTGTTGTGTTCTTTCGTAACTGTATCTGAAGTTTCGCCTATATTTTCTTTATTACTGTCCGCAGATTTGAAATTAAGCACCGCATGCGCATATGATGCGCCAGCACTCTCACGAGCCTGTGAGCAGTCATTGGAATTAGCAGCCACTTGTGCCGCCATATTGATTATTATGCCGCAACACTAGCACGGCCACGAGGCAAGACGCAGTTACCTGCCAATGTAAGAAAACCATCATAGAAGCCACAGGCATTTCTAATAATAAAGGAAGCAATTTATGGATTCCTAAACTGAACGAATGGTAGAGCATTTACAGAAAACAGACACGACCAATAAAATAACATCATACAATATGTTGATGAAGCACAACTTTTGTAAATAAACAAACACGAGACGTAAACATAAAAACAAATGTGCGGATTAAGTATCTAACGGGAAATAATGATCAGGTTACAACAAATATCTTATTTTCTAATGATCTAAGTAACAAAAAAATTTCAAAGCTATTTCTTCCATATAAAATAACTTACGTGCAAGCTTTAATAGTTTTAATTTCAGTAAAAACTGCCAGACAAATCTACTGCCTCCGCGCTACACGTCTAGACACTGAATTTACTGTTAGTGTTCGCATGATGCATGCACTTTCTTCCTCGTGGCTTGCATCCTCACCCAAAACACATGGATGTTGACTGACGCCACTCAGCTCTCCTTCACTTGTGTGTCGCTAGATGTCGCAAATGTAGCGGTACATATATCCTAGCATCGGAGTTCATTACAAATAATGTATCATCATCTTTAATTTCGAATTGAACTTTCCTTGTGATTTAACCACAGGATTACATTTATTGTTGCCATTTATTGTTTAGAATATATCACAGTGTAATAATGTTTTTGCTATCGCAGTACTGCCACCATATCAAAAATGTCAACACTGACACTGAATTATCACAAGACACAACGGAATTAAAAGCCACTTAGATCGTTTCATGTTTCATCCACAGTATTTTGTGATAAGTGAACGGCGCTTTTTACAGTAAATATTTGATCGTCGTTGCAAATGAAGTATAAGAAATGTATTTTACTGCACACTTACTAATTGTTTATCAATACACGGAAGACGGAACAATTGTACCAATGCAATAATAATAATATAGGAAACGTTTTTCGTTGTTTACAATACCAAGTTCACAACAACTAGGAAGAGACGATTTACGTCGTTTGTATTACAATTCTAATAAACACTTGTATACATAAGCAGTATTCGTGCATATCATAATGACAGAGGTAATAAATATATAAATATCACCAGAAATACGTGGGGGCAAACTTTCGAAGAGTATTTGTCATAAATCGCAAATGATTCCATTGAAAAAGGTTAGGCCAACCTCCGTTATCATATTCGTTTACTTAAAGGTTCACTCCATGTCAGATGAGCTGATGGCGTGTTAAATTAAAATCATCCCTGCAATAGTTTGAAGGCTATGGACAAAATGTATTTTGAGAGAATGCGCAAACTAGACTAGAAAGAAGAGAGTTAAGAGAAGCCAAAGGTATCTATTGGTAGCTAGTAGCTACTCAAACACTGCAAGATCTTAAAAATCATGGTTATGAAAGGAAACTCATTAAATATTTTCCATCAAAATTAGAATGACAGTATCATGAAAGTACAGCTGCCCCACCATACAGTGGAGACACTGAGTGGCAGATAGGCACCACTGTCAATCTGTGACTCACTATCTCCACTATATGGTGAGTAGCAGTGTTCCTTTTCATAACACTGTAATTATTCCGTCCTGGATTTACCATTACTTCATAAATAGAAAGGATCATGTGTTACCATCAAAAATGAAAGAGGAAGTAGAATGTTGCCAACTGTTTCACGTGTAACGGAAAATAATGTGTAATACAAGATGTACACCTAGATGGAGATGAGTTAATATTCCACATCAATGATCTTTCCTTCATGACAGACTATTCAGGACATGATGGACAAATGAACTGGTGAAAAATTTGTTTGGCCATTTCAGTGCATCTGCACTACAGTGATTAAGAATGTCTGTCAGTGTTTAAGAAATTAATAAAGCGTTTCGTAGTGAAAAATAAGTGGACATGTAAAATGAGAAATGTGGAGGCTCTACAGAGAGTATAGTAATACATCAAGGAATAAAATGACTTCCATGCTATTAGAGGGAGCCGTAGAGGACAAAAACTGTACAGGAAGACAGATGGATTGGAGAGGAAGTTATGGTGAACCACATAAAATTTTTAAAAGTCATATTTTTTACTTTTTATGGTTACAAAATGGCTGGCTGGTAATTGCCTTTAGGAGGTGAAATCGTAAATACTGCCAACAGGGTCATAGAGAAGTATACATAAATGTCTTAGCTTTCAGAACTGTTAGTTACTTCCTCAATAAGGAAAAAGAGGTAGCTCAAGAAAATTAATAAGCAGTGTTAGGTCATTAGGATTGCAGGTTGAGAGGCAGTTATTTTTTTTCCTCCCTAGCGATACAACTAACCAGTTCTGAAAGCTAGCCCACTTGTTTTCAGCTACTGCTATGGACAGTTTAATTAACATAGTAGCTAATGATCTGAATTTCAAAGCATCGGATGTCTCACTGATAATGTTGCTGGGAGTTCAGTATCATTTGCTCTGCTGAATTTTTTTTTGTTCCATGACTAATAATGCTCCAAATTGTTGTTATTGTCAGTATGATTGGTTCTGCCATGTTTGTTTATATCATGCAAAATAATGTTCCAAATTGTGCTTCCCTTCTACTTGGATTTTTTATTTTCTTGTGTACAGCACATGCTTTTTTTTTATTTTTTTTATTTTTGATGGCACACTGAAGAATTTGGAATACTGCTTGTAGTGCATTTTAAAGCCTGGATTAGAGTTAGTCCTTTGCATTATATGAAGCTCTCTCTTCCTGGTACAGGGTGGCTATAATTAAACTTCCACTACTTGAGAGTGCCCCAATGAAATGAGTGATCATAAGACAATGAAACCTTGTGGAAAGATTTGTAAGGACACACGGAAGAGAAATAATAAGTAAATTTAATTTTCACATGAGAGGATAAATTTGTTAATTGTGTACTTTGTTTCAAGCTACAAACGTTTCTCATTGTGATGACCATCTACATCCATGACATCATGGACCAGCAATAGAGATAAAATTGTTCACAGCACTTTTCGAATGGTGGGTTGCGGATTATTCAGGTGCCTTGACACAGCTTGAAGATTGCACATTGAATCCAGCATCCTCAGCTGCAGCAACAGTAACTTCTTCAACAGTTTATGGCACAGTTGGCTGTTTGCCTCTCCCAAGAGCAATTTCCAAATTGAACATCCAAATTATGTTCTTCAACCAGGTGCAGAAGAGGACTACTCTGTATTCCTTTAATGTGTCCATACTCATGAGGTACAGCAGCACCATTGCTGTTGTTTTGATAAAACAGCTTTATGAGTAGCCCTACTCACATTGCCCACATCCATGTTGATTATCTGCAACTATAATGCATACTGATGCTTGTGTTTCAGCCCTACTTTGCCATACCAAAACTGCCACCTATTGGCAATTCATGACACTAACATGCCTAACAATGCAAATCTTGCAACACACAGTCTGAGCATCATTATTATATAGCTTGGTATCCACGTGGTAAATATTTTCTGTCTACAATGGTTCAAGTAGTGAAAGTGTACTTATAACTAGCCTGTACAAGGGATTTTGATTCAAGATATTAGTCACCCTTTTTCTTGGCTTCCACTTAAATGTCACTAACCTGTAGTAAAGAATAACTGAGTTCATAATGCTGTAAGAATATTTTAGGGGAAAATTAGATTTCTCATCTAATCTGTGTCCTTGTTAAATTTCTTGCCATTTTTTATGTTGTAAATCCTCTCTGAACAATGTAGCTGAGTAGACTTTTACACTTCTGTGAGTTTTTCTTTTCTTAGTTAAACTCAATTGATAGGGGTGTGTTATTGCCATTTGACTGGCATGGTTAGGTAAACCATTTATTACAGGGCTTGCATCTATTTCCTAAATACTATTGGATTTAGAAATAAATTACCAACTGCTGTTGCACTTTGTGTTTCTATGCATGTTGTGCAAGTTACTGTGGCAGTCATACTAAAGCTGGGCATCATTAACTATCAGAGCCCTCAATCGGAACTATCCAAGAGGCAATCTGTATTGAAATTTCCATATACAATCACTTCCCAGTTGTTTCTATTAAATATTATTAAGTAATCCATCTAATTGCCCGATAAACTTTTAAAAAATTCCTATTGGGGCCTATACAGACCGTCAGAATTGCTCTCTTGTATGCTTCTAATTCTATTGCAGAAGTACAGTACTCAAACAGCTGTTCAATGTAGTATTCACTGTGATCTGTAGTGAAGGATTTTTTATGTATATGGTAGCCACTCTCCCTTTTTTCATATTATGCGTACAGTAATTCTAACTTGTATCCATCTGCATATTTGAATTTCTATGACTTTCAGATGATCATGATGTGTTAGATATAGCACATCTGTAGAAATAATAGATTTTTCAGTGACCTGTATTGGGGTGAGAAACACGTTTTTCTAATTGAGGAAGCTTCTTCCATTTTGATGAAAAATCTTGTAATCCCACTGGATGTTTTGATGGGTCAACAGTGTAATTATGCATCAGTCAGTATACTTATGCATAGGTCAAGCAAGGACTCTAGGTGCATCATGGAGTGATACATCGACAAATTCGGAGTCACTTGGGTGAACAACAATGGCTGATTTAAGGACTGCTGCAGACCATCCCAGCCTTATTTATCTCAGCTCAATGATGTGTACTACAAGCTCTCCAGTGAAGTTATCTGTGATGACCTTGCAAAATTTGGCATTTTTCTGGATATTGATGTAGACTTTGTTATTTCCTGTCATC
This sequence comes from Schistocerca nitens, assembly GCF_023898315.1. Taxonomy (NCBI): domain Eukaryota; kingdom Metazoa; phylum Arthropoda; class Insecta; order Orthoptera; family Acrididae; genus Schistocerca; species Schistocerca nitens. The sequence goes on from NC_064621.1 coordinate 435,623,506, forward strand.
GACTCTTGGTTTGCATATCCATTTCCCTAACGCTATGCTGTTTCCATTCTCCATTGAATCACCTGGTGGTGAACAAAAGCACAGCAAGTTGCTGGGCAAGGCACCTGTCATCATCGCAGCAGGGTCTCTCAAACCTGTCTGATCTCATCCACCATACAGCCCAGATCTCGTACCTTCTGACTTCCATCTTCCAATGAAGGACACACTCAACAGGAAGAAATACATGGATGATGAGGAGGTTATTGATGCAGCAAGACGTTGACTCTGATGTTGGCCAGTACAGTGGTACCAACTGGGCATCAAGCCCTCCCAGTATGGTGGCGTAAGGTCATTGGATTGAATGGAAGTTATATTGAAAATTTGTAGCCAAAAGAGTGAGCAGTGACATGGCATATTGGAATCCTGAATAAAACCAACATGTTTCAGAAAAAAATTGTTGCATTACTCATTGCACACATCTTGTATACTGCTCTCCAGCACTGATAGATGTTCAGTGAATTAACAGAGTACTTTAATGACTAAGAAGACTTTGTTTCTGTTTAGTTCAAGGAGAGTCAGGGTCTATTGTATTCTGTGATTTATTTGAAGTAATTGGTGCTCAGAAAAACTTGTATTGTTGAACAAGCGCACTTACAATAATGGGGAAGAAGGTTGTTTGGAACTACAGCTCATCTTCATGCTGAAATAGGACTTATCAAGCTGCTTTGCTGAGTGTTGGACAATCAGTTTTTTGAGCACTGGAAACAACTGCTTGATCAGCAGCATGCACTTGTACAGAAAGTGACGTGTCTGGCACAGGTGCAATTGCTAGTGGCAGTCCTGGTTTTTCAGCTGTTTAATGAAGCTCAGAAAGACTGGAAAGTATACCAGAAGCATCTAGCACTTCATTTCCAGGCAGGTGTCGTGTGGGAAACAAGAATTTTTATTATCTACAATCCCACAGCTTTATCATCTTGTGTAAAAAGTGGCCTCTTTGTCTGAATCACCAGTGCTGCATTATACCAAAATTTGCTAGAGTGACTCATTTCATTAAGACCGCAACTGCACGGAAGATTACTGAGAAGGCTAGTCATGCTATTGTCAAGGAGAGGATTTTCTATACAAGATGAAGGTTAGATACTATTTCAGCAGAACTTTACCATTTACATCTGAAGGTTGCAAGGTATCTTTCTCCTGTATCATGGGACTGGGTTGATGGAGTGACTTCGGCCAAGTTCGAGTGGATCCACAATGATGCTAATTGTCGGCAGATATCAAAATTTGATCGACTGTTGCCACAGAAGCCGTCGCCAGAAGGGATAATGGTACGACGTTCCGTTGTCAATCTCACGGAGAAGAATTTGGACGACGCTATGCTGTCTGTATTAAGCAAGGGACTCAATTTTGCACCTACACCTACTGCACCGCCATTAATAAGTATTTTGAGTGGTGTTGAAGAAGCTGTACGACGTCTTCCTTTGGACACTGCAGACGAAATAAGAAGGGAAACTTGCCGCGCTCTGTTGAAGGCTCCTACTCAACGCAGTAATTTGACCTCTGCAGAAAGGGCTGCATTACGAAATCTGAGAGAGGACCCTGACGTAGTGGTATTGAAAGCTGACAAAGGTAATGCAACTGTTTTGTTACCTCGTGGTGTGTATAAAGATAAGATGTACGGTCTGCTAAGTGACTCTACCTGTAGGAGGATTAATTACGATCCTACAGGACGTGTGCAACGAAAAACTTCAGCACTATTAAATTCCTCCTCCTTACCGCAAGAGACCATCAAGAGGTTAAGACAACGTGGTTGTGTACCTCCAAGACTGTATGGCCTTCCAAAGATTCATAAAGAGGGTCTTCCTCTGCGTCCAATAGTGAGCAACATTGGAGCTCCTACATATGATTTAGCTAAACATCTCGCTTTCTTACTGAGACCTTTCGTAGGCAAGTGCTCACATCACATACGAAACTCAGCTGATTTTATCAATAGACTGGGGGCTCTTCGTCTTAGCAGTGTAGACCTTCTAGTAAGTTTTGATGTGGTCTCACTTTTTACTAAAGTTCCTCTTGCAGATTCTTTGGTTACATGTTTCCTGTTGATATCACTGCTTTGTTCAGGCACGCTCTTTCCTCAACTTATTTTATGTTTAGTCAAGAATATTTTGAACAGACTGACAGTGTCGCCATGGGTAGTCCCTGTCTCCTTTGGTGGCCAACCTTTTTGTGGAGGATTTTGAAGAGAGAGTGCTTGAATCAGCTGCCCTGAAGCCAATAGTTTTTTGGCGGTATGTGGATGACACTTTCATAGTGTGGCCTCATGGAGAAGATAAATTAAAGGAGTTTCTACATCACCTCAACTCCATTCATAGCAACATCCTGTTCACCATGGAAATAGAGAAAGATGGTTGTTTGCCTTTCTTGGATGTCCTGGTTCGAAGGAAGAATGATGGTTCTCTAGGGCAGTCAGTTTACCGGAAACCCACTCATACTGATTTGTACCTGCAAGCATCGAGTTGCCATCACCCATCGCAAACCATGAGTTTGCTTAAAACACTTGTTCATAGAGCTCATACTGTTTCAGATCTAGATAGCTTACCTCAAGAACTCGCCTATCTAAAGACAGTATTCAGAGAAAATGGGTATTCCATCCAGCAGATTAACAGGCACTAACAGTTAAAACTAAGAAGCAGGAAGTGAATAAAGAGGAGAACATGCCGGAACAATCTTTAGCTTTTCTTCCTTTCGTTGGCAACACTTCGTTTAAAATAGCAAGAATCCTCCGAAAATTTCAGGTAAAAGTAGTTTTCCGCCCACCATCAAAGACTGCGGACCTTGTGGGATCAGTTAAGGACAATCTGTTACTATGAAAGGCCAGAATTTACAAGATACCGTGCCAATGTGGTATGGCTTACATAGGTCAAACCACATGCACTGTGAAAGAACGCTGCATTGAACATCAACATTACACCCGCCTTTTGCAGCCAAGCAAGTCCGCTATTGCTGAACATTGTATTTCTACTGGACATTCAATGGAGTATGAGAAAACAATGATTTTGTCCACAGCAATGTCTTTCTGGGACTAAAGAATCCGTAGAAATACGACTGGCAGAAAATCTGTTAAACCATGACAGCGGCTACCAGCTGGACAGTGCATGGAATCCCATCATCTCCACGATTTGCTCAAATCGAAGACGGACAGAGTGAGTCAATGGCCGTGGCAAACAGCAATGCAGAGGGCGACTGAGTTCCGCTATTCCACCAGCGAGGGCGCTGCCGGCGGGCAGTGTGGTTCAACTATCAAGTTTTTGACGTATGCGCAGAATACTTACAGTGCGCTATATATTGTGGAACGAAGGACGTTTTCGCCAGTCTGCGACGGCTCACCTGAAGATGACTGGCAGGTGCCCAGTTGAAATATCGTGCGAAGTATTGAACGACGACCGGCTGCAAGTCCGAAATTTGTTTGAACAGTCAATTTGCTGGGAAAATTTTAAAATTCACATGAATAAGTCATGTTATACATTAATTAAGAGAAGCTGGTATCAAGAATCTATACTAATTATTAAACATTGTTAGACTGCTATAAATTTTTTATTGCTTGTCAAGTTAAACGTGACACATTAAAATTAACAGGAATGCCAGTACTTTCAAAAACTGCTATTTCCTTATTTATATTAAATAAGTAGATAGTTTATTCCATGGCTCACAGATTGGTTATACAATACATAAAAAAATTGTGTGGGAAAGAGTCAGTTTACAGGCTACAGGTACATGCCTGTCTATTGCTCAATGCCTCACCAATTCAATAAGTAAAAAGTAATTCCAATATATAAATTTGAAATGTAGAGATTACAGTTTTGGTAAATACATATAGGACATTACAAGCACTCTGACAAGACTATCTGTCGTACATGTTAGAGTGTTCTGCAGAAAGGTTTGTGAAAGAAGCTGTGCAAAGTGATTTTTATAAAAAGTCACTATTATATTTCATCATCTTGCTATTTTTGCACACACTTACACTCCCCCCACCCCCACCCCCACCCCCCACCCCCCCCCCTCTCTCTCTCTCTCTCTCTCTCTCTCTCTCTCTCACACACACACACACACAGAGAGAGAGAGAGAGAGAGAGAGAGCTACTTTTGTGCACTTAATAGGGAAGCTCATCTTTGTAACTATAGAATGACTCAAACCTAAGGTATAATTACAAAGAAGGAAGAGCATATTTAATTTAATTATCAAATCTGTTCACTAAGTGTTGTGGGGAGGGTGAGGGGACGTATTTCTGTTGTAAGAAAGTGGCTCTCTCAAGTATGGCATGCTAGAAATGCAGAAGGAAAAAAATTATGACCGAATACATTTCAGATGAAAAAAAAAAAAATTGAATAGATTTGAAATTTGGTACATAGGTAGTGTTTTATGCAGAGGACAGAAACAAACAACTAGTGACTCGAAAAGCAGGAAACCTGCAGCTAAGATCAAAAGCATTTCTGTGAAGCATAGAATGATCACCAAAGGGCAACATTCAAGAAATGAATGCATCTCTCTAACTAAAGTAAAAAGCTCAGGTCTGAAATAACATTTAAAAAAATGTGAAATGAGTCTACTGTTTGCCAAAGAAAGTAATTCAAAAGAATGGTACCCGTGGAAAAGGCACAAATGAGATAAATAAAATTTAGAGTTATGAGATTAATGAGACAGAAAAATTAAGATATTTTTGCTACAAAACAGTCCAGTAATAAGTGACCACACCTTAATGGCATGATAAAGAATTGAGAAGGCACAAAATTATTAAAATGGGATGAAAGTCACATTGGAAAACACGTTCACAGTTGTGAATCTCATTACTGTGTTACACATCTATCATTTCTTTCTGTGCTGTGCCAGCATTTTCTTTTCTCATATCTGCATGTAAATTCCAACAAACCCAGGCACAGGAGATTCTCTTTACTCTAGTACTAATTAAAGTCACATTTTTCATGCACACATCTTTCTTCAGTCCAGTAAAACGAAAGAGAGGCGTGTTGCTATGCTTTCTAGAAACATGTACCAATATCAAGCAGTGGGCAAGAAATTTCATCTTCTTCTAACACAGCCATTGTTATCTGTCTGATCATTCTAGTTCAGCTGTTTTGCATTCTAGTTCAGCTGTTTTGTAACCAACTACCAATGAAAACCAAGGGATTTGTGACATTTTATACAAATATGTAACATATTGCAGAGGAAGTCACTAAACTATTATAAGCAACTCCTGTACAGAATAACATAAGCATGTCACAAAAAAGGCTTTAACTTATATTTAAAAATGTGAGTTACCTCTCACATTTTTCAGTTGTGCTGAAAGCCTATTGAAAATGGAACCCAAAGAACAGTGTAGGTTACATCTTTCTGAACAGTGATTACAAAAGTGTTAGTCAAGGGCAAATAGTATTTGTGTGTAGTGCTCGTTGAGTGAATGTACCAGTTCTTTTTCAATGAAACATCCACGAATCCCAAATTCCAGCTTATGAACAGGGATGACAGCATTGACATTGCAGAATGTTTCAATAATGACCAGCAGGAAGTTCACCAACTGACAATGTAGATCATTCTGTCAATGCTTTTCTGGGCTAAGAATATTCCTTTTGAATGCACAGAGGTGTCACAAAATTTGCTACCCATAGGAGATAGTGGAATCAAAATAAGCAACATAAACGAGTTTTCACGTTTCAGTCAATCCCAATGACACTGGATTGTAAACAACAGATTTCAGATCCTGAGATACTTCTGCTGAAGCCTTTAGCAAATAATAAATGCCTGTCTGGGTACACTTAGTTTATTTACAAGTTAGTTATACACACAAATCAAAAACTGGATCTTCCTATCCAGGAAAACCCCACATTAAGTATTAAATTTTTCACCGGTTGTAGTTCCAAGTTAGAAATATTCTTCAGGAGATTTTAGTGAATAATCAAGATTATCACTAATCACTAGTAACATTAGCAACACTGCTGAGTGTTTAGAGTTTATCAACTTTATCAGGCTTCTTTAACTGAATCCAAGAAACATTCCAGATTTAATCATTTCCCAGTGAACACTGCAGATGAAGTCACAGTCCATAGAGATGCAGCAGAGTAAGGTGCAATGGTCAAGTCCAGTGTAAGATAGCAAAGGTGTTTCTAGTGGTAGCTGACTCATGCCCATTGTGAACTGTCTTAGCACTATTCTGTGGATAGTAACATAGTCCTTCCTTTGCTTGCCCTGTGTCTGGTTGGCATGGCTGGCAATAGTGACACAACTTTACCATGGAACTGTGGAATACACATTATCAATGTTGTAGGTATCGATATCTGGCAGATATGTAAGAAACTTCATCCACATAGGTGCCAGTTAGGCTGAAACAATCCCTGTCATTTTCGTAGGGGATGAGGAAGTGCTGCTATTGGTAGCAGCGATGGTGGTGGCTGAGACATGATACTAGCCTCCGAAGATAATGTCAGGTTGGTCAGCACTGGTGGTAGGTCTAGCACTGAGTTAGAAAGATATTTCATCTCCTCTGCTGGGCAAAATTCTCCTTGTGATGATGATGATGATGATGATGATGATGATGTGAAATCCAACTTCCACTTTTCTCATATGACATATGGAACACCATGGAGCCAGGCAGTCAAGTAGTGCAGTATTTCTTGATTTTTGAAAAGCGTTTGGCTCAGTACCACAACTATGCTTTTTATTGGAAGCATGATCGTATGGCATATCAAGTGCAATCTGTGACTGAATTAAGAAGTTCTTGGTAGAGAGGGCCCAGCATGCTATTATCTTGACTAAAGACACTGAGACATAGAAAGACATTCAATTCTGCCCCAGGGAAGTGTGTTGGGTCCCTCACTCTTCATGTTGTATGTTAATAACCTTGTTTTTGCAGTTGAAGTAGTTATCTATAATGAAGTACTGTCTGAAAAAGCTACATAAATTGAACAGAATTTGATATAAAATGACATTCTGGAGAGTGATCATGATGAACATACTTTTTTTATTTGTCTTGTCCACTAAGTGTTTTGAATAAAATTATTAGTTTTGGCTATGCAGCAGCCATCTTCAGAATCTACAATGAAAGTAAAACAAAGTACATTATTAGCTATTAAATTTAGAGATTAAAAAAAAATGACTGCAGTTATACAAAACACGATGTACTTCTCATTCTGCTGCACTGCAACAAATCATAAGATGTAAAATAACATGAGTCAAAACTGCCACACATGCTTCAGCCAGTTACATATAGGAAGCAAAGTGATCCTAAAGATCATTGATGCACACATACCATATGAATAATTATACAAAGTAATTAAAAGGAAATCATTTAAAAGTACAGATCTTTAAAATATTTTCAGTTGTATATGAGAAAGCAATATTTTTTTGAAAAGCCTTTAAACATATGAAAAAAAACCATTTATCTTCTGATAAACTGTCCAAAAAATAAAAATTGATTACAGAAATCATTCTAAAATTTAATACAATGTGATGGCTCATATACAGGAAGAAGGGTGGAATAAAATTTGAGAATGTGCATATTGTTCTGTTTCTCATATTCAAATTTATGTTTCAGTTAGAACAGTAAGTAATAAAAATAAAAATGAAATGACACAACATATTGAATTTTTTCTTAACAATTGTTTCTCAGCAAACCTACTCTGCAATACCCTGACAAGCTTTTCAGACTGTTTCTTACTACTCTGTATAAGAAAGTCTACTGTAAAATAATATATGGGATGAAATTTACCCTGTATCTGTAATTGTTAATGTATACTGACACATCCAGTATTGCTCTAAACATCGATCAAAGAATGAATAAATAAATTCATCAAGGAAATGAAGAACACAGGTCATACGCCACGATCACAGTATAGAAACTTTTATTGTGCGAAGATGACTAGTTTTAATAGCTTTACGGTGCAGGCATAGTGCTGTGCGCCAAGCTTGGGAGAGTCATGTACAATGCCGGTAGGCAAGGATAGTACAAGGATTTTGTCTGCTGTGTGCATTTTATCAACTGTTTGTTCTTTTATCAAGATATGAAGATGCATGGAGTTCCATTTGTGCTATTACATCATGTAATGTAACTTGGCACTTTTATAACAAGTTCCATAAGATCTGATGATGGTAGCATAAGACTGCTGAAACCAGTCCTCTTGGAACAAGAAAAATTTCTATACTGTGATTCCAGTATATGAAGCGTGTTCTTCATTTCCACCATTTCCATAGAGATCACCAAACAGTACAATATACGTACCCTACAATATAAATTTGTCATGTACTGTAATTCCTAGAAGAATAAGAACAATCAGTGATATGGAACAGATATATGAACAAAAACAAGTAAATCTCAGAAACATAATATATACACTGTGTTAACATTAAACTACTACTACAGTGTTTAATGCTATGCATGAGTATGTCAGTTAAATTTAACCAGTAAATTACAAAGAAGGCTGCTACTTCGAAAAAAGCTGTTTTTCCCCAGTTAAATTAAATAGCTGCTGTGTATCTCCTATTGGCAGCTTAATATTTATTTGATTACATTGATAGTTGCAAATAAAATTGTTACTACCCAGCCAAGTGAACTAAAGACACAGTAACTGCACCATAATGTTTTACCCCTGACACACAGGTAGGGGAGTAGTGACAGTATACACTCAAATAGTTACAAGTGGAGCTCTATCTTGTACTGCATGTCTCTATGCCTACGCCCAATTAAACATCAATTAAATGCTAATGGATACTTTTGTTTGAGAATATGCGTCACACACTATCACTGCGACAACATTTATTCACAGCCTAATGTGTCTGAATAAACAAATGGCTGCTTTAATTCTTATGCATAACATTTTGTAAAAATCCAGCACTATGTCATCTCATTTACACATTATGCCATCGCATTTAATCTTTTAAAACCAAATTGCATAAAACAGAAAAATATATCTCAGGCTTCTCTTGAGCTCCAGTTCTGTACTATAAATTGTTTGCATGAAGTTTGTGTTTCTATGTATTATTTCTTCGTGTTGCAAAAATTGCTGCTGAATAACACATTTATTCATATCACCAGTTTAATATTTTATCAGCAATTTGCTTTTCCTTCACTGGTCGGCACTGTATCCTTCCTTCTTTAATTTGTGCTCCATTGACTTTCTTAAATTTATCTATCTATTAATATATATAGATTGTCCGCCCCCAGTAGCTGTGGGAAATGACAATGAGGAACCTCAGGCTGTAGAAGAAGAAAATGTGCATGATGAACTGCCACCAGTTGAAGGTGACAGTGGAGGTGCTAAATGTATGCTACTGCTAAAGACTGCATATCATTCCTCATTCTTTGAATGCTGTAATTTATGACTGCAATCATCTGTCACCTTATTTATGTCATTTCATTGTAAACTAGACATTTTTGTTACTGTTTGTGTCGAAAAAAAAATGTGGTCAGCATGACAGAATGTCAATCCTAAGGGCCCGGGTTTGATTCCTGGCTGGGTCGGAGATTTTCTCTGCTCAGGGACTGGATGTTGTGTTGTCCTAATCATCATCATTTCATCACCATCAACGCGCAAGTCGCCGAAGTGACGTCAAATCGAAACACTTGCACCCGGCGAATGGTCTACCTGATGGGAGGCCCTAGTCACATGACATTTACATTTATATCTAAAAACAAAGATGATGTGACTTACCAAACGAAAGCGCTGGCACGTCGATAGACACACAAACAAACACAAAGATACACACAAAATTCTAGCTTTCGCAACCAACGGTTGCCTCGTCAGGAAAGAGGGAAGGAGAGGGAAAGACGAAAGGATTTGGATTTTAAGGGAGAGGGTAAGGAGTCATTCCAATCCCGGGAGCAGAAAGACTTACCTTAGGGGGAAAAAAAGGACAGGTATACACTCGCACACACACACACACACACACACATATCCATCCACACATATACATACACAAGCAGACATATACAGAGGCAAAGAGTTTCAACCTTAGGGGGAAAAAAAGGACGGGTATACACTCACACACACACACACACACACACACACACACACACACACACACACACATATCCATCCACACATATACAGACACAAGCAGACATATACAGAGGCAAAGAGTTCAATAGGACTAAATTGAGGTCATGGAACTTGTCAGTACATGAAATTCCAACATAAAAGTAACAACAGATAAAATAAAATATTTATGAGCCCAAAAAAAGACGAAATCAGTTTAAGGAAATGCAATCAACAATATAACATAGGAATCAGCTTAATTTTTCAAGGAACTCCTAACAGAAGGATTGACTCATGAGAAAACTCTTCAGTTTCAATTTAAAAGTGTGTGGTTTACTGGTAAGATTTTTGAATTCTTATGGTTTATTTTATTTATTTATTTTATTTGAGATTCATATTCCATAGATCCTGTAATGCATGATTACGCATGGATGTGGAACGAGTCAAAGCAGATACAATATAGATATCATACAATACAGTACATACTGGTATATTACACATGGTAGATGAATGATTCAAAACTGGTACAATACAATAATATAATCAAGATAATAAAGAATACAATACAATACAGGTAACAATTACAAAGGAAATAATCTGAATTACTACTCAAATTATTTATCTCTGTTGAACAATTCATCTAAAGAGTAGAAACATTTTCCCAGTAGGAATTCCTTTAGCTTTTTTTTTAATAGCATTTTATTTTCTTTTAGAAACTTTATATTACTCGGGAGTGTGTTAAAGATTTTTGTACTTGTGTACTTTACCCCTTTTTGTACCAGAGAGAGATTTTTCCGTTCACAGTGCATATCACCTTTCCATCTTGTGTTATAATGACGGGATGCCTCATTTGTTTCGTATTCAGAGGAATTGAGAAGAGTGAAAGCCATGAGTGAGAGGAGATATTGTGAGGTTTTGGTTAATATACCTACCTGTTTAAAAAGATTTCAACATGAGGTTCCTGGAGGGACATTACATATAATTCGGACTACTTTTTTCTGGCTTACAAAAATTGTTTTTGAAAGTGGTGAGTTGCCCCAAAAGATTATTCCATAGCACATCACTGAATGAAAGTAGCCATAATATGCAGACCTTGATACATTGATGTCTCCAATTTTGGAGATTATTTGGATGGCAAATGTTGCTGAACTAAGCTTTTTATTGTTTGCTGTATGTGGAATTCCCAGTTGAGCCGGTTATCTATGTGAACGCCTAGGAACTTTGTGCACTGAATGCTCTCTAACAGTTGGCTCTCGTGTGCAATGTTAATCTCTTCTGGGCTTATGTAACTGGATTGGAACTGCATGTAATTTGTTTTACTGAGGTTTATGGTAGCTTATTGAAAGTGGATGCAGCAGTATGTTTCACACCTTCCTGCACAAGAGTCGAGGAAGTGCAATGCAAATGCAGATTGGATTTCTGCCTAGTATTAACTGAGTGAAAGCTGCTAATTCTTGGGAATAAGCTGATATTTTTAACAAGAAATGACAGTAAAGAATATATATATTGAGAGGCCAACATCAGAATACCCAAACTAGTGAACAGGGATCAGCAAAAGGTTCGCGAACTTACACTGCCTACTGCCCAACTGCCCATACAACATAAGCAAATGAAAATAAGCAAAGTAGATTAATTTTCATGTCAAACGATCTCTTACTTCAGATACCGTTCGAATAGTAAAAATTGCATCATTAAGCCTCTGAACAAGGTCTTGAATGCAGACTTTCCACGACTGTTTACTATCTACCTGAACACCTAGAAATTTGAACTGTTCAGTTTCACTAATCATATGCCCATTCTGTGAAATTAAAATGTCGAGTTTTGTTGAATTGTGTGTTAGAAACTGAAAAACTTAGTCTTATTGTGACTTAGCATTAGTTTATTTTTTACAAGTCTATGTCATGAACTGCACTGTTTGAAATAGAGCTGATGTTGCACACAACATCCTTTACTACCAAGCTAGTGTCATTACCAAACAGAAATACTTTAGAATTACCTTAATACTAGAGGGCATATTATTTATATAACTAAGGAACAGGAATGGTTCCAGCACTGATACCTGGGGCATCGCCCATTTCACTGTGCCCCACTCAGACCCCATGCCACAACCATTCTCAACACTATGAATAATGATCTTTTACTGTCATAAAAGTATGAGGTGAACGAATTGTATTCACAAAAATCTCTCACTGTGTTGGTCCATACGCTGCTAACATATTACCCAATCCTGTCATGCAGTATGATCTTCTGGGGCCATGCAGTGAAGGTAAAACGGGTACCTGTTCTACTTAAGTGTGCAATAACATTATTATGCAAAGAAGGTAAGCAGGTAACTGAACATCTTTGAGAACACTCCTCAATGACCTAGAGATTCATACCATAGAATCCTCAATGACCTAGAGATTCATACCATAGAATTTCTTAGAGAAACCCAACATTTTGTCCCCATCTGTGGAGGATGTGCAGTCAGCTTTGCTGTAGTGTCAATGTTTACAATGGTTCTACTTAATGCGATGTTCAAATAGCTGAACTGGATTTTTCCTGTGGATATTATAAAGCTTTTTAAATCTGTCTCACAACTATGTACTTTGAATGGAACAATCAATTTTACAGACAGGTAGTGTGTTGCTGGAAAGCCCCTGAAGCTCAGTGGTGGAAATTTTCTTTACGGTAAAATTTAAAGAACAAACTCTGGGAACTGTCACCAAAATAACCAAACATCTTGTTCCATTATGTGAATGATATGTTTCTGTTGTGGCAATGTGGCAAACAGGTTCTAGATCATTTCCTTGAACCAATGAATGTGATTAATGCAAATTCAGTTTGCCTTGGAGGAAGAAATAAACATTGAAGATTATATTTTCTGGATGTGCTGGTGTTAAAGAAAGGAGTATGGTAGCTTGGACCTACAGACACAGACCGTTACCTACAGTAAGAAGCAAAGCACCATCCACAGAAAACATATAGTATTATAAAAATATTTGTCAGTAAGAGGAGGAACTTCTGTGAATCACAGCTGCTCAACAAACAATTGGGATTTCTCACTGATTTGTTGCTGAGAATAGATTTTCACCAGCTGACATAAAAATTGTGTTACAATTGCCACTAAAGATTATAGTGAGATGCAGCAAGTCATCTGTGAAATAAACAGCTTCCCTACCATTCATTAGAGATGCAGCTGACTTGCCATGGTCTATCAACGATTGAAATATACAGGCTGGTCATGGACACTTACAATTTTCTAGAAAAATCAAGAATTTGCAGGGTATCAAGTGTTTGTGGAGATATGTATGTGTGTACTGCAAAAAGAATGCAGAAAAATGACTAGAAGAACACAAGGGAAACTGTAGAAGAGGATAAATAGAAAGATCAGATGTTGCCTTGCAGCCAGGGGACTAGCAGATATTACAATTAGCTATACATAGAGGCAGTACTGTTTACTTAACACATAAGTAATTTTAATCGGAGGAGAAGGGGGTGAAACTGAATGGTATCTCGATCCAGATGCTGAAGAAGATGTGTTCTAGTCTTTTACTTTGAAGCAGTAGCAATGCCATGTGGCAGCATCCAACAATGGCCACTTGCGATCAAGTTTTTAAAACATGTGACATCAGCACCTGTGCTCAGGAGTACATGGAGTTGAAATTTTACTTCAGTCAGTAGCAAGCTGGGCTGTGAATCTGAATTTCATGGCATCTACAACTATCCTTGAAGATTTACTCTGCGTAAAACATTGGGTTTATGCAAGAAATTCATTCAACCACGGTACAGTAGCCTGGAATATATTAATGAAGTGTGACAATCCAGCATGAATTTTCACATTGCAGTGCTGTGCACACTGATTACAAATTTCCTAGCAGATTAAAACTGTCTGCCAGACCAGTACTCAAACCTGGGTTCTTTGCATTTTATTGAGACCCAACTTATAGCCCACCCTCACAGCTTTACTCCCATCAGCACATATCTCCTAATTTTCAAGTCTCACAGCATTTCTCTTGGGTCCCTTGCTGGACTAGCACTCTGAAAGAAAAGATATTGCACAGAAATGGCTTCACTGTAGCCTAAGAGATGGTTGGGAAATGAATTTTCACTCTGCAGCACAGTGTGTGTGCATTGACTTTTAACTTCCTGGCAGGTTAAAACTGTATGCCAGACAGGGACTGCCAGTACATCTTTCCTACTACATAGATGTGAGAGTAGATCATGAGTTGTGCCTGGAGAGCTCAGTCAGTAGTGCATTTGTCTGTGAAAGGCGGAGTTTCTGGATTCAAGACCCAGTTTGGCACATAGTTTTAATCTGCCAGGAAGTTTCATGCCATTGCACACTCTGCTGCAGAGTTAAAATTCATCCTGGAAGCATGTAGACTGTGCATAAGCCATTTTGCAGCAGTATATGTTCTTTCAGGAGTGCTAGCTAGTCCCGTGTGGTATGCAGGAGAGCTGCTGTGAAATTTTGAAGGTCGGAGAGGTACTGGCAGAAGTAAAGCTGTAAGGACAGCTCATGAATTGGCCATGCATAGCTCAGTCAGCAGAGCATTTCTCTGCAAGAGACAAAGATCCCGGTATTGAGTCCCACCTATTAGAAAGTTTAATCTGTCAGAAAGTTTCAAATTGTGATGTTTACAGACATGAAAGTTTACATTTTTCTATAAGTATTTGAGTTCTTAAATGTATATACCAACAGATTTAATTTCTGTGCAGAAAATGCATCCCTGTTAAGGGTTCGGGATGGAGTTCTGTATCTTGGTATGATAATCTGTAACAGGCTGCTGGTAGTGATGAGGCAGGAAATTGAAAATCTCCAGATATTAAAAAATGATGTAATGTTGTGATCTTCAGTCTGAAGACTGGTTTTATTCAACTCTCTATGCTACTCTACCTGTGCAAGCTTCTTCATCACCAAATAACTATTCAATATTAACAAACTTCTCTTCTTCAGAAAAATTTCTCTGGCCATTACCACTCTACATTTTATATCCTCTCTACTTTGGCCACCATCAGTTTATTTTGCTGCCCAGATAGCAATATTACTTTCAGAGTCTCATTTCCTAATCCAATTCCCTTAGCATTACCTGATTTAATTAGACAACATCCCATATTATTATTTTGCTTTTGTTGATGTTCATCTTATATCCTCCTTACAAGACATTGTCCAACTGCTGTTCCAAGTCCTTTGCTGCCTCTGACATAATTACAATATCATCAACAAACCTCAAAGTTTTTATTTCTTTTTCCTTGATTTCAATTCCTACTCCAAATTTTTCTTTGGCTTCCTTTACTGGTTGCTGAACATACAGATTGAATAATACTGGTGATAGGCTACAATCCTCTCTCACTCCCTTCTCAATCAATGCTTCCCTTTCATGCTTCTCAACTTTTATAACTTCCATCTGGTTTCTGTGCAGATTATAAATAGCCTTTTGATCCTTGTGTTTTACCCCTGATACTTTCAGAATTTCTAATATGATATTCCAATGAAAATAATCAATTTTTAAAAATATAATGTAATTGGATAGATAAAAAATCTACTCACCAAGTGGTGGCAAGATAATAAGCATTTAAAAGGTATTACAGTTTGCAAGCTTTTGGAGCCAGTGGCTTCTTTTTCAGACAGAAGCGTTGAAAGGGGAGGAAGAGGAATGAAGGACAACTCTGGAGGTTTACCTAAAGGGCTGGTGAAATTTAGGAAAAGAGGTAGAGTTCAGAAAAGTCGCTAAGAACATCGGGTCATGGGAGACTTAGCAGATGGGATGAGGAGGAAAGATTTTTTGTTGGGGACTGCACTGGATGAGATTTGAAAACTCAGAGCTTAAAGGTGAAAGTTACGGTAATTTGCAAGACAGAGATTACTGCTGAAACATTGCGAACAAGGTAATAAGAGTGAAAAGCCAAGTGCATTGTATGTGGTAGAGGTGGTAGGAGGTCACATGGTGCTGTTCTGAGTCCCATGACACTTTCCTTAATGTTGATCTCATCTTTGCCGAAGGTCAGCTGCACACTTCTGTTCATGTTGAACCTACTAACAAATAACAGTACTTGCACTTTGACAGCTGCTATCCTTTCCATATCAAATGTTCCCTTCCACATGGCCTCGTCATTTGAGGCAAACATATTTGCTCACATTCAGACTTTCTGTAGCAAAAAGCACCACCATTCTCTCCTTGGTCCTCACTGGATGTCATTACCTTACCAGCCTTGTTCAAAAGCAGGTATCCTCGGCCATCACATCCAAAACTGATCACTCCAAAAAACAACTTTAAAGCACACCATTTGGCACTCAGTATTATCCTGGTCTTGAATGGTATTAATCAGTTACTTTGACAAGGATATGACTTCCTAAAATTATACCCTGAAATGAGGTTCATTCACGATTTTGCCCACCAACCTAGTTTTTCGTTGCCCTCCCAATGTCTGCAGTATCCTATCCTTGTTAGACCCTATACTCCTTCTACACCCACCTCCCTACCCTATGGCCCATGACCGTCCACACTGCAAGGCTTGCCCTATGTACCCTCCTACCACCACCCATACCAGCCCTGTAACTGGCAAAACATATACTATCAAAGGGAGAGCCACCTGTGAAATGACCTGTCATACACTAGCTGTTATGTAAACACTGTTTGGCCTTTCACATCTGCATGACTACCACCAAGTTATCAGTTAGGATGAATGGGCTAGGCTAGGGCATATACTAGCAGCACACAATATCCTGTTGCAGAGCATGCTCTACAACATGACAGTCATGACCTCAGTGCTTGTATCACCACATGTGTCATCTGGATTCTTCCCTGAGACACAGATTTCTCAGAACTCGACAGGTGGAAACTGATGCTACAACATGTCCTTGGTTCTCACCACCCATGTGGCCTGAACTTATGTTAATTCCTTTGGTCTCAATTTCTCTTCACAGTAACTCCCTTTTAGTTTTCTGACCTGTCTAGTTCTTGCCATCCCCCTCCCATTTCTGTCAAATACAATGCATTTAGCATTTCACTCTTATTAGCTCAAGTATGATGTCTTAGGAGTAATCTCTGTCTTGCATATTACCCTATCCTCCACCCTTAAGCTCTCGGGTTTTTGGATTTCATCCACTGCAGTCCTCAATAATCAGTCTTTCCTCCTCTTCCCATCTGCTAAGTCTTCCCTGACCCGGGGTTCTGGACAGCTTTTCCGATCTCTACCCCCCTTTCCTAAACCTCACTAGTCCCTTTCCTTCACCCTTCTTCCTTCCCCTTTGATCCTTCTGCCAGAAGAAGGAGCCACTGGTACCGAAAGTGTGCAAACTGTAATATCTTTTATATGTATGTTCTCCTAACACTGCTTGGTGAGTGATTTTTTTTTATCTTTCCATTTACTATCGTCTAAAAGAAGTTGTAGGGTCAGCATTCAGCATTACACCTACATCTACATCTACATTCATACTCCGCAAGCCACCCAACGGTGTGTGGCGGAGGGCACTTTACGTGCCACTGTCATTACCTCCCTTTCCTGTTCCAGTCGCGTATGGTTCGCGGGAAGAACGACTGTCTGAAAGCCTCCGTGCGCGCTCTAATCTCTCTAATTTTACATTCGTGATCTCCTCGGGAGGTATAAGTAGGGGGAAGCAATATACTCGATACCTCATCCAGAAACGCACCCTCTCGAAACCTGGCGAGCAAGCTACACCGCGATGCAGAGCGCCTCTCTTGCAGAGTCTGCCACTTGAGTTTATTAAACATCTCCGTAACGCTATCACGGTTACCAAATAACCCTGTGACGAAACGCGCCGCTCTTCTTTGGATCTTCTCTATCTCCTCCATCAACCCGATCTGGTACGGATCCCACACTGATGAGCAATACTCAAGTATAGGTCGAACGAGTGTTTTGTAAGCCACCTCCTTTGTTGCTGGACTACATTTTCTAAGCACTCTCCCAATGAATCTCAACCTGGTACCCGCCTTACCAGCAATTAATTTTATATGATCATTCCACTTCAAATCGTTCCGCACGCATACTCCCAGATATTTTACAGAAGTAACTGCTACCAGTGTTTGTTCCGCTATCATATAATCATACAATAAAGGATCCTTCTTTCTATGTATTCGCAATACATTACATTTGTCTATGTTAAGGGACAGTTGCCACTCCCTGAACCAAGTGCCTATCCGCTGCAGATCTTCCTGCATTTCGCTACAATTTTCTAATGCTGCAACTTCTCTGTATACTACAGCATCATCCGCGAAAAGCCGCATGGAACTTCCGACACTATCTACTAGGTCATTTTATATATTGTGAAAAGCAATGGTCCCATAACACTCCCCTGTGGCACGCCAGAGGTTACCTTAACGTCTGTAGACGTCTCTCCATTGATAACAACATGCTGTGTTCTGTTTGCTAAAAAATCTTCAATCCAGCCACACAGCTGGTCTGATATTCCGTAGGCTCTTACTTTGTTTATCAGGTGACAGTGCGGAACTGTATCGAACGCCTGCTGCTGCTGTGTGTTCCTATATTTCTCTGGAATCCAAACTGATCTTCCATGAGGTCCACTTCTACTAGTTTTTCCATTCTTCTTTGAGGAATTTGTGGTAGTATTTTGCAAGCATGGCTTATTAAACTGATAGTAAACTATCAGCACCTGCTTTCTTTGGAATTGGAATTATTATATTCTTCTTGAAGTCTGAGGGTATTTTGCCTGTCTCATACACCTTGTTGGCACTCCCATGGCTATCAGTTGTTCTGATGGAATGTCATCTACTTCTGGAACCTTGTTTTAACTTGACCTTTCAGTGCTCTGTCAGATTCTTCCTGCAGTATTGTATCTCCCACCTCATCTTCATCTATGTCTTCTTCCATTTCTATAATATTGTCTTCAAGTACATCTCCCTTGAATAGACCATCTATGTACTTGTTTCATGTTTCAGCTTTCCCTTCTTTCCTTAGGATCGTTCCCCCCCCCCCCCGAGCTCTTGGTTTTCATATAGTTGCATCTCTTGCCTCCAAAGGCCTCTCTACTTTTTCTGTTGGTGGTATCTATCTTTCCCCTTGTGATATGTGTTTCTAAATCTTTATATTTGTCCTCTAGCCATTTCCGCTTAGCCATTTTGCACTTCCTGTAAATCTCGATTTTTAGACATTTATATTCCCCTTTGACTGCTTCATTTATGGCATTTTTTTATTTCCTCCTTTCATCAATTAAATTCAATATCTCCGGTGTTATCCAAAGGTTTATACTAGGCCTTGTCTTTTTACCTGTTTGATCCTCTGTCCCTTTCACTATTTCACTTCTCAAAGCTACCCAGTTGTCATCTATTGCAGTCTTTTCCCCTGGTCTTGTCAATTGTTGCCTAATGCTCACTCTGAAACTCTTATAACAATCTCTGGTTCTTTCAACTTATCCAGATCCTATCTCCTTCATTTTCTACATTTTTGCAATTTCTTCAGTTTTAATTTACAGCTCATAACCAATAAATTGTAGTCAGAGTCCACATCTGCTGCTGCAAATGTCTTACAATTTAAAGTCTGGTTCCGAAAACTGTGTCTTGCCATTACATAATCAGTCTGCAAAATTTCTGGTGTCTCCAGGTCTCTTCCATGTGTACATCCTTCTTCGATGCTTCGTAAACCAAGTATTGGCAATGATTAAATTATTTTCTGTGTAAAACTCTGTCAAGTGGCTTCCTCTTTCATTCCTTTTCCCCCAGTCCATATTCACCCACTATTTTCCTATAATTGAATTCCAGTCCCCCATCACAAATCTTCCTCTCCGTTAACAGATATATCTCAATAATTTCTTTCATTCTATGAGGTGTTGGGATTGCAGCCAGATCATGTTGGCTTCTTGCCACAATATTATGGCTGTCAACTGTCCAGCCATTTTCAGGTGAGTGTCCGCCACTGGAGACTGATAGTTCACGTTGTCGGCTTTATAGCAAAAACTTGTGTTTGCATTGGCAGGTTTCACAGGAGCATCCCCTATCAAAATCCACGGCCTCTGCAAATACTGTTCCATCTGTGGCATGCTTAAAGATGAAACTACATGTCCACCCTCTGTTGTATGTGTACTCACGATGCTAAAAGCAAATGTCAGATGTTGCCAGACATCTCGTTTGAATGAAGTGTTTCCTCTCAGAATAAATTAAAGAGATCACCTGTCGCAAGCCTTGTCCAGTTGAAAGCCGCCATCACAATTTATAAGATTTTGTGTTAGACATACTTCAACAGATTCTTTAATTACTGTATCCCGAAAGGCTCTCTCTGGGGCCAAGATTCTTGTGGCAGAATAATCCATAGAGTGTCCTGTGGTAATACAATGCTCAGCTATGACCAACTTACTGGGCTAAAAAAGGTAAATGTGGTGCTCATGTTCACACACCTTTCATGTACTTTGCATGTTGTCTGACCTATGTAAGCTTTGCCACACTGGCAAGGAATTTTGTAAATCCCTGCCCTCTGCAGACTCAGATCATCCTTTACATTACCAAAAAGGGCACTAATCTTCACCGGTGGCCAGAAAACCACTTTAACTCAATGTTTCCCTAGGTTCTTGCTTACTTTAGACAAAAGGTTGCTGACATAGGGGAGTAACACTCTGAACTTGAACATGTCCTTATCTTCTTGATGCTGTGGGTGGTCACGTTTATTCCTCATTAGCGCTGAACTAATCTGATATGGAGAGTAACCATCATCTTTGAACAATGACTGTAGGTGTTCTAGCTCCTTTGTAAGGCTGTCTACATCAAAAACAATATGAGCCCGGATCACCAAAGTTCTAAGGACACCAGTAGTTTGTGAAGAATGATGGCAGCTTGATGCTTGCAGGCAAAGGTCCATATGTGTGGGGTTACAGTAGACAGAATGCCATAATGACCCATCCATTCTCCTAGTAACCAAAATGTCCAAAAACTGTAAGCAACTATCCTTCTCTTTTTCCATCATAAACTGAATGTTCTTCTGGAATAAACTGAGATATTGCAAGAAGCATGACTGTTCTTCTTCACCATGGGGCCACAGTACAAAAGTGTCATCTACAGATCACCAGAAGACTCTCAGTATATGCTCTGCTGAATAAAGTGCTCTTTCCTCAAATTCTTCCATAAAAAGTTTGCTACCAGAGGGGTGAGAGGACTGCCCATGGTGACACCGTCAGTCTGTTCAAAATATTTGTTGTTAAATAAAAAGTAGGATGAGGAAAGGACATGATGATAGAGGATGCTCCTATGACAACTGCCAATGTGCATGCATTTCTGTGCCAATTTTTGCTATAAAGTTGAAAATTCGAACTAGCAGTCTCCAGTGGTGGACACTCACCTGAAGATGGCTCGACGGATGCCACCCGAAATATTGTGGCAACATGATCTGGCTGCAACCCCAAATCTCATAGAATATTCAGTATGCCAGGAAGACTTCAAAAATCACATCAGATACTTCTTCAGTGAGACGATGGTATTACAAATCCAAAGGTTGGTCAAGCTATGCAATAAACAAGCAAGATTGTTAAGTTCTCTGCGTTTTTTACTCATGTGTCAGTGCAATGGCCTTATTCAGAAGTTTGCCAGAGTGAGACATTTTATCCAGACCACTGCTGCAAAATTCATTGTATGAAAGGTGAGCCTAGTGCTAGTGAAGGAGAGGATTCGTTTTACTCACCATGAATTGGATGCCGTATCAAAACAACTGTTTCATTAGCATATGGAGACTGCATCCAGGCTGCCATCACTTTCCTGGGAATGGGTCGATGATGTGACATGGGCAAAGTTGGACAGGGTCCATAAGGAGTCTACTTCAAGACAGTTTCAAAGTTTGGCCGGCTGTCAGCAACGTTACTACAAAAGATACTTTTCAGCACTCCATGGTCAATTTAATTGATGAGGTTTTGTGACATCGTAACACTGTCTGTTCTTGGGAAAGACCTGAACTTTATCCCTAAGCTGAGAACGCTGTCTCTGTCTGATTTCATTAGTGGTGTTGAGGAAGCTGTTAGACCTCTTTCTAGTTATGCCGCAGAAGAAATACGACATGAAACACATCATAAATTCATAAAAGCTCCGCCTCAGAAGAGCAATGTTTCTGCTATGGAAAGGGATGCACTATGAAAGTTATGAGAAGATCCTCACATGGTGGTATTATCAGTGGATAAGGGAAATGCCACCATGCTGTTGCCATGTATGGTTTCTGAAGAGAAGATTTATAACTTGCTGAGTGAACCAATGTATCGGAAGACTGACAAAGACCCCAAAGGGAAAGTGGAAAGGAAAACATCAGCACTGCTGAATTCTTCTTCCATTCTGCAAGAAGCGGCCAAAAGATTAAGATCTCATAGTTCTGTGCCACCAAAGTTATATGGTCTTCAGAAGATTCATTAAAAAGAGGTTCCGTTACAGCTGATCGTCAGTAATATTGATGCCCTCATGTATGATTTGGCAATAAATCTTGCCTCCCTACTGAGACCTTTTGTGGGGAAGTGCATGCATCATGTTTGCGCAACTCTGTTGACTTGATCAGTAGACTGAAGCCACTTAAACTCAGTGAAACTTTCTTACTAGTTTCTTACTTTGATGTTATCTCACTTTCCACTAAGGTTTCTTTTATAGACTCTTCATCACTCATCAGCAATAAGTTCGCAGCCGATATAACATCACTTTTTCATCATGTCCTTTCCTCAACCTACTTTTTATTTAACCATGAATATTTTGAACAGACTGATGGTGTTCCCATGGGCAAGTCCTCTCTCCCCTCTGGTAGCAAAATTTTTTGTGGAAGATCTTGAGGAAAGGGCATGTGATTCAGTACACATTAAACCGAGAGTCTTCAGGTGACATTTAGATGACACTTTTGCAATGTGGCCCCATGGTGAAGAAGAACAGTCATGCTTCTTGCAACATCTGAATTCAATCCACAAGAACATCCAGTTTATGATGGAAAGAAAGAAGGATGGCTGCTTACTGGTTTTGGATGTCATGGTTACTAGGAGAGTGGATGGGTCATCAGGGCATTCCATCTACCGTAAGCCCATACATATGGACCTTTATCTGTAAGGTTCAAGCCGCCATCACCTTACACAGACTACTGGCATCTTTGGAACTTTGGTGCATCGGGCTTATGTTGTTTCTGATGGAGACAGCCTCACAAAGGAACTAGTGTTCAAAGATAATAGTTACTCTCCTCATCAGATTAGTACACTGCTAACGAGGAAGAAATGTGACCACCCACAACACCACGAAGATAGGAGCTGTTCAAGTCCAGGGTGTTCCTTCCCAATTTCGGCAATCTTTTGTCTAAAGTAGGCAGGAACCTAGGGAAACATTGAGTTAAAGTGGTCTTCTGGCCACAGGTGAAGATTAGTGCCCTTTTTGGTTCTGTAAAGGATGATCTGAGTCTGCGGAAGGCCGGGATTTACAAAATTCCTTGCCAGTGTAGCAATGTACATGAAAGGTGTGTGAAAATGAGCACCACATTCAGCTTTTGTAGCCCAGTACGTTGGCCGTAGCTGAGCATTGTATTACCACAGGACACTCTATGGATTATTCTGCAACAAAAATCTTGGCCCCGGTGAGATCCTATTGGGATTCAATAATTAAAGAATCTGTTGAAGTATGTCTAGCACAAAATCTTATAAATTTTAATGGCGGCTTTCAACTGGACAAGGCTTCGGACCTGGCGATCTCTTTAATTTCTTCTGAAAGAAAACATTTTATTCGTAATGTAATGTCAGTTGACATCTGATTCTGACAGAGGGAGGACATGTAGTTTCACCTTTACGCATGTGCCTGCACACCACAGATGGAACAGTATTTGCAGAGGGTGTGGATTTTGATAGAGGATGCTCCTGTGATGGCTGCCAATATGCATGCATTACCGTACCAATTTTTGCATAAACCCGAGATCATGTACTGACAGTCTCCAGTGGCAGACACTTACCTGAAGATGGTTGGACGGTTGCCAGCTAAAATATTGTGGCAAGAAGTCAACATGATCTGGCATCAATGAGAAACTGTATAGAATATTCAGTATGCCGGGAAAACTTCAAGAAACACAATTTGTTTCACCTCGTCTTATATTTTTCTTCAATTTCTTCATCATCTGCAGAGCTAGTAGGCATATAAACTTGTACTACTGTGGTGGATGTGGACTTTGTGTCTTTCTTGGCTACAATAATGCATTCACTAAGCTGTTCATAGTAACTTGCCCGCATTCCTATTTTCTTATTCATTATTAAACCTGTTTCCACACTGGCTCCATTGGATTCAGTATTTATAATCTTGTATTCACCTGACCAGAAGTCCTGTTCCTGCTGCCACCGAACTTCACTAATTCCCATTATATTTCACTTAAACTGATCCATTTCCCTTTTTAAATTTTCTACCCTACCTGCCCAGTTAAGAAAGCTAACGTTTCATTCTCCGACTCCAGTTTTGTTTCTCCTGACGACAACACCCTGCTGGGTAGCCCCACCTGGAGATCCAAATGGGGAACTATTTTACCTCTGGAATATTTTACCCAAGAGAATGTCATCAACCATACAGTAGAGCTGCATGCCCTCGGGGAAAACTATGGCTGTAGTTTCCCCTTGCTTTCAACCGTTTGCAGTACCAGCACAGTAAGGCCATTTTGGTTGATGTTACAAGGCCAGATCAGCCAATAATCCAGAATGTTGCCCTAGCAATTACTGAAAAGTCTGCTGCTGCTCTTCAGGAACCATTTGTTTGTTTGACCCCTCAACAGATACCCCTCCATTTTGGTTGCACCTGTGGTACAGCTATCTGTATCCTTGAGGTATGCATGCCTCCTCCCCCCCCCCCCCCCCCCCAATGGCAAGATCCATGGCTTGTGAGGGGAGGGAACAGTGTAAACGAATACCTTATCAGCCACTCCTCCTATAAGGGCAGTTTTCTGGGTATTCAACTGTGTTAGTTTTTCACTTTTGTGCACAATATTTCCACAAATGACCCAGTTCTCTTATACAGCTGCAACCAGTTTTACTGTTGGTTGGCATTCAGGCAGTGAGCACACATAGCAGTGAACCTCACAGCTTATGAAAGAGGTGCCAGTCATCTAAATATTATGCACCAACTGGAAACAACAACTCAGCCGAATACCTGGAAGAACACCATTATCAACCACATCAAGAAAACCTGAGAGATAACACTACTCCTCCCGTAATTTATCAAATATTTAGACTCATGGGTGTAAATCCTGGTTAACACTAGTATCCATATTAAATACGTTTTGAACTTTTCTGGTACATATGCTGTTGATATTAGTTTCTGAAACCAATAAAGACACATAAATGCTTAGTACAAAGCAATAGACAGAAACAGAAGCAGAATACTGTGAGAGGAAGAGCAGTGGTTTTTCTCAAAGTAGTTACATCTTTATTCCATTATTGCCTGTATGAGTAGAATAGCACAGGACATAATTTATTCTTAATACACATTACATAAAGTGCCAGTAGTGACTCTTCTGTCTGACTTGTTCCCTATCCATGAAGGCTCCCCTTCAGAATGCGATTTGCTGATCGCAATGTGTAAGTGAATGAATGAATGAAAAATAGAACATAGTTCACATAATCAATTGCAACCACTAAACCAACGAAAATTCATACTTTCCTCAACGGCTTATCTGCAATGCATGTGCCTAACAAACAATATATTAAATGCAAAATCTGTTGATGCTTCAGTGTTGACCACTTGTCAATCCACCAACAAATTACAAAAACTGAGATCTATTACAATTCCTTTACATATTGCCTTTTACTGGAAACTACCATCAAACACTAGCTTTTTGTCCTGCAACAATGACATGCCTGTCCTACTCTTGGGACCTGCTAGCTGGCATGCATGTCCTTCAATGCAATTTGAAAACACAACTTTGATTCTGGGTACACTTTTGATATGATGAAAACCCATAGATTTCAAATGTTTTTGCATTTTGGTGCCACGGAAAATGACAGTAAAATGAGTAGCAGCCAGTTTCTAAATAGGATTCTGAATCTGACACTTTCTAGTCAGCTTTCCATCTAGAAACAAAATTAACTATTGTTGGTCTTTTCCTTAGCTCAATTACATTTTAGTGCAGTGTAGCACACAAAATCAAATTGTTTTATTAAATCAGAGAAGATACCTACTGCTGGCAATGTGTTACACAGAAAGGAAAAATTGAGTTCTTCGTTGATAGCCACTTGATGACGCCAAATTCTGTCATACAAAAGATCATGTGCAATGCATGTGTTTTATAGATGACCTTGAAAACCTCCACAATGATGTTAGTGATGAAACTGGCATTACCTGTCTATGTGATATCTTTCTATCTTGCGCATTCAAATCTTTGCTCTTCAGTGATATACTAATAATTGTTTCTTGTAGCTGAATTATATGTAACTGCCATGGAACACTGACTTTCAAAGAGTCTTGTACACTTCCCTGTAGCAAAAAATTTTTGATTTAGCATGCCAACTGTTAACAGAAAGTGATTATTAAGTTCCTGCATGTTTGTTACCTCACTAATATTTTGATTCATCCCAATGTTCAGCACTCTTCTTTGCCCTGCTGATTCTTTCACAATTGACCATAGCATATTGGCCCAATAATAAGCTGCTGCTGCATACAAACTGCATCCCTAAGAAGGAAGAGATTTTAAAAAATTGCCCTAAAATAAGCCAAACACTGAGAAAAAAAATTACCAGAAATTTACTTGTACTTACATGGAATACATAGGTAAGTACTGCAAATATTTATTCTAACATATGATACAACACACTGACATGTAACACACCTGCACCATATTTTGTCTTATACACACTCATCACTATCAGTATTGGTATTCACTTCATCACTCTCACTTTCATTCCCATCATATTCTTCATCCTGTAACCACAGTACATCATCCTCACTGCCACCCAGCACATTTCATATGTGGCATTTCATGGCCCCCTTGATGGTGGACTCTATTGAAATGGAGGACCATGAAGCAAGAACCCACTTGTAGAGAAGGGCAACTGATGGCTTCTTACTTTTACCAGACAGTGTAAGGCTATTGTGTTCTTCCAGGAGCCAATCTGAACCCATTTTTAGAGGTTGTCTTGAACGGCATGATTACAGCCACATCTAGAACCTTTAGTTCTGAAGTCATTCCTCCGGTTTATGGCAAGGATTGTCTTTTGTGCAGCAAGTTATCTTTTACTTCAGCAGTTGGATGTCCCTTAAAAGCACCCAAAACTAGCATGACTCTCTTAGCAACCAGAGCCCAAGGTCTCCACTTTCAAATAGCAGACAGCCAGTCAACAATTAGTTGCAGTGTCATCCAGCTCTTTTCCTGGCAGCAAATCTGTAAGTCATTAGGCAAGTTTTCTTTGGATGTAGTTTTTCTCTTCAGAATGATATAAGAGGGTAAGAGTCCACCATTGGCTGTAACAGCAAACATCACAGTTATTCTATTTTTTTCATTCCCAGTTCCTTTTAATGAGATATTTTTTGCCCATTTCAATCTACTGTCATATTGCTCAACATGTCAAAAACACTGGCATTTCATCAGCACTGACAATCTGATGAAAAGGGTATGATTACACTTATGCAATTGGATGGCATACCACTGGAAGTTAACTAATTTCTCCTTAAAAATCTGCTGGCATTCTCTGTACTAGTATAGTACTTCCTTGGAGAGCAAGGCCATTTTTCTGCGCAAACCAATGACACCAACCATTACTCACACAGAATTCTTCTTGTGGCACATTTAAGACTCTTGCAGTTTCCAAGGTCTTCAGTTGAATTATTTCTTGTGAGATAGGCATCCCATCTTTCCCCTTACCTTGTACATATGAATAAACTTTAGCTTCAAGTTTCAAATATTTTCCACATTTCAGTCTCCTGAATGATTTTCTCATTGATACGGCCTTCTTTCATTTTTCTTCTGAAGCAATCCAATGTGGTACATTAGATTTGTCTTGTCCATACTTTCTTCTGGTCTTTTTGTTGGTTGTGGTTTGGTTATAATGCACAACTGCTGGCCTGAAGCTTGCATCATTACTGTGCTGAATTCCTGGGCTTGACGATGATTTTTGCTCTAAATGGTTGTTCATATTAGCATAAATCAGGCTTTCTCACCAGTCAGAAAACATGGCAACAAAACAACTTAGCAACTAGGCACAGAATTATCAGCTTGTAGTAAACAGTAAAAAACTCATTGCACTAAAATTCCACAATGCTCCTAACGAGGACACATTTATTCCACCGGTCTCTATCAATGACGAACTAGCTGTTAACAGTACTGAAACCAAATTCTTAGGACTTTGGCTGCAGGGCACCGTAAAATGGAATAAGCATATTGGATATCTCAATGCAGAACTGAGCAAAACATGTTACCTTCTTTGCTCACTATAATCATGCTGTAGTGAAAAAACAGTAATGAAAGCTTGTCATGCATACTTTGATTCTCATCTTATATATGGGATCTCTTTCTGGGGAAACACTAAAACAGCTAATAGCACTTTTAAAATAAAAAAGGGCCATTAGAATCTTGTTTGGGTGCAAGCCTAGAGACTTTTGTAAACCTCTGTTTACCTCCATTACCGTGTGTATACATTATGGACACCCTTTTATTCTTTAAAATAAATGTAATAGGTAAGGACTACAGGTTGCAAAAATACTGTGATGTACATGTTCACTATGCCAGACAAAACAGAAACTTACATATAACCCAAATCAGCACAGCTCTGTGCCAAAAAGGTACTTTTCACATGACAGTTAAGGTTTATAACAAACTACCTGAAAACGTAAAAGCTATTACTGAGATGAATACCTGTGGAAAACCTCTAAAGTCATATTTACACCATCACTGCTTTTACTCTATTGAAGAATATTTAAATCTATGAAGTGTGTTATATAAATACTTAAGTATAAATTGTATTATTGTAACATTACATAAGTATGCCTAGAAATGAATTTCAGCTGTATACTTATAACTTGACTTGTCCAATGTCTTATGCATAAGTTGCTTTGTAGACAACAGGACCAATAAATACAATACAACTGAAACTGAGTTATAAGCTAACGAAACAATATTGGTAGACCTGTACAATGTTAACCCTCGAGGGGGTGTGCTGATTTTGGTAACATGAGCAGGCATGCAGCGTACTTTGACACATGTAAGGAAAAGCTGTCTCTATGTTACCAAGATAAACATATTCGAGTGAAATCATTGTTTAATCTCAGCATAATTAAGCTACAAAAAATGAACCTATTATATGAGCTAAATCACTGTTTAGCGAAACAATAACAAAACAAAATTTCATAGCACTCTGTTGCCACGTACAAGTGTTACCCCACAGTAATAAACCACTTGGAGCATTAAAAAATGCAGTCACATCAGATCCCAGCCAGCCAAACTCTTATTCGATTACTAATTATGTCATGGACAACTGCTTCATTGTGGGGTTTCACTGCTAGCTCGGAATCTGGGTCGTCTTCTTGCATTGATCTATATTTTTCTCATTTAGCTTGCTGTTTACCTTATATTATTGCTGCTCACTTGGACGAATGACAACACAATTTATCACTGTGTTAGTTGAAGCTGTAATGAAGGAATAGGTATGGGCTTGTAATTGTGAAACAACAATGGAGTGGTACAAGACAATGTCATTTGTGGTTGGTGCACTTTATACATGTGTGCACCCGTTCGATGGTTAATGCCAATAAAATACTGATAAAGGTTTGCGTTGTTGCATAATAAAATGCCATGCTGTCTGTTTTGGTTACAGATACTAGATGTATTGTTGCAAATGATAACAAGCACTCTAACCTTTTTGAGGGCAAAACTTGGATAAAAAGTACAGTTTATTCTCAGGCCAATATGGTATAAAATTGTTTTCAATTTTTCCGTATAGTTTTGAGTTTGCTAAGAGAAAGCCCTAGTGTGATATATGACACTGACTTAGTTTTATTATACAAGCGATATACCCATTATTTTCAGGTCATCTTTAAAGCAATATACCCATTATTTTAGGTCATCTTTGTGATCTTAATCTTGACTAATAATGCAGACACTGTTGTCTTACTTTTTATCAAGCAGATATTTCAAAGTTGATGATTGAACCTCAGGTGTTATTTAAGTTCCAGTTTAAACATATGATGTGGCTGAAAGCATAAGATTGTTGAATTAAATCGAATTCCTGTAAAATTATCAATTTGTACAATTGTCTGTGCTTTTACACTTTGGATGAGTAGCAATCCAAAGAACCATTAATACATTTGTGTTATTTTGAAGTAGATCAAAAGCAGTCTGCACCAGTAATTGTACCTTAGATTTATGTCACATTGCAACAAAGCAACAGCATTTATAAGGTGTATTCACAAGATTTTAATTATCACCTAGAGAAACTCAAGCTGGACCATAAAACTTGGTAATGGTGTTAACCCTTCACGACATATTCACCCTTCAATGCAATATATATTTCCCAACGAGAAATATGATGAAGGCTTTGGTCATAGAAGTCTTCATTTGACTGTCCAATGTTGACTGATCATGTTGAAAATGGATCCATGAGTGGTTTTTGTTTTTTGTACTATCACCTCAATTGTGATACACCTTTGAGCACTGGGGACCCCATTCCTCTTGTCAAATCTGGTCCTTCACAGAGAAGACTGCCACTTCATTATTCATCCTTCAGATTTGTTTGACCACACTGAAAGTGTCTGCATCATCTAAACACGATGCCATACAATGGTACACTGTTTTACATTTCCATCAATTTAGCATGGATTGTTGCAGCTTTGTTTCTCTGTAGAATACAAAGTACCACATGATACTGCACTTTATCGAAAGGCTGTACCATGACTCTTAACAATATACTACAGAACTATGATGTGGGAATTTCAAAGTGTACCAGCACTGGATAAAAAGTAACATTATTTTCTTCAATGTGATAATGAAAACTGTATGATTATTCCTTATATATGAATTATTTTCAGTTGTGCAACAATGTCAGAAGGTATGCTTTAATGTGTGCCCTCATCAAGAAGCCCAATTCAGTGGCTGAGGTACAATAATTAGAGTTTTGGTGCCAAAGTGGTACAGCATCATCAGTTGCCAGTTGTCTATTGTAGGACACAACTGTGCAAACTGACATGTTCTGCGTGTTTACTAAAGCCTATTGACTGAATGGTGTATGGTGTTTATGCACAATTTGGTATCTAGTTGTTTCTAAATGGTCCCCACACACATGCAAGTCACTTAGAGTGTCAGTTTACAGAAACCATGACACTTGAAGGGAAATCAACAAGAAAGCAATTAATTGCATGGGCGAGGTACCTGGAGAAAGATGTGCTCTGATCAAATATTCGATTGCCCTCTCCAAAATCTCCTAACACATGATGCAAGTGACTGATTATCTAAGACTATCAGTGGGTAGTGTTGCTGTTGTGCTCTTCAGTCTGAAGACTGATGTATTGCACCTGTTCACGATAGCCTAACTAGCGAACTGAAACCTACATCCATTTGAACTTGGTTACCTTAATCTCCCTCTACAGTTTTGCTCTCCCTCCGCTACCTACTTTCCTCTATTACCAAAATAACTATTCCTTGATGCCCCAGGACATCTTCTATTAATCTATTCCTTCTTTTAACCCCTAGTTCAATTCAATGTTTCTCCATTAGTTATTCAGTCTACTCATATTCAGCATTCTTTTGCAGTACCAGATTTCAAAAGCATGTATTCTGTTCTATTCTACTCATATCTGTAATGATTTTGATCTAAATTTCACTGCCATATAAGACAACAGTGCAAATCCTTTCTGAAATGACTTTGTAACACTTAAATTTATATTAGACATGAATATATTTTTATTTTTCAGGAAAGTTTCTCTTGCCACTGCCAGTCTGTGTTTTATACTCCCCTTATTTCTGTGATAATTATTTCTGCTGTACTAATAGGAATCATTGTCTACTATTTTGTGTCACATTTATTCATTGATTTCCCTCAGGATTGTCTGATTTAATTTGACTTTACTCTATTGCCCTTGTTTTACATATATTCGCATTCACTTACATGTGCCCCTCAAGATAATAAGCATTCTGTTCAACTGATTTTCAAAATTCTTTGCCACCTCTGACAGAATTACAGTGTCACTTGCAAAACTGAAAGTTTTTATTTCTTCTCCCTGAATCTTAATTTCTCTTCCAAATTTCACCTTGATTTCTGTTACTACTTGTGCAATGTGCATATTGAATAACATGGGATATAGACTACCAACCTGCCTCACTTCTTCCTCAACTACAGCCTCCCTTTCACATCCTTTGGTTCTTATAACTGTGGTGGTGTATCTGCACAAGTTTTAAATAACATTACACTTCATTTTATTCCTGATAATTCCAACATATAAATGAGAACTTGCAGTTTAATAGGTCAAAAGCACCTCATTTTAAGTTAACTTTATGTGAATTTCCTTCATGTAACCAACAGGCATGCGTGCAGGTGTCATGCCAGTAGCTCTTCTTTTTCCTCCCAGAATGGGCTGAAACTGGTGACAGTTGAGTGAGAGTATGATATGGGATTTGTCTGTACTAATGTTGATACTAATAACATGTTAACCTGAATATTTTTACTGCAATAAGATATGTGAAAAGTATTTGTTGAACACATTTATTGTTATTTTAGTTACAAACAGTTATATTTCAATTTTAGCAGTCATAATGTAAAAAAGGATTAATAATAATCCGATTTCAAAATACTCATGTTTGCCCACTCACACAAGTGATGCTGAAATATGATTCCCAACAATATCATGTTCAATCATGATCAAAAATTGCAGTCTTCAGTTACAAAGTTAAGTTTACAAAATTTCTGTATAAATCAAGAGAATGTCCTCTGTTCAAAATAAACTGCTATGCTACTAAATAGTTTCTGAAATCTTTAGTAAATGGCAGTAATTTATTCATTTACCTCTTGTGACTGTCCTTGAAAAATCTTTAAAAAATAATTTGATGCAATTTTGTCACAATCTTACAAAATACTTAAATGGCATGAACACTTTGCAGTTTTACAAGACTGATGTAAAAAGAGTGATTGATAAATTGCCAGTCAGTCATTTTTGGACCCCAGATGTTCATGTGCTAAAACAAGGAATTGTAGCAATGATATTAAATACTACAATTCAACAATTATATCCACTTTTAACATCAACATGATACTTCTTGTGCATTGTTTGTACATCACCACTGCTCTCTCTCTTTTTCTGTCATTTTTAAACCACAGTACAGAATTCTTTAATATTTATTTTTGTCTAAATCTAATAAGTTTACCGATGAAAATAATTTACACCATTATTTACAATAAAAAATATAAATTAATACAATTTAAAAGCCACCTTCCACAACAACATTTAATTGTTTCACTATGACAGTTACCAGCTTCTGATTACAAATAGTACTTCTTTCTGAGACGTTCAAAAGATTCCGCAATTGCTGCTCTGAAAATAATAATAAATTTTATTTAGAAAAGAAGTAATATGTACATTTCTTACTTAACGAAATATAAAAAATATGTGTTGAATTATGAACAAAAGTAGATCACAGTGTAATGCCCCATCAATGATGAAGTTGTTGAGAACAATTGAGATTTTATTTTTGTAAATATAGTGCATCTAGGCATTATACATGGCTGGATGGCCCAGGTCCATACGCAACATTTGTGATTTATGAGATTTTTTCTGACATGATTAGTAGACATTGTATTTTTGAATGTTGACCCAGGTTAACAATTCCACTTCGTACATCAAAATGGAATCGTCAAGCTTGATGAGCTCATGAAAACATCAAGTCAATGTATCTTTTAATTTTAGTAAAGGCAAAATTCTGCTGTTTATCAAATCCAGAATCTGAAATTTCAGTCACACAGCATGGGGATCTAACATTCTAGACGTATCTTCTACGTAAATACTTGTCTCTCAGATATTTATTTTATTCAGTTAGCATATCATAGTGATTTATATTCACTTTTACCACGGATATGACACTGCTTATCAATTTACAGACATTGAAGCCCTTGGTGCAAGAAGAGGATAACTCACATTTTCAGGAGGCACAAAAAACTAATTTAAAAAATCTAGATATTATACTTCATGCTACCATTTATACAAGGTGAGTAAGGGTCTAAAGGTTACTTTGTAGGCAAGAAAGCAAGAAGAAAATCTTTTTTCCTTTATACAGCACTAAAAAATTGGTTTACGGAAAAAAAATGCAGTTATCTCCTTCTTGCACCAAGGTCTTCAGTTCTTTGGCATACTTGAGGCAAAATTCACATTGCATTGCTTTGATCTTTAGGTTCAGTATATCTATATTACCACAAAATGTAATCTGTACCAAACTACATAATTCACATTTACAAGAAAAAATGATATCTTAAACAACAGTATAAGTAACAGGCTAAATCATGCAAGTATTTACTATCAAAATGGACAAATATGGAAACTATGTTAGATTCATAGGAAACAGAAATCAGTGTGGAGAACGTCAGCTTGTCTTCAAGTGCAATGCTGTAAGACAACCAACGTGGAAAAAGTGGCTGGTCAATTTATTATTAGATCAAAGGTGTGTAAGAATAATCCTTTTCTCATTAAATCAAGGCTACAGAGGAAAACTTACCACTACTAATGGACCAAAAATAGTCTTAATCCTTTTTTGGATGAGACCTGTTGCATCTAGATGGTCATCTGAGTTACCAAATTAATCACTGAAGAATGAAATCCAACTATCCTGAGTCAAAACTATCACTTCACGAGACATTTAATCCTCCACCTTCACACCCATTTACATCATCTTAGGGTTAGATCTGTGCTTTCAGAGCTTCGTTCCTCCTCCTTTTTTGGATGAGACCTGTTGCATCTAGATGGTCATCTGAGTTACCAAATTAATCACTGAAGAATGAAATCCAACTATCCTGAGTCAAAACTATCACTTCACGAGACATTTAATCCTCCACCTTCACACCCATTTACATCATCTTAGGGTTAGATCTGTGCTTTCAGAGCTTCGTTCCTCCTCCTGGACACTATGTGCCCATCCCACCATACAGAAGACTGTTCATTTCCACCTCCCATGTAAAATAGCAAATGACATTGTCAGTCTAGAAATAGGAGCTGCACTGCCAGCCAACCAGGTAACATCGCACAGACCCTTCCAAGACACTGGTATTACTTTGCAGTTGGAAATACTGCAACTAAATGCTATATTGTACAGCTCACCTAGGCTGTTACTAGAGCCCTTCACCTAGAGCTAATCCACAATACAACAGATTGATTTTTGTTGCCACTAAAAAGATTTATTGGTAAATGTGGCATTCTACACACCACCCACAGTGACAATGCCACAACATTCCACCCAGCCAACAAAGAGAGAATGCAGCTGTGAGACCCACCAGTATCTAGCTTGGTGTGGAGGACGGTGTGAGAGAATGAAAAGATGTCTCCAAAAAGTACTTGGATGCTCCAGCATGGACAAGGAAGTGCTACAGACTGTGCTCATGAATGATGGAGCCACCTTCAAATTGGGACCAATCACCTAAAACAAAGACTTTTCCTTGTGGGGGGAGAGATGAAATGCCAACAAGACCTGAGCCCAACCAGTTGTAATGGACTCAATGAGAGAATTCAGTCTCACTTAGAAAAGAGCAAAAAGAGGACTCGAAGATTTGAAGCAAAAAGTATCTTTTGAAGAAAAAAAAGAAAAGAGGTGCAGGAGCTGAAAAAAGGCAGGGATGAAGTCCCACGCACAGCCGTATTTCTGTAAGTAGCTGTGTGCTGTACATCCTGACTTAGATCAAACATTGAGTGCTGCTGTTTACAGTACATTATTAGTTGGTTTGCAAGTTTCCCTATGATTCTTTTGCACCATCAAGGGCCCATCTACTTCTTCCAACAAGAATTCCATCAGTTTCAGGATGTTTCCTTCTAACAATCGTTAAAGTAAAAAGTATCTTTAAAATTAAGACTCAACCATAAGAATCTATGTCCTCCCCTAAGTGAATGCAAGGCTTCCATAACATTTCCTAATAATTTTCAGGTGTGCTGCTGGATCCCATCAACATTCTTCCACAATATTTTGGTCCACAGATGGCCAGCCGTCTTTGGGTGAGTAGACAACTACTGTAGAGCCCTAATGCATTCTTGATACTTATGCCCAATCTTGTGCATGCGAAATGTGCTGAGGCCTTTTGGTGTATGTGTCAAGTGATGACTTGCACGGGACAGTCGAGTTGTGTATGCTGCCCTTGAGGGGGTCATTCAATGCTCAATTATAAGATCATCTCTCACTTCCTCCACCGAGGACAGCACACACAACACGGCTGTCCCACGCCTGTCATCGCTTGATGCATGTGCCAAAAGACCGCAGTACATTTTGCATGCACAAGATTGGGCATAAATACCAAGAATGCACCAGGGCTCTTCAGTAGTTATCAACTCACCTGGAGATGGCTGGGCGCCTCTGGACCAAAATATTCTGGAAGAATATTTATGGGATCCAGCAGCACACCCGAAAATTATTAGAAGAAGAAATATGCCAGGAAAATTTCAGAAGTTACATGAAATACCTCTATGGGGAGGAGAGATTCAGGATAAACACAGACTGGATAAATTACGTGAGAGAGCCAGGTTACTGTGTTCACTTAATTTTTTTTTAATGAAATGTAGAGACAATAATTTGATTCCAACTTTCCACAGAGCTGTTCATTTTATTAATAGTGTGGATGCCAACGGTATAAAATACAAAGTGAGTCTGGCCTTAGTCAGAGAATGAATCTGTTTTATACATCACGAGCTAGAAGTTAATTGCAGGGATTTACTTTATTTAAATCTGAAGATTGCAGCAAGATGTTCTTCCCTCAACTGAGACTCAATTGATAATGTATCCTGGGCCAAGGCAGACTGGGCCCACAGGGATAGTACAAATAGACAAAGTGCAAAGTTTAGCCGACTCACAACATGAAAGCCACAAGAACCTATTTCTGGACGATGCATGGTGAATCCCATGGGGTAATCTTTTGAAGATGCAACGATATCAGTGTTTATAAAAGGTTTAAACTTTGCTCTGACTCCAATTCACTCACCTTCTTTAATGGATTTCATCAGTTCTATTGTGGAAGCCATTAAGCCTCTCTCTGTGTATTCTGCAGATGAAGTTCAATGAGAATCTTGCCAAATGCTGTTGAAATTTGCTCCAGAATGGAGTAATATCATGCCAACTGAAAGAGCTGCTCTCTGTGGCCTTCGAGAAGATACTAGCGTAGTTGTACTCCTTGCTCATAACGGTAATGCCATGGGTCTTTTGACAAGGGAAGCCTACAATGAGAAGAGATATAGTCAGCTAAGTTATTCTATGTACCGCAAAATTGAAAAGGACCCAACAAGCTCTATATCAAGAAAAACTGTTACTCTTCTGAATGATAGTTCTCTACTTAAACGAATTATTAAGAGGCCGAGACAGCACAATGGAGTACCACCATGACTATATAGTCTTCCTAAGATTCACAAGGATGGTATCCCACTATGATTAATAGTGAGTAATATAAGCACCTTGACCTATTGTACTGCAAAACATCTGGCCTTTACTGAAGCCATATGTGGGTGTTTTCATCATATACATAATTCAGTGGATTTTGTCAATCACTTGGAGATAGTTAAGCTTAGCAGCCTGGATTTATTAGTTAGCTTTGATATGGTCTCACTTTTTATCAGAATGCTAGTACATCTTATTGATAGCTTATTCATGACAAGAAGATAGAAGAAGTGGACAGTGTTAAATTCTTGGGATTACAGCTTGATAATAAATTCAACTGGGAGGAGCACACCACAGAACTGCTGAAGCGTCTTAACAAATCTCTGTTTGCAATGCGAATTTTGTCAGACAAAGGGGATATAAAAATGAAAAAGCTGGCATACTATGCTTACTTTCATTCCATAATGTCATATGGGATTATTTTTTGGGGTAATTCATCAAGCCAAGCTAAAGTTTTCTGGGCACAAAAACGTGCAGTGAGAGTTATATGTGGTGTGAACTCAAGAACATCCTGCAGAAGCCTGTTTAGGGAACTAGGGATACTAACTACTGCTTCCCAATATATTTATTCCTTAATGAAATTTGTCATTAAAAATATATCACTTTTTCAAACCAACAGCTCAATTCATGGAATCAATACTAGAAATAAGAATAATCTTCACAAGGATTTAAAGTCACTTAGTCTTGTACAAAAAGGTGTGCATTATTCAGGAACACACATTTTCAATAACTTGCCAGCAGCCATAAAAATCTTAACAACCAATGAAATTCAGTTTAAGAGAAGCCTAAAGGATTTATTGGTGGCCAACTCCTTCTACTCCATTGATGAATTTCTTAGTAAAACCAACTGATTTGTATATAAGTACAACATAACTTCTGCACAATTTCAGTGCAGTAATGTGTTCACTGAAAATTTATGTGTGTGTGTGTGTGTGTGTGTGTGTGTGTGTGTGTGTTAGTATAATCTAACTTCTGCACCATTTCAGTGCAGTAATGTGATCATTGTAAATAAGTATTACAGTAGTTGTATTACCTTATAAATAAATAAAAAACTTTTTTATTTTAAATGCAGTGCATTAGTATTTGTAAAATTACTCTTAGTGTTCATTAAAAAATGACGATCATTCCACTTGGGACCTGTGGAATGGTACATTAGCTTATTTGTTTTAATTGTAAATATTTGTCATGTATTGTTGTTTTTCTGACATGTTCCACATCCTGGAGGACCTCCTCACTACGGATCAATTGGAATGAAAGTAAATCTAATCTAATCTAATCAGTGCTGACTTGACGGGCTTGTTTGAACATATTCTCTCCTCAACTTACTTTTTATTTAGCAACAAATTCTTTAAACAAATGGATAGCGTCACCATGGGGAGCCCTTTGTTCCCTGTGGTGGCTAATCTTTTTATGGAGGACTTTGAGGAGAAAGCACCTGAGTCTGCTGTTTGAAAGCCCAGTTTTCTGGCATTATGTAGATGATACTTTTGTTGTACGGCCCCATGGAAGAAAGAATTGGACAAAGTTTCTTTGTCACTTAAACTCATTACATGAAAACATGATGGAGACTGAGAAAGATGGGACTTTACCCTTTCTAGACATCCTAGTATGCAGTCATAATGATGGGTCATTGGGACATTCTGTGCACAGAAAATTCACGCACACCAATCCATATCTCCATGTGTCTAGCTGCCATCACCCCTCACAAACTGTCGGTGTTCTTAGTACCTTAATACACCTGGTGCACTTAATATCGAATGATGAAAACCTCCACACAGAATTAGAACACTTGGAGAAGGTATTTTAAGAGAATGGCTACGCTTCACGCCAAATAAGGAAGGCCATGGACAGCTATAATAACAAGAAGCAATGCACTGATGACACTATGATGACTATGAATCAGCTACGATTCTTCTATATACTGGGAATGTGTCTTCTAAAATAGGCAGATAAAATCAACGTTACCTTCTGTCTACTAGTGAAGAGCTTGGCCCTGGCTGGATCCATTACAGATAACTTACAACTGAAAAAAGTGGGCGTTTACAACATTCCTTGTAAGCGTGATGCTGCATATATAGGCCAGATGACATGAACTGCCTAGGAGCTTTGTACAGAACATGAAAGATAAAACCATCTTCGGCGACTGTGAAATCAGCAACAGCAGAACACTGTATTTCTGTGAGATACTCAATGGAATACAATAGAACAAAAATTTTAGCTCCAATTTCCAGTTTTCGGGATTCAGTAATCAAAGAATTGGTGGAAATACGTCTTGCCAATAATCTTATAAATCATGACAATGGCTTTCAACTGGAAAAAATTGGAATCCTATAATTAAAATTATCCAGTCACAGTGGAATTGATGGGGTCATTCGATACTCAATGATTAGTTCATCTTTCAATTCCACCACCAAGGGAAGCACACAGTGCATTGAAAAATTCCAGCACATTTCGCATGCACGAGTTTTGGCATAAATACCGTAAATGCACCTGCGTTCTTCAATAGTTGTCTACTCACCCGAAGATGGCTGGATGTCTCTGGCCCAAAATATCATGGCAGAATGTCGATGGGATTCAGCTGCGCACCCGAAAATTATTAGAAGAAGAAATACACAACGGAAATTTCAGAAGTTACTTCCATAACATGCTCACTGACAAGTCCGGGTCTGTATCGACAGAAGATTTGAACTGTTCTCAGAAAAGATTCCAGTGCTCAATGTCCCCGGAAAAACTTTATCAGTGGCAATCAAACTTCAGAAGGCATTCTCTCAATACTGTATTTTTCCTTTGGGACTGTCAGTTTCACAGAGTTTGTATAGTATTTATGTACTAAGACATCAGCCCCACATCCTGCGTCGTCAAGAAATCCATGCTAGTGTTGCCTAAAGTCATTAAACTAGCCAAAGTATCTTGCAATTGACTGGTAATGCATTCTGTCTCATTTTTGGAGTGGGAAATTGTCCAATGAATTTATTTGATTAGCAAAGTGTATAGCATTGGAACACTGCATTTCTCGTTTATGTTTCAGTTTAGAGAGACAGTCGCTTATTTGAACAACTTTGCTCATGTTTAGTTTGAATTGTAGTGTCACTGACAGGTGACAAATATCGATCAGTCTTAATGTTAAGCTTCCTCAGTAGATCTCAGCTATGCGCTTGTTATGTAATTTAACAATATTATTATTCTACCCTCTACTGAAAGACACTGGTGTCTGAAATTAAAGCAACAAACGGAAATTTTACAAGGTTGTGTTTATTTTGTCACAAAACAATGTAAACAGATGATAGTAAAGTAGAAACAATATAAAGAACACAGAACGTGAACAACTGCAACATGTGTAATGGTAGACAATTTTTTTTTTCCTAACTTAATGGATTTGCACATACATTCCAACAACTGGTTAGTGCACTCAACAGGCAGCAATACAGGCCTGAGAACGATGCGGCATGCTGTGAGTGATGTCATCAGTCTAATATTGAGGCAATAATGCCCATTCTTCCTGCACAGCTGCTCACAAGTCTTGGAGAGTGGTTGATGGATGCTGATGTGATGCAACCTGTCTCCCTAGCACATCCCAGACATGCTCTATGGGATTCAAACTGGGAAAGTGAGTACCCTCCATTTCCAAGAAACCATCAACCACTTGTGCTCTATGAGATCGAGTATTATTGTCCATCAATACAAATTACGGACCCACCCTATATCGCAACGACTGCACGTGAGGTCTCGCAACGACTGCACGTGAGGTCCCAAGATTTCAATGCGATACCTGACAGCAGTTAAACCTTGCTGATTCATCCGTACAATTTCATGAAGAGGTGTTCAAATAGTCAACAT
This sequence comes from Schistocerca nitens, assembly GCF_023898315.1. NCBI lineage: Eukaryota > Metazoa > Arthropoda > Insecta > Orthoptera > Acrididae > Schistocerca > Schistocerca nitens. The sequence goes on from NC_064621.1 coordinate 435,664,863, forward strand.
AGTCCCTGCCCACACCATTAAGGATCCTTCTTGATATCGGTCTCTTTCCACAATGTTTGGATTCCGAAATTGTGTTCCACATTCCCTCCAGATGTGACTGCATAGAGAATCACTCTCCAGACCCAATAGGGACTCACCTGCGAAAAGAACGTTGGCCGATTGTTTGACGGCCATGCAGCATACTGATGACTCCACTCTAGACTTTCCCTTCTGTGAAGATGCATAAGAGGTACACATACAAAAGGACTCCAACAATGAAGACTTCTCTGCTGAAGCCTTCTGTAACACCCTTTGTCTTGATACAACATGTCTAGGAGATGATGCAAGATCATATGTCAGTTGCCATGCAGTACTAAGGCGCTACTGTCGTCCCCTTAAGGCCAAATTATGGTCCTATCTTTTTGATATCACATGTGGTTGGCCCTGCCCTGGTCTTCGGGATACTGTTTTGGTCTCAATAAATTGTCATCACATCTGAGAAACAACAGAATGATTCACATTAAGCTTTTGGGTCACATCAGTTTGCGACTGTCCTGCTTCCATTCTTCTTATGGCTCTCCATCACATAGACCCTGGTGGGTGGCTTCTTTGTGCCATACTGCACCATCTGTGACTATATACACAGTGATTGTGGATGTGGAACTACCTGGCATACAATACCCTGTTTGATAGGCACCATGACGTTATCATTGGCGTGGTTGTCCATTGACAAGAATGCTGTCTTCTGTGCAGAACATAATTGTACGGGCATCTGAACACGGGGAAATAGCGGTTTGTTGCTTTAATTTTAGACAGCAGTGTATTACTCCATCGTGCAATAATCTGATACATTATAATGATCAATGCAAAAAAAAAAAATGGTTCAAATGACTCTAGGCACTACGGGACTTAACATCGGAGGTCATCAGTCAATGATCAATGCAAGTAAGCTCAGAGTTGTGATGCTTAAATGTCTTCACTGAGAGCATGTGCTATATGTTATACAAGAAGGAATTCTGCCATTTAAGTCGCTCAAAATCAATGATAAGTCCTCCTGGATTATCATAAATGTGTCAGAGATTCCAAAAGTTCCCATCTCTGACACTTTTCCTGGGTTTTACCACCAGAAAATGTATGGGAACAATTAGAATGTGATTTAATGTCAGTCAACATACAACTATATTTACACAGACCCTAAATATCATGGAAACCCCACCCTCGTTTACCTCCAGTATATGACCAGATGGACAGGCATGGTGAAGCATCTTCCATTGGCATGAAAAAGAATGGCTGAGTGTGGGACCTCATCTCTGCTTTCTTTCAGCCCTTGCCTTCTACAACAAGAACCATGGAAGAACGTCTTCTTGCAGAAGGACAATGTCACTGACATGGATCCCCACTAATCTTACATTTGAGCATTTGAATGGGGGGAAACTTCACAAGACCATGAGATATTCTTTGATTCAGCGTTTCCAGGAATCTTCTGTCATGTTCTGACAGAGTCAACACTCTTTATCAACTTAGTTACAATGGTCACTTGTGTCCTGTTGGCAATGTTGTGAGTCTGTCTCCCTTGAGGAACATTGCTGGAGAGTGCGATTCACTTTCGTTTTGGGAGATCGGCCTCAAGTTGACAGCGATTTCAGTATTCACGAGCACAGTCTCTAGCCCTTTCTTATCCTTGCTCGAATGTCTGAGCACTTTTTGGAGACATCTTTTGGTTGAACCAACCATTCTCTCCCATCATCCTCAGCCAAGCTGGACACTAAGTTATAAAATACTACATTATGCCTTGTTGTGTACAATATTGGTGGTTCTTATCAGCAGAGGTGCCTGTCCACAGATGCATTATATCTCTATGTTGGCTTGGTGGAATGTGTGGGCACTGTTACTGTAGATGATGCGTGGAATGCCACACCTGTCAATAAATCTTTGTAATGCCAACAAAAATCAATCTGTTGTTGTGTTATGAATTAGCTCTATGTGAATGGTGCTAGACACCACATTGGTGAAGAGTACAATATAGCATTTAGTTATGGTGCTTCGTAGTCTGTAAATACTTTAGGATTAAAGGAGCTGGCCAGTGTGGCTCTAGGTGCTTCAGTCTGGAACTGCGTGACCGCTACGGTCACAGGTTCGAATCCTGCCTCGGGCATGGATGTGTGTGATGTCCTTAGGTTAGTTAGGTTTAAGTAGTTCTAAGTTCTAGGGGACTGATGACCACAGATGTTAAGTCCCATAGTGCTCAGAGCCATTTGAACCATTTTTGATTAAAGGAGACTACTCACCAAAAAGAAGAAGCATCGAGTTGTTGATAGGCATATGCACAAAAAAGGAAACTTGCTAGTTTTCTGAGTTATCCTTTGACAAGCTGGAGCTTTGATTATTTCTTGTCCTGCCCTGAAATGAGGCCACCCTACCTGAGATCCTTCACACCCCTCCTAAAGTGGTGTTCCACCACCCACTCAAACTATATAAAATCTTAGTCCATCCCTATGCCCCTCCCACTCCCAATCCCTTTTTGCTACAGGGATCATATCTCTGTCGCAGACAAAGGAGCATGACCAGCCCAGTCCAGCCACCCAGCACTTCCTACTCCAGGTACATCACAGGCTTATCTTACCCTATCACAGGCCGGGCCACATAAGTAAGCAGCCATGTCATATACCAACTCTGTGGAAACACTTCAAAGCCTTTTATATTGGTATGAGTACCAACCAGCCATCTACGAGGATGAATGGCCAGTGCCACACTGTTGTCAAGAACAAAGTGTACCACCCAGTGGCACAACATGCAGCTAAGCTCAACAGCTCAATTTCAATGGCTGTTTCATAACTTGAGTCACCTGGGGATCCTTCCCTCCACCATCAGCTTTTCTGAACTATGCAGAGGAAATTATCCTTACAACATATCCTCTGCTCCCATACTCTTCCTGGCCTCAATTTCATGTAATCTACTGTCTCAGCACCCTCTTTACAACACATCTTCTGCTCCCACAAATCGTCCTGGCCTCAATTTCAGGTGACCCACCGTCATAGCACCCTCTACCCAACAGTTTCCCCTTCCTCTGCCCTGCCACCTCCTCTCAATTCACACCCCCATGTTGCCTTCAGTGTGTTGCTTCTCACTGGCTACTACAATTGTGCCAGCCCCTATACTTAGTTGTGTGTGTGAATGTGTGTACTCTTACCAGAAAAAGAGCAAGAACTCGAAACCTAGTATTAAGTGTTTCCTATTACACTTTTCCATGCCCCACGCCTAATTCTCTATAGATAACTTGTTGTCTTTCCCTTATTCGATGCACTTCCTATTTTGGCATACATTGATCTCGTAACATCAATGCCATCATTTTGGGAGGGTCTGTGCAGTTGTTGCCCAGTTGGCTGGCAATGGTGTTTCTATCCCTTGACCAGCAATTCTGCATCCTATTTTACATGGGAGTGAGTGATGAACAACCTTGTTTATGGCACAATGGGTGTCTAGTATCCAGAATAAGGAACAAAGCTCAGAAAGCATGATTCTAACCCCAAGATGACGTACACAGATGTGAGTATGTAGTATTAAAGGCCTCACGAAGTGATTGTTCCTATCTAGGATAAGTGAATTTAATTCTTCAATGGTTAATTTGGCATAATGCTTATCACCTAGATGCAGCAGCTCCTCTTCAAAACAGGATTAAGACTTTATTTTTGGTGCATTGGGTAATGACATTTCTTTTCTCTAAAGCCCCGATTTTGTGAAGAAAAGATGGGTTTTCTTTGTACAGATAGTTGCAAGACCTCAGCTGTTCAGTACATAACGTTGGACCAAAACACCTTTCAGCTGTCTAAATTTCCATATTGTTATTTTATTGAGCAACCAGTTTTGGTGATATATTATTCCACCTTCAGGCCCCCTGACCAACGTGCAGGAAGATTCCCCCCTCTAGACCAGCCAAAATAAGGGCCAGCATTCATTGACTGGCATCTGAAGATTTTTGACACACTAATCGATTTGAGCACATGCCTAGTACCAAGAATGAGGAACGAAACTCAGAAAGCATGATTCTAACTCCAAGATGATGTAAACAGATGTGAGTATGTAGTATTAAAAGCCTCATGCAGTGAGGGTTTCCATCTAGGTGAAGTGGATGTGATTCTTTAATGGTTAATTTGGCAGGCAGTTGATGATTGAAGTGATTGCTGGGGCAAAAATCTACAGATACCAGTCATTGAGTGCTAGCCCCTATTTTGACTGGACCAGTGGTGGGAATCTTCCTAGGAGGCCTTATGATGGTGTAATATATTGCTGAAACTTGTTGCTCAACAAAATAACAATCTGGAAACTTAGAGGGTTGAAAGGTATTTTGTTCTGTCTTCATTCAATAATGCTGAGCTGCTGCCATTTCTGCTGTTGTAAATTCACCATGAAAATTCACCTGGTCAATATCTTTCCTTTTCAACTGGAGAATGTGGGCAGTGACTTGCAACCATTTCCAGTAGGAACTAAATCTTCCAGTATTTATTGGTGTCTGGGGTGTCTCAGTAGAGAAAAATTGTGGATCTAGACATGATTTTTTAGTTTCTGGTAAAGAAACAGGTGTGATATACTTGTCATATTCATTTGGCCAATGACAGGGCTGTTGTAAGAGCCAAGGCAGTCCAAGCCACCATATGTCCATTGTATGTAATTGTGAGACATTTTTCTTCTTGACTGATAATCTGCAGGACTGTCTCTACATGGGCATTATCTCCACTGGGATGGGTAAGTTTGCTTGTAAATTTCTGTGAGCTTTTTGCATGCAAAAATTTTCTAAGTATTGGAACTACCCCTTAAGTATTGGAACTACCCCTTACCCAAGCAAATGTCTCTATGGAGTTGGTCCAAAGTGTCGCCCTACTTATGTCTATGTTGGTAGCCCTGCAGCAGCAATGTGGAAGTCTCACCCTCATTAATGCTGTCAGCTGTTGCAAGGGTGTTGGTATGCTTTTGCTACAAATCCAGTGAACGTGAGACTCACTATTTACAGTCCACCTGACAGACAAGATTGCACCATATGCTTGCTCGGAAGCATCACAAAACGCATGGGTGGAAATGCTACCCTCTTCATAGGTTTTGATTCACCATGATACATAAATGTATGATGGGCTTGGTAGATATGACACCCAAATGTGCTACTGAGTGGCAAGATGCTGAGGCAGAAGTTCATCCCACCCTAGTCCAAGTAGCAAAGGATCTTAAGGGGAGTTGGAACGCCCTATCCCAACAATGTTTAGGAATCACTGTAGCCACTGACATGCAACTTTTACAGGACATTACACTTTATGTTCTGAGTCTACTGAACTATAATAATTGCATTTCAGCCACTGCTTCCGGAAACACAATTTTTTAATTACATGGTTAAAATTCTGTGTACTTTTTTGTATGTTATCCTAAATAATTTTAATTATACATAAAATTATGTTCTTCTATTAGTTCAGTAGACTCACGATATGTATGTTATTACTCCCTGAAAATTTGAATACTCTACTTGAAGTGGTTTCTGAGATTTAGGGAAAAATGCAACAGAAAATGTAAATTTTCAGAAGCGGCTTCTAATGTTTCGAAAGACTGTAACTCACTTAATACATGGTTATTTTTTTTATTTTTAGTCACTCAGAAGCATCCTGCATCATACTGTATACCATCCTTTTGACCTTTTTTGAAGTTTTTTCTTCTTTCTGGTCTCCTTAGTGGCCAACTGTGCTGCATACTCTGCTTTATCAATGCGAACCTTGTCCATCTGTTCAAGTTTTCTGATGCAGTTTGCTCCAGGGTTAATTCCTATATGCAGTAGCATTTTCACCCTACCAATGTTGCCATCATTAAAAGCAATACCAGCATCACTGACCCATCACTTTAGTGTCTTCATTACAACAAAAACATTTTTTGGTAAGTGAGTCCATATAAGATTATTGAACGACTCATTGTGATTTTGAGTCTGACCATGCAGACACGTCTTCAGTAATTCAGGATTTGCCAGGTCTCTGTAAATATGTTTTATGATATCCATGACTACTGCTGGGATGGAATGTTTATGGCTGTATGAACTGTTTGAGTTCTAGCCATTGCAGTAATTGCACCATGAATCAGGTCCAGGAGGGCAAAGGTGGTGTACTGGTTTTCCGTCAGTTGACAGTCTGTGAAAGACAGTAGCCCATACTGCCTTTTTCATTTTCAACAAATTCTGCATATTATTTGTAATGGCTATCCCATAATACTGCTGTAGTTCATCAATCATTTTGTCTGTCAGCTTGCCTCTTATGGTTTTATCATCAGAAAATTTCTTGTCTCTCAAACTTTGTTTCAACTTCCTCAACCTGGTGCCCATCCTCTTCTGGATATGACCAACACAGTCCAATTATGTGATAATCTTCTCACCTTAAGGCTGAGCGGCTACTACACTGTCATATGCCTTTGAGTCTCTGTCACCTACAGAACTTATTGTAACACACTCCCCTTTTGTTCACAGATCAACTAAAAATTTCAATAGCTGCAGAGGCCTCCGTACCATCACTTGTCCTTTCATAATTTCTGTCCTAGATATGCCCTTCTTCATTCTCTGATTTTCACTTATAACAATGTTTGGTTAAAATCTGGAAGTCTAGTACCTTTCCAGTATCCACACTGGTCACCATAGCAACAGACTTCTTAGAACTTTAGCCACGCTTCTACGAAGTGTCATCAAAAGCTGCTGGTACGTCAGACATACCGTCATTTATTTCAACAGCTTCATTTGCAGCACCCTTCATTGTCTCATATGCAGCAGATTTCACAGCAGCTCCAATAAATCCTCCATACTTGCAAATTTTACAAGGCGGGCGTAGCATATTCATCACAGCACACATTGTTTCTGCTGCAGTGTGTCCTTTGCCAATAGCTCTCAATCCATAAAACCACCTAACATTTACTTCAAAATAATTATCTTTACACTTATCAGAATTCCTAAATGAATGAGTATATTTACAACTGGCACAATTAATGATAAGTTTCCTGGCTAGACCATTTGATTCCTCACATCTTCATGTAAACTAACTGGCCCTCTACATATTTTACAACACACACATTCACCTAACACCCCTTTTAGGATATGTAAATCTATCAGTATAACCTAACCTACCATTTACATCACTTTCGTTTTGAGAAACACTTTCGTTTTGAGAAAACAGTGTTTCACAAAGTTCTACACTCCTGGAAATGGAAAAAAGAACACACTGACACCGGTGTGTCAGACCCACCATACTTGCTCCGGACACTGCGAGAGGGCTGTACAAGCAATGATCACACGCACGGCACAGCGGACACACCAGGAACCGCGGTGTTGGCCGTCGAATGGCGCTAGCTGCGCAGCATTTGTGCACCGCCGCCGTCAGTGTCAGCCAGTTTGCCATGGCATACGGAGCTCTATCGCAGTCTTTAACACTGGTAGCATGCCGCGACAGCGTGGACGTGAACCGTATGTGCAGTTGACGGACTTTGAGCGAGGGCGTATAGTGGGCATGCGGGAGGCCGGGTGGACGTACCGCCGAATTGCTCAACACGTGGGGCGTGAGGTCTCCACAGTACATCGATGTTGTCGCCAGTGGTCGGCGGAAGGTGCACGTGCCCGTCGACCTGGGACCGGACCGCAGCGACGCACGGATGCACGCCAAGACCGTAGGATCCTACGCAGTGCCGTAGGGGACCGCACCGCCACTTCCCAGCAAATTAGGGACACTGTTGCTCCTGGGGTATCGGTGAGGACCATTCGCAACCGTCTCCATGAAGCTGGGCTACGGTCCCGCACACCGTTAGGCCGTCTTCCGGTCACGCCCCAACATCGTGCAGCCCGCCTCCAGTGGTGTCGCGACAGGCGTGAATGGAGGGACGAATGGAGACGTGTCGTCTTCAGCGATGAGAGTCGCTTCTGCCTTGGTGCCAATGATGGTCGTATGCGTGTTTGGCGCCGTGCAGGTGAGCGCCACAATCAGGACTGCATACGACCGAGGCACATAGGGCCAACACCCGGCATCATGGTGTGGGGAGCGATTTCCTACACTGGCCGTACACCACTGGTGATCGTCGAGGGGACACTGAATAGTGCACGGTACATCCAAACCGTCATCGAACCCATCGTTCTACCATTCCTAGACCGGCAAGGGAACTTGCTGTTCCAACAGGACAATGCACGTCCGCATGTATCCCGTGCCACCCAACGTGCTCTAGAAGGTGTAAGTCAACTACCCTGGCCAGCAAGATCTCCGGATCTGTCCCCCATTGAGCATGTTTGGGACTGGATGAAGCGTCGTCTCACGTGGTCTGCACGTCCAGCACAAACGCTGGTCCAACTGAGGCGCCAGGTGGAAATGGCATGGCAAGCCGTTCCACAGGACTACATCCAGCATCTCTACGATCGTCTCCATGGGAGAATAGCAGCCTGCATTGCTGCGAAAGGTGGACATACACTGTACTAGTGCCGACATTGTGCATGCTCTGTTGCCTGTGTCTATGTGCCTGTGGTTCTGTCAGTGTGATCATGTGATGTATCTGACCCCAGGAATGTGTCAATAAAGTTTCCCCTTCCTGGGACAATGAATTCACGGTGTTCTTATTTCAATTTCCAGGAGTATATTTTAATCTCCAAAGCACAAATGGGTGTTTCTCTAGATACTGATGAGTTTTTCTGTATTTCATTGTCTGTAACTTCACATGCCACATGTTGAACACAATGTTTCCCTTTATTCGAAAAACTACTACCATGAAACCCATGTTTCTTACAAACACTTCGTTTTGGTGTCATACTTTACCTTTTGAGAGATTTACCAATCTATTTATCATTTTTCCTTGGAAAAATGTTAGCACTTCGACATACGATGCATGTCTATACTATTAAACGATACGATACTGTTTTTGGCAGTGCTACCAATACAAATGCATAATTTGACCTATATAACACAGCAATCCACAGCTTTCTATGTAAAAAATTACTGAATTTATTAGATCTTGAAGTAATGCACATAAAAATTTTAACATTTTCAACTGGTGTAGATTATACTTAAAAAATAAAATAAAATACTTTCCATGTGAGTTTATAAGTGATATATATATATCATTTTCTTCAGAAAATTGCAAATTTTATAATGAGATAATAACCTGAAAATGTGAAAAAAAATTTCCGTTCTAACTCCCCTTAAAACAAAATCTTCCCTCTTATAGATACTTGGATTAATAAGCCCAAGGGTTCATAAAAACTAGCAATTGCCTGTAACAAGCTTCTCTTCGTGGTTACTATCTATGATATTTTATAAATGGTTTCATGCTGATCCACACAAAATGTAAACGGTTTCCTTTTGATCCATACAAAACATATCATCTACTTTATTCCACTGAGCTCTCAACATCGTCAATGTTTTTGTGATCTCCCTCGGCCTTCCAATTTCCATATTCCAATTAGATGCTGAGAGTTCATTGCCCATTTCAATGTAGACAGCTGAATTTGACTCATGAGTGAGATCAGTTCGTAGTAAAGGGTTGTCACTCCATTTACTACTGCAGCGCCCACTGCAAAGTCATACATGTGCTCTAGTCTAATAAGGCGATTGTGGAAAACAGCACATGGTACATGACTGCCAGTTCCCTCAGTGCTGCTCAAAGTAAGAACAAACTACATTTAAGCCCAAAGGCGAGTCTTTTGAATCAGTAAGTAGTTGTTCTTCGTATATCTTCTATGATCATGTCATCATCAGAAAAACCTTGTCAAGTCTCTGTCATCTGGATGGAGATGTAACGGCCAAAAGGCCTGGGTAATATTGGCACCAATGGCAAAATATTGCATTTGAAAAGACACAAGTACTGCAGTTACGTTAGGAAGAATTTTTGGGCCCTATTTCAAAGACATCATTAAGTGAGGGAGAGCCCTTTTAGTACAAAGATGTACTGAATATGACTTGCTTCCATGTCTCTTTTTATCACTATTTGATGAGGATTTTTCTTTTTATGGAGGGGGGGGGGAGGGGTGTGTGAGTCAGTTTGACATATTTTTGGATGCAATTTGACATTCATATCTCCAAGGTGCCTCTGCAAAATAACAAAGTGTTTATCAGCATTACAAGATATTATTTGGAAAAACAACTGCCGAATTTTTTGGGAGATGGACAACTCTTCACTGATCCTTGATAGGATGGTAAGTGCAAAGTACCTCATGAAGTGCTGAATCCTTCACATTCCCTGACTGATCCTGATCATCAGATATTACTATTAACTGTAAATCCAGAACGCATTGTCAAATCATTGATTGAATCACATGGTGATGAAGGTAAAAACAGCATTATTTACTTGAAACCCTTGGGAGGTTTCTGCTTTGGATTCAGCTGAATTTTGAAGGCAGTAAAGCCAGTGAGGTGCACATTTCGAAACAGTGTCTTTAACAATTTTCCAGTAGTGATCTTCTCCAATTAATAGCTTGGTGGGGAGATCATTGCATCATTTTGTGGAGTTAGACAGTTGTAAATTACTAATGTGTTGCCTTTTGAACCCTTAATGTAATGGCATATGTCTTGAAAAGGAATGAAAACTCTTGAATGTGGTGATTGTAACATGGGCATTGTTCCATGTACTCCTCAATGTAGGAGAACCAACTGATGTGAGTGCAACATAGTGAATGAAGACTCAAAGGCATTGCTTGCCAGTGGGTGACTCAAAACTACTTTCAAGTTTTAAACTGCTGATGAAGCTGGATTGGCTGTCACCATCTAAAACAGAGTGTGTAAGTTACTTACATCTGTGGGCCCTGTTACATATACACACAAGCTCTCAAGAGGTAAGCAAATCCTATGGCCTTTTTGTAACAGAGAATTATTCTGTCAAGTCAATAAATCTGTCTGTCATTTTCATAACATGTTAAATTATGTCACTCGATGCAAATTAATAACTTTTCTGCACAAATTATGATAACAGATGTACATGTGACTTATAAACTATATCTCTTTTTAGTAGTTCTTTGACAATGTTATAAATACAAGCAGTCGGGGGCAGTCAGGGGCAGTCGGAATGTCACTTTGGTGAAGTGTGTTTCTGTGTTATTGTTTGGCAAAACAATGCAAAGAACATGTAAAGGAAGTACTACTTTGTGTTGTGTTATGGTCTTTGGTGGACAGTGGAATTAATATGGCAACTAAAGTAATAAATGTTTGATGTTTACATATGTGTTGGTTTCACTCGTTCTTTATCATCAAAAGCACATGAAAAACACGGGACCTCATGTGTTTACCCTAGACAACCAGATTTAGAGCCAGCATCAGCATCGAGACACAGCAGCGATCCAGCAAGCAGCAGCGATTACTACAATACAATACATTGTAATGGCGCCAACCTAACATCAAGTGCTAACAAGCTCCGTAAATTGGAGTGAAATAGTGCAATTACAGCAACTAGAGATATCAACGACTAGGCGGACCATTTACAAAAGTGGGGGCTCGTCCGGGATCTTTAAGTGCATCCATGATAATAGTGCAGCGATAAATTTCATAAGTGCTTAGCACTCCAAAAAAAAAAAAATTATTTGTGCATTGTGGCAACAGTGAAAATATGTCAAAAATAAATAAATAAAGTGTGTTTGTGCGACTACGAAAAACTATCATCACACCACTCGGAAGATTAACGTCTGGATTATGTCAATGGAATTCATCAATCAAGACTTCAGCTTCAATAAAACCGAATATAAGTGAAGAAAGCCAACAAGAACACCGACCACGACATCATAGCATAGCCATAAAGCAAGGTATTTTGTTGTTGTTGTCATTTACAAAATTAATAGTGAACATGTCTCTACCTGAGAGTGATGAGATCGTAGGAAATGTAAAAATTGAACCAGGGGATGGCGAACAATTAAACTTAACAGAGTGGCTAGCAGGGTTTGCAACTCAAATAAGCTCGCAACTTAAACAATCGAGTGAACAAGTAAGTTTGAAACTTGAAGAAAACACAGATAGACTGAATAAGTTAAGTTTGGATTTTAAACAATCAAGTGAAGAAAACACAGATAGACTGGATAAGTTAAGTTTGGATTTTGATCTATTAAGTACTCATCTCAATGAGAAGTGTGAGGAAATTAAAACTACCCTCAGTAAGAACACTAGCGAACAGTTGATACACTTCAGAAAAGAATTTCAAGTTAAAGTTGAAAGTTTAAATGAAAACATACAAGTGAACACAGACAGCATTGCTGTCATCTACAACAGAGTAGATACTGAAGCTAAAAGATTAGATCAGAGAATAGACAAAACATCAGAAAACCTTAAACAGGAATACAACCTGTACACCACTAATGTAGATACAAAAGTAGAAAATATACACACTAAATATACACAATTGGAGGACGCATTGATGTCCAAACAAACGATTTACAATCACAATACAATGTATGGGCACATCCAAGTGAAATGCTTTCTTGGTGAAAATCTGCACCCTATTGACTTTATTCACCAATGTAAAGATATGTTTGTTGTAGGAATGTCAGATAACATAAAAATTAAGTTAGTTAAACGGTTTCTAGAAGGGGAGGCCCTATCCTGGGCAAATGAGAATAATGATTCTTGGAATACTTTTGAAGAGTTTGAAGCTAAATTTATTTGCAAATTTTGGTCACAATCCATACAAGCCAGATTAAAGTCAGAATTTCTAAATGGACCAGTGTATAGAGGGAAAGTAGGGGGAATGCAAAAATTTTGCAGAGATCAATTGAAAAAACTTGCTCACTTGAATAACTCTTTTGATATTATGACACAAATTGATGTTTTAAAAAGAAGATTACCAGAGAGACTGCAGTGGGAATTGGTCCATGGACCAGACGATTCAATGGAAGAGTTCCTGAAATTTGTAGATAGATTAGATAGGGCCTTGGAAAGAGAAAGTAACCAAAGTTTTGGCTCTGGCAACAACCAGTATGGGGGGTGGAACAGGAATGTAAATAGAGATTATTATGGGAGGAGAGACTTTGAAAATTCTGGAAATAATGCTCCAAATAGGGGAGATAGGAGATATGAAAATGATTTCAGAAACAATACACAGCAGGGAGGATGGAGGAGAGATAACAGGAATGATAGAAATAGGTATTGGGGAAGAGAACAAGATAGAAGGGGGTTCGTTGAAACTAGTGAACAAAACGACAACTACAAACGGACAGACCGAGGAAACCAGCCGGGAAACGGTGGACAGTCCCACTAGATGTCCGTAGTTTTGGGGCTAGACAATATTATGACAGGACAACACATAACCGAAACTGGAAAAGGAGAGGATACAATGTAAAGAGTAAATACCATGAAAATACTGATGTTGTTAGAATGAATAAATTAGAATTTAATAAAAGGTTTTGGGATACTATGAGTAAAAGTGATACAGTTAATAAAAACAGTGTTCAAGCACAGGTGGTTAGTGAAAGTGCAGAAGTTGAAGGTATTGCAGAGTTCCATAGTTGGGCTGAAAAAGATACTGGTGTTAATAACAAGTCAGACGCACCACAAGTAGAATCTATTTTGGGGGGTTTATTTGATAAGAAGGGGGATGACGAAGTGTTTAATGGAGCCAAAGACTCAATTGCTGAGATTCAGATACATAGGGGGGAAACTGCAGATGGGGTTGTTGTTGAGGAGGAGGAAGAAGTAATAGAGGGACATTTAAATGATGATCCTAAATCAAGTGATGTTATTGATGAGAGTGTGAAGGAAGAAATAAAAGTATTTGTAGAATTGAAAAGTGATTATGTGGTAAAGGTAAGGGATGTGACAAACATGGGTAATAATGAGGTTAATTTAAGCGAAATGCAGACTAGGGAATGTGTATCTGAGGACAAGCTATTGCCTATTGGGAACTATGAAACATTAAGCTATGAGAATGGTACTAATAATAATAATATTAAAGAAAATATAAAGGGATGGAATGTAAATGTGTGTTTTCAAGAAAAAGGGGAAAAGTTTTTAGAAGTTTTGTGGAACAACTATGGAAACTGTATAAAGAAAGATGCCTTTTGGAAAGAATTAGCAAAGGTAAGTGCAACCTTGTATCCTATATGGCGGATAAGAATCCGTAGCAGACTTTATAAAAAAATGGGGTGAAAACAATAATTTGTTGAGTGGCAACACAGTGTTAAGAGGAACAGATGAAAACAAAGGTTTATGTTTAAATGTCAATGCTTTGCAAACAGAGAGGGATGTGTCTAAGTGTAGGAAAGAGACATTAGACTTAGGAACTAAAGAAATTGAAAATGATCTATTGTTTGAAAATACTGAAATAGACAAAGATGTTGAGCTAGGTTATCCATATGTTAAAGTAAACATTGACATTTGTCCATTTGAAATAAAAGAAAGCCCACATCCTAATGCGTATAGACTTATCTTTCCCAGATCAAGAAGGTTATTTGGATTAAGAAACATCACTGAATTGAAACCATATACACATGATTAAGCACATTTCCCTGTTTGAATACAATTACTTCCCCAGTTTCCATAAAGCATGTTATCAGCAAAGTTTTTACTGGGTGTGTCAAATAGCAACTACCACTCATCCTATAGACCCTGGAAAAGTTCCAGATCTCTGAGAGAATGTTTTTATATTTTTAATTGTCACTATTGAATATTAAATTTGGAGACTTCTTCTTTACTTGCAAGGGGCAAGTTTAACCATGCACCCAAAGAGGTGACAAACATTTATTACTTTCTTTTGTATTGTTGAATATGGGACATACTTGCACCAAATGTAAAAGACAATGTAAAAAATTGTTGTGCAAGACCCATCATTTTGTTACTATTCTTTTCTTAGGCGTAAGATTTGTGTACAATTTTCTACAGCTAATCAGATGTTCACCAAGTTTGATGTTTGTGTTATGTTGTGACCAAATTAAGTGTGCAATTTTGGTATTAATATGTTCTTGTACTATCTTGACTATGTGTCTCAATGGGAGACAAGTTTTTTAAATATTTTTTTAAAATGCATATTATATTCATACATGTGACTTCTCTAGTGTTTGTGTTTATATATATTATATCCATACTTATAATTATGTTCTTTGTTTTCATTTCCTTTATGTGGCTCAAAACGAGCAGACAGTTGCAAAATTTTCCTATGGACATCTGACCTGTCCATCTATGTAATATATTTATGTTCCTTCTATTATCTTGATTAATCTGTGACTCAATGAGAACTGACTTTGAAATAATTTACATATATTTTTTTATATATCTTAAAATCACATGTGATATATTTGTGTCTGTTTTTGATCATTTTACATGTGGCTCACTGGGAGCAAAGATTAACAATTTTTTTACTTTCATATATTACTAAATATTTTTATGATGCTGTCATACTGAGAGCCATAACACAAAGTGCATTTGAAACAACACAACTAAAATATTTGCAGGAAAAAGTCATTTTGAAACGGTGTAATGGCCGTTGTATACATACACATTATGCATAGTAACTGACACATTTGTCCTAGTCGGCTAATATCATTAACATTCTGTAAATGATATTACCCGAGGGGGGTATTGTAACGGAACATAATAAAGGCTTTACTTTACCGAAGTATGCGATGCCCTCCAAATTCAACCACTTTAATGAGTATTTATGATTATAGTAAAGTTATTGTGTATGTTAACAATGATTGCATAACATGTCTCCATAAACAGTCAACCCATTAAATTATACTGAATAACTGACCCACACAAAAGTTAATATCACTTGATCACTGATACAGCAAATGTCATCATGTAAAAACACTAAGTTCATCTTAAATAATTAATATGAAGTACGAAAAATAGTGGCCAACATAGGTATTTTGGATCTCCTTAAATAAAAATCACCCAGTGAAACCTATTTGTTCACTAGGAGCGTTTTCACTCAGTATTCACGTAATCAATCCTATTTTAGACGAAAACCAATGTAATTCTTAATAATTCATGTTACTTACTTATTTATGCAAATTAGAGAAGTCAATTGACAAACTTCTAAAAAATGGCCTTTTTGTAACAGAGAATTATTCTGTCAAGTCAATAAATCTGTCTGTCATTTTCATAACATGTTAAATTATGTCACTCGATGCAAATTAATAACTTTTCTGCACAAATTATGATAACAGATGTACATGTGACTTATAAACTATATCTCTTTTTAGTAGTTCTTTGACAATGTTATAAATACAAGCAGTCGGGGGCAGTCAGGGGCAGTCGGAATGTCACTTTGGTGAAGTGTGTTTCTGTGTTATTGTTTGGCAAAACAATGCAAAGAACATGTAAAGGAAGCACTACTTTGTGTTGTGTTATGGTCTTTGGTGGACAGTGGAATTAATATGGCCACTAAAGTAATAAATGTTTGATGTTTACATATGTGTTGGTTTCGCTCGTTCTTTATCATCAAAAGCACATGAAAAACACGGGACCTCATGTGTTTACCCTAGACAACCAGATTTAGAGCCAGCATCAGCATCGAGACACAGCAGCGATCCAGCAAGCAGCAGCGATTACTACAATACAATACATTGTAATGGCGCCAACCTAACATCAAGTGCTAACAAGCTCCGTAAATTGGAGTGAAATAGTGCGATTACAGCAACTAGAGATATCAACGACTAGGCGGACCATTTACACCACGCAGTGGTGTGACATTACGTTTTGAATATGCGATCGTAATTGGCCGTTGTCGACTGTCGTCGTGCGGTGTTACTATCATCCCATGGTGGAAGACTGGTACACGCTGGAATGAAATTTGGATTCCGGTGCTGAAGAAATGTGTACCAGTCTTCCACCATATGATGATAGTAACAGCGGATGGCGGCAGTCGACAACAGCCAATTGCGATTGTGTATTCAAAACATGTGATGTCACACCACTGCGCGGGAGCTTGTGGAAGTGGAATTTTGCTGTAGTCAGTAGCGAACCAGGGTGTGAATCAGACATTCAACAAAGCTATGATCCCTCTTGAAAGTGTCCTCTGCAGATGGGGATGAAATGTCAGGTTTTAAACTGAATTCCCTTCAACTACAGCATAATAACCTGGAATATTTTATCAATTGTGAAGTTGCAAACAGTCATGATTAAAAGACACTTACACATAAACCTTCAGCCACAGCCTTTGTCAGAAAAACATAAACACACATCATTCATTCACATGAGCAAGCACACCTCATGCACACATGACTACCAGCTCCAGTAGTTCAGGCAGAATGCAACTATCATGTGGGATGGAAACAGTGGGAAGGGGAAGGAGAAGTATTGAATGTGGGAAGAGAGGAGCACTGTCTGCCAGTGTGTGCAGGGACTAGAATGCTAACAGGCGCAGCGTCATAAGGTTGTATGGCAGGGAGATGGGGAAAACGGAGCGAAAAAGGAGAAGAGCAGGGAAAGATGGGTGGGTTCGTTGGCAAAGGGTGGCATAAAGATTGTAGGAGGCTGAATGGGGAGGAGGGGTCGGATGGGGGAGGGGGAGGGGGGTGGAAACTGTTGGGTGCAGGGTGTGGGGCAATACGTTACCACAGGTTAAGGCAAGGATAATTACAGGAGTGGGGAATGTGTTGCCCCTGTCCCAGAACCTCCTGACACCACACCTGTTGGCATTCTAGCTCCTGCACACTCTGCCAGACAGCACTCCTTTCTTCCCTCACCCGTACCCCTGCTATACCTCCCCGTTCCTCTTCCACACCCCCTCCAGATTGTTGCTTCCATCCTATGTGATAGTTGCATTCTGGCCCAAGCTGTCAGAGTTGGTGATCAGGTGTGTTTGCTTGTGTGAATGAACAGTGTGTGTTTCACTTTTTCTGATGAAACCTGTGGCCAAAAGCTTATGTGTAAGTGTCTTTTAATTATGCTTATCAGTAACTTAGTGTGTTACCTTTCCGTTAAGTAGCAACATATCTTCTCCGACACTGTACATAATGATGTGTAATAGGTAACATAGTGACATGAGAGATGCCACAACTGTGTATTTTTTTAAAAAAAATGTATTTGTTTTTACAGTCTCAGTTGCAAATTATCATAAATAAATACTAGTTTCAATCACTTAATAATTATCTCCAGATCTGGTTGATCACAAGCTGCGAACAGTAACATTTTTTTTGTAAAAGAACTCAGTCATAAGCTGTAAAATAAGATCAATAATCTTATGACTGCCAGATTTGTAATACCATTCAGTGCTATCTGACACTGATGATCAGTAAGTGATTGCAACTAATAATAACTTATGAAGATGTACAACTGAGACTATTATAATAAATATGTTGTTTTAAGAGATGAACAAGTGGAAAAGAGCTCCTTTATTTATTCTAGTCATTCCATTTCTGTGACATGACTGGATTATCTTTAACATTATTTAGAAAGACAATCAAATCAATATTACAAAGTTGCCCTGTTACTGCTTTGATGGTGAAAGCAGTTTTTCTTTTAATAAATATAATGTGTGCAATAGGAAAGTTTTATTCTACTATAACAATGGTTACAGGCTCAATCCTGCTAACAAGGAAATTAGAAAACCATGTTAGTGTGGATTAGCTGATCTTAAATTCATTTGTATGACAAATATGAAATATCTGCTGATACTGGCTGACCATTTTAGTGTGATGCGTTTGGAAAAGGTTAAGAAATGCTGAGTTGTATTGTGACTCTCACAGAAATGAAAACATCGGTAAAATCAGTAGTGAAATATACAGAGATGATGGAAAACAGATATACTCTTGAGAAACTAAATTGAGTGAATTACACTTCCTGGTCTTGTCAAATGAAAATGACTCTAACAGATTTTGATTTGTGGACAATACTTGAGCCACAGGTGAGATGGAATCTGGTGAAGATGCATCAGTCATTGATAAAAAGGCATATATATCATGCCAAGGTGAGGTTCTAGCAAGAGTTGCATTTCCCAAATACGCTGAGCAGTAAATGCATATATGAAATTTGTAAAATCCAAAAATAGTATGGGAAGCACTTTAAAAATCATACACCCCAAGGGATACCAAATTTCACACTGTGAAACTGAGATGGAAGTTATATTCACTAAAAATGAAGAATTGTGAATCTATGGAAAATTATGTAGGACTGATAAACAAAACTTTAACAGATCTAGTAAAACACTGGTGACAAAAGTGAAGCTGGAGATTTAGCAATGACTATCCTGTGTGGATTCCTGTACAAATTGGAAGCAGTAGTTACAGCTTTGTACAATTTACCAGATAATGATTTTAAGTGTGCTACAATTAAAAAGGGTCTACTTGCAGAAGATGCTAGACATTATGAATATAATGGAGATAAACATTCTGCAATGTTCTTGAATAATCAAAAACACCGAAAAATGGCATCTATGGAACACAACAAAGGACAGGAACAAACAAAGAAAGAAGCAACACGGTAAAGTAGTTTTATTTGTCACAAAGTCTATCACAAATCCAGAAACTGTCCTAAAAGGGGATACTTAAAAAGGAACAAAAGAAACTGGGCACTGTTAGTATGAATGCTGCTTGTGGCACAGTTAAATTGAATGGTGCTGTTAGTATCAGTGCTGATAGCGGCACAGTTAAATTGAATGGTGATAACTGGATGGTAGATTCCAGGGCAACTCATGGCAGGTCAGTCATAATGAAGATTGTTTCTGAAAACTGTATCACAAGATTTGAAGAAACAAACAACCACTTTGGTGCTTGTTCACCATGATCTCATGTCTCCTATTGATGGTCCAAGCGTAGGAGCCAAAAGGTATTAAATACTCATCAAATTTTAATAAGTATTATGGATGATGCGAGCAGATACATATTTGTACATTTCTTAAAAAATAAGGATGAAGTATTTGAAGAATTTAAGAAGTGGAAGATTCAAATGGAAAAACACACTAGAAAACACTTAAAGAGAATTCGCACGCACAATGACCTAGAATCTCGTTTGTGCAAATGGTCACAGTTCTGCGAGTCTGAAGGAATTTGGTATGAAATAACAATGAGACACACACTGCAGCAAAATAGTATAGCTGAATACCTCAACAGAATGTTAATGGATATGGTAAGGTTACAGTTGCTAGGAAGTAGTTTACCAATGAGTTCTTGACTGAGCTGATGTACACTGTAGCATAGATGAGAAATAGTGTTACAAATAGCCACAACAATGAGAAAATGCCTTATGAATTGTGGGCAGATATAAAATCTAATGTGAGAGATTTTCCTGTGATAGGACGCTAAGTTTTTGTTCACGTATCCAAACAAATACATCATTCTAAATTACCCACAAGAGCGGGAACAGGCATTCTTACAGGATATTCTCTATGCAGCCACGGGTATGAGATCTGGATGCCAGAAATGAAACCGGTTGTGGAAGCGAGGGACTGTATATTCAAAGAATTTTTTAATGTCAAATGCTCAACTGAAAATAAGAAACAGAAAGAATTTATTGAACTCTATGCTGAAGGAGCATTATCATTTCCAAGTATTGAAGACGAAATACAAAATGAAAGGGAAGATTCTAATACTGAAGAGGAATTCTATAGTTTCTCACATCAAGGGGGAAATTTGGAAGAAACTGAAGGTAATCACGAACTTTTGGAACTTGCTGAAATTTCATGAAGTAGATACAAGCCAAGAAAGGAAACAACAAAAGGAAAAAAATAGTTTACGTAAATTTCATCCCATGACACTCCATTCCAAAGAGAAGACTTACACTGAAAAAAGACCAAATAAATATCGTGTGAGCAATGACGAACCATTCTTGTATCATGAATTAGTTAATTTGGATGAGGAAGTGGAATTAACTCCTTGAAGAATCATGATACTTGAAAATTGGTTGAGCTACCATCTGATGTAATTCCTGTAAAGAACAGATGGTTATTAGAAAGAAGACACTTGGTGAGAGGGGTATTAGCCACCATCTGGTCAGCTGCACTTTAAAATATACAAACCAACAGTCATGCTGCCATGTTTAGTAAAGGGACACCTTCCTCTAGCATTACTTTTCCTCAACAGAAATAGTCGATACCACAAATAATTACAACTTTTAAAACAGGTTTTATTATCTCAACTGTTTTTTCTATAAGAACTGCATATGATTTTGTATACAATGTATTATATTTCAGGCTAAAATGTATAAAAAGAAATTACTTTATTTTCATTGTTACAATCAATATGTCCTAGCTTTGAATGTATACATCACATGATCACACTGACAGAACCACAGGCACATAGACACAGGCAACAGAGCATGCACAATGACGGCACTAGTACAGTGTATTTCCACCTTTCGCAGCAATGCAGGCTGCTATTCTCCCATGGAGACGATCGTAGAGATGCTGGATGTAGTCCTGTGGAACGGCTTGCCATGCCATTTCCACCTGGCGCCTCAGTTGGACCAGCGTTCGTGCTGGACGTGCAGACCGCGTGAGACGACGCTTCATCCAGTCCCAAACATGCTCAATGGGGGACAGATCCGGAGATCTTGCTGGCCAGGGTAGTTGACTTACACCTTCTAGAGCACGTTGGGTGGCACGGGATACATTCGGACGTGCATTGTCCTGTTGGAACAGCAAGTTCCCTTGCCGGTCTAGGAATGGTAGAACGATGGGTTCGATGACGGTTTGGATGTACCGTGCACTATTCAGTGTCCCCTCGACGATCACCAGTGGTGTACGGCCAGTGTAGGAGATCGCTCCCCACACCATGATGCCGGGTGTTGGCCCTGTGTGCCTCGGTCGTATGCAGTCCTGATTGTGGCGCTCACCTGCACGGCGCCAAACACGCATACGACCATCATTGGCACCAAGGCAGAAGCGACTCTCATCGTCCCTCCATTCACGCCTGTCGCGACACCACTGGAGGCGGGCTGCACGATGTTGGGGCGTGAGCGGAAGACGGCCTAACGGTGTGCGGGACCGTAGCCCAGCTTCATGGAGACGGTTGCGAATGGTCCTCGCCGATACCCCAGGAGCAACAGTGTCCCTAATTTGCTGGGAAGTGGCGGTGCGGTCCCCTAGGGCACTGCGTAGGATCCTACGGACTTGGCTTGCATCCGTGCGTCGCTGCGGTCCGGTCCCAGGTCGACGGGCACGTGCACCTTCCGCCGACCACTGGCGACAACATCGATGTACTGTGGAGACCTCACGCCCCACGTGTTGAGCAATTCGGCGGTACGTCCACCCGGCCTCCCGCATGCCCACTATACGACCTCGCTCAAAGTCCGTCAACTGCACATACGGTTCACGTCCACGCTGTCGCGGCATGCTACCAGTGTTAAAGACTGTGATGGAGCTCCGTATGCCACGGCAAACTGGCTGACACTGACGGCGGCGGTGCACAAATGCTGCGCAGCTAGCGCCATTCGACGGCCAACACCGCGGTTCCTGGTGTGTCCGCTGTGCCGTGCGTGTGATCATTGCTTGTACAGCCCTCTCGCAGTGTCCGGAGCAAGTATGGTGGGTCTGACACACCGGTATCAATGTGTTCTTTTTTCCATTTCCAGGAGTGTATTTGGTATGCTTAAAATTCCTATCATTAATTGCACAATATGATGATATTTATTGTGCTTACTTCTGGATTCATTTTTAAAATAATGATATAAATTGGTGGAGATTCATTTGACAAGGAAATTTGTAAACTCTTTGGAATATTGTTAGTACTACAGAACGGATGTGTAGTGCGCATGCCTCTGGTGTGATCAGATGTGTGTTTATTTTTGGCAATAACAATGTAATTTCCAGTTTTGTAGTGGAAGTTGTGAAGACAGTGTGATATAGAAAAATGTGAGAGAATAAAATTAACTGCTCGGGCAATACTTCAGCATTATTTACGTCAATTGGAACCATGAGAACCTACAATGTCAAAAATTTCAGCTTCAAGAATCAGCCCCTAGACATGAAGAACTCGAGCCATGTATGAGAAAAAAAGATAGGTAATAAATTTATTGCAAATCTTACTCCTCTTGAAGCTTATTAAAAGAATTAATTATGAAGTCAGAGACAATCAACAAATGATGTGAAGCAGGGGTAGATTACACTTTCCTATAGCCGCCACCATAGCATGAGGGCACTGCCATGAACACTTACACTGCTGAGAATAATATGCATGCATCCCCTCTCCCACACTCCAGCAGCAGAAGATTTTCATGCGCACATTATACCAAAATTTTTCCGTGTAAGCCCTGTGCTGCATGCATTACGCAGTGATGTTGCTACAGAAATTCAAGACTAGAATCCGTTGTTGTCTTCAAAATTATTTCAGCAAGTCAGTGGGCATCATCATTCATAAACCAAATGGGAAGATTTGTTTTTGTGCTGATTTCAAATGCATGGTACATTCATAGACAGTCATTGATTCCTACCAGTTCCCACATCTTGAAGATATTTTGGATTGTCTAGGGGGAAGACAGTTGTTCTCAAAAATTGATATTGCAGACATCTATTTTCAATCATCATCGAACGAAGAGACAAAGAAAATTTTTGTTGATGAATACTCATATCGGCTTGTTTGAATATCGGTACCTACCTTACGAAAGTGCTTCTATACCTGTATTGTTTCAAAAATTTCTCGAACAAATAACATGTATGATGCCTTCTTGTTTTCATTTTCTTGCCAATATAATTATCTCCAGACAAACACTGCAACACCACATTAAAAATCTAGACTGTCTTTCAAGGTCTCATGGTGGCACGCCTCAAATGAAATTTGCAGAAATGTTCTTTTTTCAACACAACTACTGAATACTTACATCATATCATCAATGCAAATGTCAAGACTTGGATCTTCATATCAATGTAAAGACGCCTTCCTCAAATGGGACATGCATATTGATTCCTTAGCATGTAAGCTGTCGAAGAATGTGTTTGCTATAAATATGATTAGCAAATATTGTAAGGACATGTGTGTACGAAAAACTGCTTATCATGCCCTATTCTCATCAAACTTAAACTATGCTTTAGAAATATGGGGTGCAACAACTCAAGCCAACCTAAGTACATTATTAATACTACAGAAAAAAGTTATCAGAATTATTTGTGGTGCCAAACCTCAAGAATCATGTTGGAATCTGTTCCCAAAATTAGGTGTGCTTACCATTATAGGTGTATACATATTGAAAGTTATATTGCTTGTGAAAACAATAAATCCGAATTTCAACTGTGACCTGCACCAGTATGACACAAGGCAAAAGTTCAGACACCATGTAAATAGCCACAGAACAGCTTTATATGAAAAAAATGCACTTCATGCTGGGCTGAAGCTAGCCAATGCCCTACCAAAAAGTCTCACAACCCTTCCTACTAACAAATTAAAAGATCAGCTAAAAAGAATTCTAATTGAAAACCCTTTTTATTCCCTAGACGAGTATTATATCTGTATGAAAAGTGCTTCATAAGTATGTCAAGCTCATAGTCTTAAGTAACCTGCAAACCTGCAACTAATATAATGTTGATAAAAACAATATTTGTAATATCATGATTGTATACTACCAAATGTAAAATCCATCAAAATGTAAAATTTATTAATACAAACAAATCTTTAGTTTGTAATTTATAAACTGACGTATTCAGAAGAATAATCTGTATGATGTCCTGAAACTGTATTATTTCTAGGGGTTGTATTTGATTATTCGATGTTGAATAAATATTATTATTATTATTATTATATTATTATTATGTTTTCAAATTCATACCGTACTTAGGTTGCTCCTGACATTTCACTGGCAGAATATTTGCATGGGAGACGCCAATGGACCTTGCTGAATTTTCTTCACCCTTCCCTTTCTGTTCCAGCTTCAGACTTCACCATAAAGTTTCACCTGAATGTCAGAGTTCAATATCAAATGTTCAGCAAGCCACATTTATGGGAATCTGGTGCTGTTCTTAGAAGAAGGTAGAGTGCAGTACACTACTTGCAGCAGCGCAAGCAAGTACCAGCACCACCAAAATCAGCTATGGCTCTGTAAATTCAGTGATCTTGCTGTAGATCAAACTCTTCCAGATTTATTCACTGCATAACATCCACCCACTGCGATATATAGCCACGTCTGGCCACTGCAATCATCTTAACTTGTGCGTGCCTTCACCCATAGCCATCTAACCTAAGGAAGACAGCACCTGCCCATCTGTGCCGTCACCATTGCACGTCACCTCTCCCCTGGACATCAGCGCTGTCACCGTCAGCTAGTCACCAGCACCCACTGTACTCCTACCTGTGGCCTCAGATGCATCCTGCTTCTGGTTTCCCAGGACAGTTTCCCTGGTACTCACAAAATGCAATGTCAGGACACGGGTTGGTTTGCTCTGGCCACAGCCAAACAACCAGCTTCATCACTATCAATTATTATTATTATTATTATTATTATTATAAGACCTCCCCCCCCCCCCCCGAACCTTCAAAGTTGGGCAGGGAGGGGTGCAGTATGCCACTGCCAATTATATGCAAGCATCCCCTCAGCAGTGGGTCTATTTAAGTTCAAACATCGATGCTCAGAGCCCATTTTGGGTGTTTACCATTTAGTAACATTTAAAGACTGTGCAGTCATTGTATTGAAGACTGACTGAATTGTAATCCTTTGTAACTGTATATATTTCAACATTCAAATCCACAATTAGCAACTCATCAACTCATGCTGCAGCAGCAGCAAACAAAGTTATGTATTACTACTGCTATTTGACATAAGATTTGGGAAAATTAATATCTGAATCTTGTGTCTGCAAACCACATCTGTTCCTTACTACTGCATCCACTAAAGAACCACAAAGTGTTCAAAGGAAGTTACGACATATTGGTGACAATGAAGGGATTAGTGGAACAAAGAGTTTTGGACACCAGAACAGAACTTTTTTTCCTATTGAATTCTTTTTTGTGTGTGTGCATATATTGAGGTCAAATATATAAGCTGAAATATTTAAATTGAGATAATTATCATGGCAAGCCAGAGACAACAAGTTCTAAGTGCTGAGAAGTGTCTAATAGCTCTTGCTCAGTTTCAGAGTCAACAAATAACATAACTGCTGTCAGCAGTCTCTTGCCTTATAAAAGCACAAGTAGCTCAGCAGCAAGAGGTGCCAGATGCTTAAGACAGAGCCCAGCTGCCACCTCTACCTTTCCAACAATTCAATGAGAAGAAGGAAACATGGGAAGAGTACACTAAACAGCTGCATCAACACATCAATGCCTACAAAATCACAGATAAATTGTGATGTGCATTTTTCTTTTCATGTGCAGGAGTTTACACATACCAGCTGCCAGTGAAATTATTTCCTCTCAGTGAACCCCAAACCCTGCCCTATGGATTGTTTTGGAGTCAAATACACGTTGATGCTGTAGGGTATAAATTTTTCTGCACACAACGTCGTCATGATCAATCCTTTACAGAATGCATTGTGGAATTGTAGTTCATGACTGTTGTTGTTGGGGTCTTCAGTCCTGAGACTGGTTTGATGCAGCTCTCCATGCTACTCTATCCTGTGCAAGCTTCTTCATCTCCCAGTACCTACTGCAACCTACATCCTTCCGAATCTGCTTGGTGTATTCATCTCTTGGTCTCCCTCTACGATTTTTACCCTCCACGCTGCCCTCCAATACAAAATTGGTGATCCCTTGATGCCTCAGAACATGTCCTACCAACTGATCCCTTCTTCTAGTCAAGTTGTGTCACAAACTCCTCTTCTCCCCAATTCTGTTCAATACTTCATCATTAGTTATGTAATCTACCCATCTAATCTTCTGTAGCACCACATTTTGAAAGCTTCTATTCTCTTCTTGTCTAAACTAGTTATCGTCCATGTTTCACTTCCATACATGGCTACACTACATACAAATACTTTCAGAAACGACTTCCTGACACTTAAATCTATACTCGATGTTAACAAATTTCTCTTCTTCAGAAATGCTTTCCTTCCCATTGCCAGTCTACATTTTATATCCACTCTACTTCGACCATCATCAGTTATTTTGTTCCCCAAATAGAAAAACTCCTTTACTACTTTAAGTGTCTCATTTCCTAATCTAATACCCTCAGCATCATCCGACTTAATTCGACTACATTCCATTATCCTCATTTTGCTTTTGTTGATGTTCATCTTATATCCTCCTTTCAAGACACTATCCATTCCATTCAACTGCTCTTCCAAGTCCTTTGCTGTCTCTGACAGAATTACAATGTCATCGGCGAACCTCAAAGTTTTTATTTCTTCTCCATGGATTTTAATACCTACTCCCGAATTTTTCTTTTGTTTCCTTCACTGCTTGCTCAATATACAGATTGAATAACATTGGGGAGAGGCTACAACCCTGTCTCACTCCCTTCCCAACCACTGCTTCCCTTTCACGCCCCTCAACTCTTATAACTGCCATTTGGTTTCTATACAAATTGTTAATAGCCTTTCGCTCCCTATATTTTACCCCTGCCAGCTTCAGAATTTGAAAGAGAGTATTCCAGTCAACATGACTATAGACTAAAAATTCAGTTGCATCTGTAGCAGACTTATCAGGATGAAATGCATCATGATTATTCAGAATCTACCAGATCAGAGGTTGAGGGCTGAAATTCTAAAGCATCACAACCATAGCCTCAGTGAAGTGCTTAAAGTTATAGATGCACATGAAGTTCAAGATTTAGCTGAGCAAGATTTATGTTTACCAGTTATCGCTTCACAAGACAAATAACCTGCACCCCAAACACAGCCACATCCACAGACCAGCACTTGCAAATCAGCACTGCTTAAACAAGGCAGGGACCAGTTGTCTAGGGGTAGCATCTTTCATTCATAATCAAAACGCCCTCGGTCCAGGGTTTGAAACCTGTCACCATATAAATTTTGATTAATAATCAGGACGGCCGAAGACGTCTGGCATAAGAAGTCACTATCATTCTGCCAATGGCCTTGTCAAAAAGGGCTGAGGAGTGGACAGAGGTTCAGGGCACTCTCTTGCACTTGGGGTGGGAAACTGCCTGCAATGGCAGAAGAATCAGCAATGATCAATGCCATGAGGATGCAGAAGGCAATGGAAACTACTCCATTAAAGACAAATAACATGCATGCACAGGACATGTGGCCTGCAATTGAAAACGTGTCATGATGATCTCTCCATTGGCAGAAGATTCCGGATTAGTCCTCCGTTCAGATCTCTGGGAGGGGATTGCCAAGGGGGAGGTGACCATGAGAAAAAGCATGAATAATCAACAAAAGGATAACATTCTACGAGTCACGGTGTGGAATGTCAGAATCTTGAATATGGTAGGGAATCTAGAAAATCTGAAAAGGTAAATGCAAAGGCTCAATCTAGATATAATAGTATCTACTAGATATATTAAAAAACAAAGATGCTGTGACTTACCAAAGAGAAAGCGCTGGTAGATAGGCACAATAACAAACACACACACAAATTTCAAGCTTTCGCAACCCATGGTTGCTTCATCAGGAAAGAGGGAAGGAGAGGGAAAGGCGAAAGGATGTGGGTTTTAAGGGAGAGGGTAAGGAGTCATTCCAATCCCGGGAGCGGAAAGACTTACCTTAGGGGGAAAAAGGGACAGGTATACACTCGCACACACACACATATCCATACACACATATACAGACACAAGCAGACATGTGTAAAGGCAAAGAGTTTGGGCAGAGACGTTAGTCGAGGCAGAAGTACAGAGGCAAAGATGTTGTTGAGTGACAAGTGATGTACGAGGGGTGGCAACTTGAAATTAGCGGAGGTTGAGGCCTGGTGGGCCCCTCGTACATCACTTGTCACTCAACAACATCTTTGCCTCTGTACTTACGCCTCGACTGACATCTCTGCCCAAACTGTTTGCCTTTACATGTATCTGCTTGTGTCTGTATATGTGCGTATGGATGTGTGTGTGTGTGTGTGTGTGTGTGTGTGTGTGTGTGTGTGTGTGCGCGCGCGCGCGCGCGCGCGTGAGTGTATACCTGTCCCTTTTTCCCCCTAAGGTAAGTCTTTCCGCTCCCGGGACTGGAATGACTCCTTACCCTCTCCCTTAAAACCGACATCCTTTTGTCTTTCCCTCTCCTTCCCTCTTTCCTGAAGAAGCAACCGCTGGTTGCGAAAGCTTGAAATCTGTGTGTGTGTTTGTTATTGTGTCTATCTACCTGCTCTTTCTCGTTTGGTAAGTCACAGCATCTTTGTTTTTTAATATATTTTTCCCATGTGGAATGTTTCTTTCTATTATATTCATATCTACTAGATATAGTCAGATGAGTATAGAGTGATATCAACACAGCAGAAAATGGTATAACAGGAGTAGGATTCATTATGAATAGGAAGGTAAGGCAGAGAGTGTGTTACTGTGAACAGTTCAGTGATAGGCTTATTGTTATCATAATCAACAGCAAACCAACACAGACAATGATAGTACAGGTATACTTGTCGATGGTGCAAGCTGTAGATGAAGAGATAGAGAAAGTATATGAGGATATTGAAAGGGTGATACAATACGTAAATGAAGATGAAAATCTAATATTCATGGTGGAAGTTGTAGGGGAAGGAGTGGAGGAAAAGCTTACAGGAGAATACGGGCTTGGGACAAGGAATAAGAGAGGAGAAAGACTAATTGAGTTGCGTAATAAATTTCAACTAGTAATAGCGAATACTCTGTTCAAGAATTACAAGAGGAAGAGTGGAAAAGGCCAGATCATACGGGTAGATTTCAGTTAGATTACATCATGGTCAGACAGAGATTCTGAGATCAGATTCTGGATTTTAAGGCATACCCAGGAGCAGATATAGACTCAGATCACAATGTAGTGGTGATGAAGAGTAGGCTGATGTTCAAGAGATTAGTCAGGAAGAATACACACACAAAAAAAAGTTGCATACAAAAGTACTACGAAATGACGAGATATGCTTTAGGTTCTCTAAGGCTGTAGATACAGCAATAAAGAATAGTCCAGTAGGCAGTACAGTTGTGAATGGACATCTCTAAAGAGGGCAATCACAGAAGCTGGAAAGAAAATCATAGGTACAAAGAAGATAACTGTAAAGAAACCATGGGTAACAGAAGATATATTTCAGCTGATTGATGAAAGAACGAAATAAAAAAATGTTCAGAGAAATTCAGGAATACAAAAATACAAGTACATGAGGAATGTAGTAGGAAGTGCAGGGAAGCTATGACGAAATGGCTGCATGAAAAATGTGAAGAAATGATAATTGGAAGGACCGACTCAGAACTTAGGAAAGTCAAAACAATCTTCGGAGACATTAAAAGCAAGGGTGGTAACATTAAGAGTGCATCCGGAATTCCACTGTTAAATGCAGAGGAGAGAGCGGATAGGTGGAAAGAGTACACTGAAAGCCTCTATGAGAGGAAAGGTTTGTCTGCTGGGATAGAAGAAGAAACAGGAGTCAATGTAGAAGAGATAGGTGATGCAGTATTAGAATCAGAATTTAAAAGAGCTTTGGAGGACTTAAGATGAAATAAGGCAGAAGGGATCAATAATATTCCATCAGAATTTCTAAAATAGTTAGGGGGAAGTGGCAACAAAACGACTATTCATGTTTGTGTGTAGAATGTACGAATCTGGCAATATACCATCTGACTTTTGGAAAAATATCATCCACACAATTCCTAAGAGTGCAAGAGCTGACAAGTGCGAGAACTATTGCACAATTAGATTAACAGTACAAGTATCCAAGTTACTGACAAGAATAATATACAGAAGGATGGAACAGAAAATAGATGATGTGTTAAATGACGATCAGTTTGACTTTAGGAAAAGCAAAGACACCAGAGAGGCAATTCTGACAATGCGGTTGATAATGGCGGCAAGACTAAGGAAAAAATCAAGACACATTCTTAGGATCTATCGACCTGGAAAAAGCGTTTAACCATGTAAAATGGTGTAAGATGTCTGAAATTCTGAGAAAAATAGGGATAAGCTATAGGGAGAGACAGGTAATATACAATATGTACAAGAACCAAGAGGGAATAATAAGAGTGGACAACCAATGACAAAATGCTCGGATTAAAAAGGGTGTAAGACAGTTATGTAGTCTTTCCCTCCTACTGTTCAATCTGTATATTGAAGAAGCAATGATGGAAATAAAAGAAAGATTCAGGAGTGGAATTAAAATTCATGGTGAAAGTGTATCAATGATACAATTCGCTGATGACATTGCTATCCTGAGTGAAAGTGAAGATGAATTACATGATCTGCTGAATGGAATGAACCGTCTAATGAGTACTGAATATGGATTGAGAGAAAATTGAAGAAAGATGAAAGTAATTAGAAGTAGCAGAAATGAGAACAGCGAGAAACTTGACATCATGATTGATTGTCACGAAGTAGTTGAGGTTAAGGAATTCTGCTACCTAGGCAGCAAAATAACCCATGACGGACAGAGCAAGGAGGACATCAAAAGTGGACTAGCACTAGCAAAAAGGGCATTACTGTCCAAGAGAGGTTTACTATCATCAAACATAGGCCTTAATTTGAGGAACAAATTTCTGAGACTATACATTTGGAAAACAGCATTGTATGATAGTGAAACATGGACTGTGGGCAAACCGGAACAGAAGAAAATCGAATTATCTGAGATGTGGTGCTACAGAAGAATGTTGAAAATTAGGTGGACTGATAAGGTAAGGAATGAGGAGGTTCTGCGCAGAATCAGAGAGGAAAGGAATATGTGGGAAACACTGACAAGGACTGACTTCCGTGGTACTAAAGGAAGCTGTAGAGGGCAAAAACTGTAGAGGAAGATAGAGATTGGAGTACATCCAGCATGTAATTTAGGACATAGGTTGCACGTGCTATTCTGAGATGAAGAGGTAAGACTGATTACTTAAAAAAAAGAGGAGGGGGGACAGACACACTATAAACAGCATTTGCTGCACCAGCGCAACGATAATTCCACTGCTTCGGCTCTGCACAAAGAGCTATGTCACCTCATGATCGAAAGAATTGCTTCTTCAGACAAGCTGAATGCATTTTTTGTCATTGCATGGATATGCTAAACTGGTCTGCCTGTAAAAGACTAGAAAGCCCTCCTCTGTTTCACGTGGGATAGTGAAAAGCAGGAATAGATCGAAATAACTGTCATTTCATGTTCAGATTCTGCACATCCTACTGCTAAAAAATCAGACAAGCGAAGACACTGAAAATGCACACATATGTCTTCATGGTAAATGCACACACTTCAAACAGGCTCTCCAATCTCAAAATTAATCGAAGTGCTATAGTATGCATGTGGAAACAGAGAACAGGTTTCCACAACACAGAATGGACAATTGTATTCTGAGGCCACACCACAAACTGTGGATTACATTGCAAATTTATGACCAGTCAGTGCCTTTTCAACTAGATACCAGAGCTTCTGTCATGTCGCTGAACCTAGATACATATGAAAAACTTGATCCACCTCCTTTGCAAACATTAAGTTTGAATTTCAGTGCCTACAATGGTGACAGCATTTCAGTGCTTGGAATGTGCCACTTAACTGCAAAATTCAAAAACATGACTAAGGAAGTACATTTCAAGTGCTGTAGTTCGCTCATTCATGAATCCAAATATTTTCTACATGGATGCATTTGATTCTTTCAGGTTAGACGTAGAGGACAACATACATGCCATAGACACAAAAGTTTCCCACGCCACAATTCAACAATTCTGTGACAAGTATCCTGAATTCTCTGTCCACAAACTGCATCTGTTCCTCACTCCAGTAGTATCCACTACAGAACTACAAAGTGTTCAAAGGAAGTTATAGCAGTGACAAACAAATTGTTAAAGCTCATTTAGTCACAAAGAGATTTAGTCACAAAGAAGGTGTAGACTAATGAGATTTATGCTCCTATTTCATACTTCAAAATGATTCATATACTGATAACAGCCAGTACTGAGAAAAATTGGCATATTGATCAGTATGATGTGAAGAGTGATAGCAAATCAAAGGAGAATGTATATATGTCCCAGCTAGAAGGTTTCATCAAGAAGGGGCAAGAAAGTTTGGTTTGCACATTAAACAAATCAATAAACTGACTAAAACAAAGTGGCAGATGCTGGAATGATCATTTAAATAACTCACTAGAAAAACTGGGATTTATTTGAAACGATATAGATCCATGTATGTACAAGCTAAGTGCAAAGGAAGGAAAAACTATTCTGCCTGTATATGTGGATGATATGCTTACAGAATGAGATTTTCACTTTGCAGCAGAGTGTGCGCTGATATGAAACTGGCATATTAAAACTGTGTGAGCTTCTGTGAAGTTTGGAAGGTAGGAGGCGAAGTACAGGCAGAACAGAAGTTGTGAGGATGGGTCGTGAGTCGTGCTTGGGTAGCTCAGATGGTAGAGCACTTGCCCACGAAAGGCAAAGGTCCCGAGTTCGAGTCTCGGTCCGGCACACAGTTTTAATCTGCCAGGAAGTTTGATATGCTTACATTCGCACAAAATGAAAAGATTGGGTAAGGTAAAAACTCTTTTAAAAAGCTGCTTTGACATCACATGCCCATGATGTCACATGTTAGGAGTGACATTTGACAACAACAAAGATGGAACAATTATTCTTTCTCAGAAGGAGTACATTAATCAGCTACTAATGGAGCCAAGACTCAAATGGAAATGAAACTGAATTTCCTTGGGAAAAGTGACGAGGAAGTTAAAAATCTTTCATATCGTGAGCTTATTGGTGGACTCTTTTATCTTTCACCTAGGACTTGACTATATGTAGTTTTCTTCTACATCTACCTACATCTACATTCATACTCCGCAAGCCACCCAACGGTGTGTGGCGGAGGGCACTTTACGTGCCACTGTCATTACCTCCCTTTCCTGTTCCAGTCGCGTATGGTTCGCGGGAAGAACGACTGTCTGAAAGCCTCCGTGCGCGCTCTAATCTCTCTAATTTTACATTCGTGATCTCCTCGGGAGGTATAAGTAGGGGGAAGCAATATACTCGATACCTCATCCAGAAACGCACCCTCTCGAAACCTGGCGAGCAAGCTACACCGCGATGCAGAGCGCCTCTCTTCCAGAGTCTGCCACTTGAGTTTGCTAAACATCTCCGTAACGCTATCACGGTTACCAAATAACCCTGTGACGAAACGCGCAGCTCTTCTTTGGATCTTCTCTATCTCCTCCGTCAACCCGATCTGGTACGGATCCCACACTGATGAGCAATACTCAAGTATAGGTCGAACGAGAATTTTGTAAGCCACCTCCTTTGTTGATGGACTACATTTTCTAAGCACTCTCCCAATGAATCTCAACCTGGCACCCGCCTTACCAACAATTAATTTTATAAGATCATTCCACTTCAAATCGTTCCGCACGCATACTCCCAGATATTTTACAGAAGTAACTGCTACCAGTGTTTGTTCCGCTATCATATAATCATACAATAAAGGATCCTTCTTTCTATGTATTCGCAATACATTACATTTGTCTATGTTAAGGGACAGTTGCCACTCCCTGCACCAAGTGCCTATCCACTGCAGATCTTCCTGCATTTCGCTACAGTTTTCTAATGCTGCAACTTCTCTGTATACTACAGCATCATCCGCGAAAAGCCGCATGGAACTTCCGACACTATCTACTAGGTCATTTATATATATTGTGAAAAGCAATGGTCCCATAACACTCCCCTGTGGCACGCAACGTCTGTAGATGTCTCTCCATTGATAACAACATGCTGTGTTCTGTTTGCTAAAAACTCTTCAATCCAGCCACACAGCTGGTCTGATATTCCGTAGGCTCTTACTTTGTTTATCAGGCGACAGTGCGGAACTGTATCGAACGCCTTCCGGAAGTCAAGAAAAATAGCATCTACCTGGGAGCCTGTATCTAATATTTTCTGGGTCTCATGAACAAATAACGCGAGTTGGGTCTCACACGATCGCTGTTTCCGGAATCCATGTTGATTCCTACATAGTAGATTCTGGGTTTCCAAAAACGACATGATACTCGAGCAAAAAACATGTTCTAAAATTCTACAAGAGATCGACGTCAGAGATATAGGTCTATAGTTTTGCGCATCTGCTCGACGACCCTTCTTGAAGACTGGGACTACCTGTGCTCTTTTCCAATCATTTGGAACCCTCCGTTCCTCTAGAGACTTGCGGTACACGGCTGTTAGAAGCGGGGCAAGTTCTTTCGCGTACTCCGTGTAGAATCGAATTGGTATCCCGTCAGGTCCAGTGGACTTTCCTCTGTTGAGTGATTTCAGTTGCTTTTCTATTCCTTGGACACTTATTTCGATGTCAGCCATTTTTTCGTTTGTGCGAGGATTTAGAGAAGGAACTGCAGTGCGGTCTTCCTCTGTGAAACAGCTTTGGAAAAAGGTGTTTAGTATTTCAGCTTTA
Organism: Schistocerca nitens; assembly: GCF_023898315.1. NCBI lineage: Eukaryota > Metazoa > Arthropoda > Insecta > Orthoptera > Acrididae > Schistocerca > Schistocerca nitens. The sequence goes on from NC_064621.1 coordinate 435,700,129, forward strand.
CGCGTCGTCCTCTGTTTCAATGCCATCATCATCCCGGAGTGTCTGGATATGCTGTTTCGAGCCACTTACTGATTTAACGTAAGACCAGAACTTCCTAGGATTTTCTGTCAAGTCTGTACATAGAATTTTACTTTCGAATTCACTGAACGCTTCTCGCATAGCCCTCCTTACGCTAACTTTGACATCGCTTAGCTTCTGTTTGTCTGAGAGGTTTTGGCTGCGTTTAAACTTGGAGTGAAGCTCTCTTTGCTTTCGCAGTAGTTTCCTAACTTTGTTGTTGTACCACGGTGGGTTATTCCCGTCCCTCACAGTTTTACTCGGCACGTACCTGTCTAAAACGCATTTTACGATTGCCTTGAACTTTTTCCATAAACACTCAACATTTTCAGTGTCGGAACAGAAATTTTCGTTTTGATCTGTTAGGTAGTCTGAAATCAGCCTTCTATTACTCTTGCTAAACAGATAAACCTTCCTCCCTTTTTTTATATTCCTATTAACTTCCATATTCAGGGATGCTACAACGGCCTTATGATCACTGATTCCCTGTTCTGCACTTACGGAGTCGAAAAGTTCGGGTCTATTTGTTATCAGTAGGTCCAAGATGTTATCTCCACGAGTCGGTTCTCTGTTTAATTGCTCGAGGTAATTTTCGGATAGTGCACTCAGTATAATGTCACTCGATGCTCTGTCCCTACCACCTGTCCTAAACATCTGAGTGTCCCAGTCTATATCTGGTAAATTGAAATCTCCACCTAAGACTATAACATGCTGAGGAAATTTATGTGAAATGTATTCCAAGTTTTCTCTCAGTTGTTCTGCCACTAACGCTGCTGAGTCGGGAGGTCGGTAAAAGGAGCCAATTATTAACCCAGCTCGGTTGTTGAGTGTAACCTCCACCCATAATAATTCACAGGAACTATCCACTTCTACTTCACTACAGGATAAACTACTACTAACAGCGACGAACACTCCACCACCGGTTGCATGCAATCTATCCTTCCTAAACACCGTCTGTACCTTTGTAAAAATTTCGGCAGAATTTATCTCTGGCTTAAGCCAGCTCTCTGTACCTATAACGATTTCAGCTTCAGTGCTTTCTATCAGCGCTTGAAGTTCCGGTACTTTACCAACGCAGCTTCGACAGTTTACAATTACAATACCGATTGCTGCTTGGTCCCCGCATGTCCTGACTTTGCTCCGCACCCTTTGAGGCTGTTGCCCTTTCTGTACTTGCCCGAGGCCATCTAACCTAAAAAACCACCCAGTCCACGCCACACAACCCCTGCTACCCGTGTAGCCGATTGCTGCGTGTAGTGGACTCCTGACCTATCCAGCGGAACCCGAAACCCCACCACCCTATGGCGCAAGTCGAGGAATCTGCAGCCCACATGGTCGCAGAACCGTCTCAGCCTCTGATTCAGACCCTCCACTCGGCTCTGTACCAAAGGTCCGCAGTCAGTCCTGTCGACGATGCTGCAGATGGTGAGCTCTGCTTTCATCCCGCTAGCGAGACTGGCAGTCTTCACCAAATCAGATAGCCGCCGGAAGCCAGAGAGGATTTCCTCCGATCCATAGCGACACACATCATTGGTGCCGACATGAGCGACCACCTGCAGATGGGTGCACCCTGTACCCTTCATGGCATCCGGAAGGACCCTTTCCACATCTGGAATGACTCCTCCCGGTATGCACACGGAGTGCACATTGGTTTTCTTCCCCTCTCTTGCTGCCATTTCCCTAAGGGGCCCCATTACGCGCCTGACGTTGGAGCTCCCAACTACCAGTAAGCCCACCCTCTGCGACCGCCCGGATCTTGCAGACTGAGGGGCAACCTCTGGAACAGGACAAGCAGCCATGTCAGGCCGAAGATCAGTATCAGCCTGAGACAGAGCCTGAAACCGGTTCGTCAGACAAACTGGAGAGGCCTTCCGTTCAGCCCTCCGGAATGTCTTTCGCCCCCTGCCACACCTTGAGACGACCTCCCACTCTACCACAGGTGAGGGATCAGCCTCAATGCGGGCAGTATCCCGGGCAACCACAGTCTTAGTCCGATCGGGGGATGCGAGGGACGAGCTGGCCGTCCCCGACAAACCCCCATCCGGACCCCCACAGTGATGCCCATTGGCAACAGCCTCAAGCTGTGTGACCGAAGCCAACACTGCCTGAAGCTGGGAGCGAAGGGATGCCAACTCAGCCTGCATCCGAACACAGCAGTTGCAGTCCCTATCCATGCTAAAAACTGTTTTGCAAAGAACGTCTGAACTGATCTACAGAGAGCGCAAACAAATCGACAAAATTTAAACGGTTATTAAAATACAAGATTGCCTAGTAAATGCAGTAATGCTGCTACTTGCGCACTGCTGACACACTGCTTGGCAGCGGAAGGAGACTACGCGATTTTACACTATTCAGGTACTAAAACGCGATGCTACAACTCTCAAATACTATAATACGCCCGAAATTTATGTATCAAACAATACAAGTACCAAAAACACGCAAAGAAATTAAGAATTAAACTATGTAAGAAATGAGTGAGCTAGGAGTATACGACTTGCTGCTGCAGCTGCTTATCAAACGGCGGCAGGGAGCACACTGACTGTGACCAACCGACACTGGCCGTTCAAAACAAAAACAAAAGACAAACGACTACGCGAATTTACACTATTCAGGTACTAAAACGCGATGCTACAACTCTCAAATACTATAATACGCCCGAAATTTATGTATCAAACAATGCAAGTACCAAAAACACGCAAAGAAATTAAGAATTAAACTATGTAAGAAATGAGTGAGCTAGGAGTATACGACTTGCTGCTGCAGCTGCTTATCCAACGGCGGCAGGGAGCACACACTTCTTGATGGTAAAGCTATCACAATAATGTTAAAAATTTAATATGTATCATTGGAATGCAGCAAAAAGGGTACTAAGATACATGAGGGAAACAGTGGATTACAAACTCACTTATAACCCCACTGGTCAAATACTTGAAGCATTTGCTGATGCTGATTAGGTTACTTGTATAGATAATCACAAAAGTATTATGGGGTATGTGATATTACTGTCATGATTTCCAATATTCTGGAAGAGTACGAAACAAACTGCTGTTGTCCTGAGCATAAAGGAATCAGAATACGTGTCAGTGGTAGCCTGTGTAAGAGGTGGTATGGATGAGGGAATTACTGCAGAACTGATTGGAGAATCAATACCTATGCAGTGTCATGCAGAAATTATACACCCCAAGAATCAAGAACAAAACATACTGCCATGAAAGATCATTTCATCATAGAGAAAGAGATTGCCATTTGATACATTTCGACATGCAAAAATCAAGCAGACTTGTTAACAAAGCCACTGGATCAAAAAATGCTACATTTGAAATGATGTATGGGGTTATTTTTAGATATCATTTCGAGGGAGAGGGGAGTCTTAAGAGATAAACAATTCCATTTCTGTGGCATGTTCGGATTATCTTTGACATTATTTAAAAAGATTATCAAAGTGTTGCTCTGTTACTGCTTTGATGGTTTATACAGTTTTTCTCTTAATAAATATAATGTGTGTGATATGAGAATTTTGTTCCACTACAACAAAATTTTTGTAAGGATGTATCTCAAACAGTCAGCAAGGATTCCAAAAATGACGGGTCATGCAAAACCCACCTCATGTTTTTCATACAAAATATCCTGGAAATCATGGAATGAGGTAATCCAGTAGGTGGACCATTTCTTGACTTCAGTAAAGCATTTGACTCATTACCACACTGATGCTTAATTATTAAAACACAGTCATACAGGGGATCAAGTGAAATTTATAACTGACTGCTACTTACTGTAAAGAAGACATGTTAAGTTGCAGACAGGCACAATTAGAAGACACTTACATAAAGCTTTTGGTCACAGCCTTCATCAGCAAAAGAGAAACACACACCATTCATACTCACTCCAGCAGCCGGAAGTGGCAGTCATGTATGCATGGGGTGTGCTTGCTTGTGTGTATGAACAGTGTGTGTTTCTCTTTTGCTGATGAAGGCTGTGGCCAAAAGCTTTATGTAAGTGTCTTATAAGTGTACCTTCCTGTAACATAATGTATAGAGTAAGTAACAATCTATCTTTTCCTACACTTTTGATATTCTTACCTGGAGTTTCCATTGCCTAAATTTGTAACTAGATTGAGGGTTTCTTGGTAGGGAGGGTGCAGCTCAATATCTGGGATGAGAAGTCATGGACAGGCTTCAAGTGTGCCCAAGGGGAGTGTTTTGAGACCTGTACTCTTCAAGTTGTATATCAATGGTATATTTGAAAGTATTTTCACCAGATTTTTTGCAAATACTGCAGCTATCTATAATGAGCTATTGTCTGAGAAAATCTGCACAAATACTGCCAGAGCTTGATAAGATTCCAAAGTAATGCAAAAAAACTGCCAACATACTTTAAATCAGGGGTCTCCAAACTACAGCCTGCGGGCCGAAAGCAGCCTGCGAGAGCCGGCAAAAAGGCCCGTGTTAGCTGGCCGGACATCCCCGGTATCCGGCCCGCCAAATATTTGAGGTGGTACCTACACTGGCAACAATTGAGTTTCGAGGCCTATCGCGACCAATACACCGCGACATTGGCTCTGCTACTCGCTACAAGACTACATAACTAAACTTATTGTTGCACCACTGGAAATAACAATGCGTTGACATACTCTACCTCTGTTACGTCTTGCAGTAATAGTGTTGCTAACAATGATTTTTAGATTTCGTTAACTTTGCAGGACGCTTTCGTGAAGAATGTGCAGTGACATACTTTTTTGTCAGTGAAATTCGCCAGAATAAAATACGCCAGAATTTTGGTCAGGTACATCCACCAATCAAAATTATGTAATTAAATAAAAATTGTAGTTCGTTTCAGTGCTAGCTATTCCCACAACCTTAGATTTTTGCAATTTCATCTTTCCTTTAGCCTTACATTACGGTGATCATGGAGTGCTAGGGTGCTTTAATCCCACTAAGTAGATCTTGGCCCTTATGACTTCGTGGAGGAGTCAATGTGGTCCGCGGACTAAAAAGTTTGGAGAACCCTGCTTTAAATGATCAGAATAGTAAAAACCAAAATGTATTATCCAGTTACTACAATATCAACAAATCACACTTGGAATCAGTCAGCTCATATAGATAATTGGGTGTTACAATTTGTAGTGATAGGAAATGGAATGATCACATAGGCTCAGTCATACATAAGATGTAAGACGTGGAAGACTTCAGTTCATTGGTAGGATACTAGTAAAATGCAATCAGTATACAAAGGAGACTGAATAACAACAGTACGGAAATGTGGGTTGCTACTCACTACACAGAGGAGGTACTAGGTCACAGACAGGCACAAAGCAAAAGAGTGTTAGAAATATTTAAACTTTCAAACAAAGTCCTTTCTCAGAAGGACAGTTCACACATATTCACACAATGGCAACTCAACTCACACATGGCTAGTATCTCCAAGCACTAAGGTCTAACTGCAACTGCATCTGATACGAGCAGCAATCTCTTGGGGTGAGTGATGGGGGTACAGAAGAGGCAGATATTTCAACAAAGAATTAAAATGCTTGTTTACAGGTGGAAAGTTTGTTTCTTTGTAAATAAGTGTAACTCATTAATATAATTTTCACATTGCCAACTAATTATGAAAACTTTTTAAAATGTTATTAATCACAGTGAATGATGTAGAAGCTATGTGTAAATTACACTACTACCTTGTCCAGTAACTTTTTCCAACAACATATTCCCTGTGTTAAGTATCAACCAGTTACTGAACAGGAAAAAAGTTTAAAAACTAAAAATGAAATTAAATAAGACATAGAAATTACCTGAAAATTCTCTGATGAAGCACATATGCAGTCACATGACCAGCATCAATGTAACGTATTTCTGCACCAGGCCATATTTCACTAAGGTGAGTACAACTGTCACGAGGTACATAGGCATCATTACGAGCACAAATAGCTATAATTAATGAGGTATCCACTGGAACATCAAAGTTTTGCAAATGTGTGCACTCATCCATAATGCCACGCATAAACTGGAGAACTTCATATTCACGCTTCCTCTTGAGATGTTGAGTACTACCTGTAAACAATAAGACAATGGTTTTCATGATACAAAAAGTAAACACTTTCCTGTCACTACAAAATATAACTACTATACTTCAATTGCTAGGTACTGTTTCATTTTCTCTCTCTTTATTACTTCTCCTCTGAGTTTTAAACTGCCAGGAAATTTTATTACAGGGTATAAATATGAAATAAGCAAATGAGACATAAAAGGAAATAAGGAAATCATGTAACATACCAACATTACTTGCTGCCTGACCTTTCCCTGCTGACAGTATGTTCCCATAAGCAACTTATCTACTGTCTCTCTTGCAAGCCCCTTTTTTTGTTATTTCTTTATCTAATTGTTTTTCACTTATTCAGTTCTTCAATACAAGTTTGCATACCCAAATATCATTTGACAAAGAAATAAATATCAGGATACTATATTTTGCATTTATACTCATATAATTATTGTTAAGTTTATGCCTCATGAGTTAATAAAGGAAAGAAAAATTTCTGACAAACTGTAATTACAACCATGTTTGTGACATGTAAGGCTTACTTTGGTAATGACTGCAGCTTGTGTAAGAAACTGAAAAGCCATCCAAAATTATTTAGTATGTAACGTAGTATGTAATATGATAAAAGTTCATCTGTAGGGCTTGGTGAGTGAGTTTGCTAGTATCAAAGTAGGTGAATACGTGGCTGTGTCTTTCAACTGTATTGATTTGAAGATTAAATCTCTCACACTCCCAAAGGACAATAGACCTTAGTACTTTGACATTAATTTCAATTTGATACCCTGACCTGTTTCTGAGAGAAATGGGTCTAAACAAATGGACAAACAGACAGACTACAAAGTGATCCTGTAAGGGTTCCATTTTTACTAACTGAGGTACAGAACTCTAAAAATCATTACCTTTTGATAATTCATAGTTAATAAGAAAGCTCAGAGGGTGGAGTATACACAATTCACTTTAAATCATGTCAAAACTATTTTGTCGGGTCAAAATCTAAATATTAAACATGCAAATCACATCTCAAATCAAAATGCTAAAACACACTTAATTCTCACGAACATTGACACTAATATCCTGCTTATACATTTAAAACACTGAAACAATATATAAAACATGAAGAGTAATTTTCACATAAAAGCAAACGTTAAAGTGGAGTCTTGACTTTAAGAGTATCCAAACAACTGCTGAGCTCAAGTTCTTTGCATTGTTGAAAACAGGAATGCTAAATTATATGTCAGAATGGTAAATTATATGTCTATAGTTACTGATCATTGTGATGAAGTAGAAACATTATATGAATATTTCCAACTTATGTTTAATACATTACACCTGTTCATGCAATGATGAGACTGTGAGCTTGAAGCTATTAATTACACAGTCTGAGTTCATCACAAAATTGAGAACTAAGTTTATGTGGAAAGTAACAGAGTTGGCAGTGCTGAATTAACAACAGGAAAGATAGCACATACTGATTCCAGCAGAGAATTTGAGCAGATGGTCACACAGATCACAAACACGTGTAATGGTTACAAGTTTATTACATTCATCTAATTTCCTTTAGATATTACAACAGTTTCAGAAATTCAGATAAAGACAGAAACAACTATTGTTGATGTAGCATGAAGGCTACTCTACTGACATACATATTATCCTGTATTTATGCAATACTGGAAAGTTCTGGGTGGAATTAAAAAAAAAACTCTCTGTCTCTGTCTCTGTCTCTCTCTCTCTCTCTCACACACACACACACACACACACACACACACAACCAACCATTATATGGTTCTATCGGCAAGTTTCGCTTCAAGCAATTCTGTCTCATAGCTTTTTATTTACAGGGTGATTCTTATCAATGTTTAAAAACCACAGTAGTGATGCAGATGACACTGAGAGAAGTAATTTACCATAAGGCACATGGAGCCACAAATGTTGGGAAATATCCCAAAAAGAGATGGCAAAAGCTGAACTTGTGACACCACCAGACGACGTACCTCACTGCATGTGCAACGACTAGGCTTCTCGATCCTAGCCTCACCCGTAGCAGGCAGTGCTCCATGTTCCTCAGATAGGCTACTCTGTTTTCAAACACCTTTTTTAAATGTGATCTGTTGTAAATGTGGAACTTAAAAATTATTGTCTGTGCTGTAACCAAGAAAAACCTTTTATTATTTTGTCCTTTCTTTTTTTCTTTACATATTTTATTTAGTAAAGAACAAGTAGGTCATTTACTGGTAGTGATGCAGTTCAGAAGCTTATACTTAATTATTTGTCAAGCAATGTGGAAGGTGTTTGTTGTACTTTTAAATGTTAATAAGAATCATCCTACATATACCTTCAAAAAGGATAGTTGGAACTAATGGACACAATAATAAGAATTGGAATGGTGAATAGCTACGAGACTTCACAACACTTAATAATCTGAAGATAACAATGTGTTTTGTAACAAAATATCCACAGATTTCCCTTGTGTACAAGAGGGAGCATGTCAATCATTTATTATATCCTCACAAATTACAAAAGCACATCTTTACTACAAGATACTACAACACAAGACTTTTAAAATTATACCCATCAGGAGAGAAAGTCCTCAAAATAAATCTTCTGCAAGATACAATGTGAAACATTTATATCAATGGAGAATGGATGAAATATTAAAAAGATTAAAAATACATGTAAACATAAATGAAGAATAGAAAGAAATTAGTGATGTAATAATAAAAGAAGCTATAGGGAAGAGGAAGAAATAAACAAACAAAAGAAGGCTTTCTGTATGGAATGAAAACCTAGCAGCAATGATTAGGGGTAAAAATATGCTAATTTTAAATATCTCAATACAAGATAATACAAGATCACAATGAAAATAAGAGATAAATAGCATTAGTTAAAAGAGAAATGAGAAGAGTGAAAAGGAAGATTGGGGGAGGGGGGGCATTCCTCGGATGATGATGATGATGATCATGGTGGCGGTGGCAATGATGATGATGATGATGATGATGATGATAAGGTTTCTTGGGTGCATGACAATGAGGTCTTTAGTGCACAGCATTCATAAGAGCTTACACAATGATAGAGGCTCTCAGTTAAAAAGAGAAAGATACCTTACACTGGGATAATATCTCTTATGAAACATGTCTAGACTTCTGCCAAAACCTATAGGCAGGGAAAGAAGAAAATATTGTAGCAGCTCAGTCAGATGGGAATATAGGTCAAATCTCCTTGAAAGAACAGGAAGATGCAATGGAACCATGAGAAACAGAAAGCGTGCAGGGGAAAACAAAATAAATACTGAGCTTATTAAAGATGCCCATGAAAATCTTAAGATTAGGCTTCTAAACTTCATAAATCTATGGTGGAAGAACATATTTGGTTTAAATGCCTTTGATTTGTTTGGACTTAGAATCCAAGACAATGTGCCTTCAGTGATTGCTGTTAATCCAAAAGACAGTTGAAGAATTTCCTGAACTATTTTCAGAAGAAACCAGAAAAGCTAAAAACTTTGTAGTGCATTTTACACTGAAAGACAAAGCACAGCCTAAGTTTTTCTGGGCCCACCTTGTTCCAATTGCTTTAAGAGATAAAGCAGCCGGTGAATTGAAAGAATTGCAAGATAATGGTGTAATTGCTTTCATTCAAGCTAATCAATGGGCAAGTCCTCTCATTTTGTTGCCTAAGCCTACTGGTTGCCTTCGCATTTGTGATGACTTAAATTCTACAGTCATCCCACAGATAGTAGTTGATACTTATCCGTAACCTCACCCTGATGAACTCATGAACAGGCTTGGTGCAGGACGTTTCTTTTCTAAGATAGATTTGTGTGAGGCCTACTTGCAAATTCCATTGGATGAAGAATCACAGAAAGTGTTTGTTGTAAATACACACTTATGACTGTTAAAGCATTTGTGTTTGCCCTTTGGCAGTGCATCCTCCCCCACCATTTTTCAACGTTACTTGGAACAGCTGACTGCAAAAGTGCCATTTCGTTCAAACTACCTTGATGATACTGTCGTCTCAGGTCATATGCCTGAGGAACACATTGCCAATTTGCGAACTCTCTTATGAGTGTTGTCAGAAGCAGGATGTGATGTTCGCCTGCTTTATTTCTTTGTTAATAGTTCTTGGTGTCGATGTACTACACTGTTATACTGACTACTACAATAATGTAGCTGAGAATTGCACAGTTCTGTTTCGCAGTTCTTTACTTTCAGTTCACAACCCCCAATATTACACAGTTATAAGGCCAGTTCATTACTGGTTAACTTTTGATAAGCCTCATTAATAATTTGCAGGCAAACATCGGCATACTGCTACAATTGTTTGCTGTTGAATATGTATGAGCAGTAAATACCTAACCACACAGTTAACTTTTTCGCAAATAAATTGAACACACTGTCATAGTTTTAACACATCGCCTATTTGTGTTACACTAATTCCACTGCATTATTGTTATTCTAACTGATACAGATTTCCCGTCTGAAACCCAGCCGTGGACTGACTGTCTCGGGGACAAAAATTGGGCCTTTATACATCCTCACAATAATAGGTACTGAAATTTTACTTTGTTTGATATTTATGTTACAGAAATTACAATTAAAACATAACTCATTCAATTAACCGATTACATTGAGAAATTTCTCCTTTTTAACAGTTTCTTCTATCACAAAGGTTCGGCCGAATTATTTGTTTAAATAATGAGATTAGCAGATATAGTTATGCAAACAATGCTTTTGACAAACCTAGTAAATATTTTGGAATTAAATAAGGGCTGGCTTTACTAACATGTTTTTAAATAAGCCAAATACATACTTTAAGAATGGCAGTAGTTTTTCTACCAAATGTTTATAATTAGTACTGAATTTATATTTATTTATAAGTCAACAATAGAATCTAAGTCACGAAACAATTACTGACTTCATCCTATAACAACAGTATTAACTAGGAATAGTTGATATAAATTAGGAAATTGATTGCATAAACAAAACTAAGCACAAAATTAGATCTGGTGCTATAATCTTTAAGACTGAGAGCCAACCTTTCTCTTTTATGAAAATGCAGATTATAGTCATGTATGTTAATGGTAATTAGTCAAGAATGAAAAATGAATTTAAGGAGGCAGATTGCAAAAGAAGAGAAGAAGTAAAGAGATCCCAGCTTGCTTCATCACAAGAACTCAAGTGTCATCTCATAAAGTGTCACAATTTTCAAAATGAACTAAAGTACTTAGGTCATGGGATAAACGGTCAGGGTGTGTAGCACCTCCAATCTCATTTAGTTGCAATCTGTGATCTGCTTGTTGCTCGTAATGTGTCTGAATTGAAGTCAGTACTAGGCAAGGTGACATACTACATTTGGTTATACCAAATACTGCTCAGATCACAGCTCCATTGCATTGTCAGTGTTGCAAGAATGTGCCTTTTGTGTGGACTAAAGACTGTCGAGACGCATTTAAGGAACTTAAAAATGCTTTTTTTAGTGACAGATGTTTAATGCATTTTGACCTTGCCAAGCCAGTAGCTTTGCAAGTCGACACTTCTTCCTATGGAATCGGCGCTGTGCTTTCGCAGAGAATTGGTGTACAAGACAGGCCTATTGCTTTTACCTCAAAGTTGTTAACGTTAACTCACTGCAATTAATCACAGATCGAAAAAGGGGCTCTCACTATTGTGTATGGTGTGACATAAATCCATCACTATTTGTATGGTTGCAATGTCTTTTTCATGACAGATCACAAGCAGTCCTTTTTTCATCCAACAAAGCCAGTTCCTACAGGCACTGCTCAAAAATTGCAATGATGGGCTTTGTCGTTTTTGCAGTATCAGTGTAAAATTGTGTACAGACCTATGGCAAAGCATTGCAATGCAGATGCCTTATCTCACCTTCTGATTGGCCTAGACACTGATTTTCATGCATCTGCTGCATCTTGTCGCCAAATCAATGCACAGGACTCTGAACTGCCGGAATCTTTTCCCTTGCACTACAGAAAAATTGCACAGGCCACAAAAGCAGACCCCGATCTCAAGATTTTGTTGCATTACCTTCGCATGTCTTGGACTTGTTCATTGAACAGTATCCAGAACTCAGTTGTGTGCTGATATTTTGCACATTGACATAACCTTGCAGTTCAACAGGGTGTGCTCCTAGTTCAAAATGACAGTGGACAATCACATGTGCTTATTCTCAAACTGTTGCAAAAGGATGTGTTGAGACCTCTCCACCAATATAATGAAAAGCTGATGATGATAATAAATGAAAGGAAGGAATGTATTAATGGAAGTTAAGTTCAGGAGGACATTGGGTTGCAAGAATGTGTCAGAAGGAAGTTCCAGTTTCCAGAGTTCAGGAAAACCAGCATCAGATGTGAGAATTCAAATAGCCTGTGTGGTGTGGCAAGCATTCAGGTATTTTGTGTCAGGTTGAAAAGCATATGAAACAACAGGTGGATAGTTCTTTTACATACATTCATGCACTCAGGATGTTTAGTGATGGTCATTGCAATATAACATGATATGCAGTGGATACAAGGAAGTTGATAAACAACTTGTATGAGTTTGCAAGTTGCTTTTACCTTTGATAATGTAGGATTTACCAATAATTGTGCTGGAGTAGATGGTAGCCTTCATGTGCATGTGGCAAGTTTCATATAGGGAACCCTTCAGGGATAGGAACATTGGGTAGGAATAATGGTTTGGGAATGTCATAAGATTTGACTAGGATGTAATGAAGTTTGCAAGACAACAGAAGAGGACAGCGGATGGTTGAGGAGGATATCAGGATTCAAGTCCCAGCTGTATTGGGTGACAGGGGAGGCGTGTGTGTGTGTGTGTGTGTGTGTGTGTGTGTTTACTTCTGAGTTTTTTTGAAAGTGAGAACTATATTAATCAGAATTCAAGAGGAGGATCCTCCCTGGGAGATCTGTCTGTGAGTAAGATCTAGTGGGTAGCTGCGGGAGAGGAATACATGGGAAAAATGTTTGGTGTTTGTGTTGAGGGGTTTGGTGGTGGAGCAGATACACTTGCCACAGATGAAATAGCCACTGACTTCAACAAACTATTTCTGTCTATTTAGGTACCGGGTAGAACAAACTGTGAGCAATACTGTGTGTATAGATGTACATCTAAAAACAAAGATGATGTGACTTACCAAATGAAAGTGCTGGCAGGTCGACAGACACACAAACGAACACAAACATACACACAAAATTCAAGCTTTCGCAACAAACTGTTGCCTCATCAGGAAAGAGGGAAGGAGAGGGAAAGACGAAAGGATGTGGGTTTTAAGGGAGAGGGTAAGGAGTCATTCCAATCCCGGGAGCGGAAAGACTTACCTTAGGGGGAAAAAAGGACGGGTATACACTCGCACACACACACATATCCATCCACACATATACAGACACAAGCAGACATATTTAAAGACAAAGAGTTTTATACATGTGTATGACCCTTCCCCTGACACACACACACACACACACACACACACAAAACAAGGCAATTAACTTTTTCATCTCAAATTCATCTTAAACCATTACAGACACTTTAATCCATTTTTGCGTGCATGACTCTGTAGTAGAAATAAGTTGCTAGATGAGCAGGAGTGTAAGATCTGTGCCCTTCAGGTGCAGTTACAATGCGCAAAGGACAAACTAGATAGGTTGAGGAGGGTGAAGGGTGGTCGGGACTGGGAACTGGCAGTTGGCAACAAGGCAGTTAGGAGGAGGAGTTATTCAGACAGTTACACTCTGCAAATACCAAGGTGTATATGTGGACAAGGAAAAAAAATTCCTGGATTTTTCCCAGATTTCCCAGTTAAAAATACACTTTCTCCCGGGTGAAAACACACATTTTCCATGTTAAGTGACAGTATATTTTCCCTTGGACCTGCAAAACTTATCAATCCTTTGAATTATTATGGTTTTATACATGGGCATAGAATTTCCCGGCACTTTAGAAAACGAAACTCAGGGAAAAAGACACGTTTTGGAAATATCTTTGTTGTGCAGCGACATGTACACTGCGTATTTTCGTATTATGAAAGTATACATTGGAATTCCACCAAACACCGCATGTTACTTTCTGAATCATTAAAATCGAGATTGCGATGTGCTTTTGTAAGCCAGTCATAGCTCATGTCATCTGATCTCGCCAGCCGATGACAGCGGATATTTAGAGCATAGGACACGTGATGTAGTCAGCCAACAGCAACAGCAACACAAACAGGGAAAGTTAATAGTTTAAATTAATATACATAGTGTTGCTACAAGAAAAGCAAAGCTTTCACATATAATATTGGTCTCTAAGGTTAATAAGCTGCAAGAGAAGCTAAGCTTTTGCGTATAATGTTGACCTTTTCTGCGCATGTTACACTTTATAATTTTTAATAATGACATAAATGTCTGATCTTCAGGGTTCGAAATTCTTCTAAATGGCTCATCATCAAAGAGTTGATTTTTTAAATGAGAGTCAAACGCTCGGTGATTTAAGAAATTCATGGAACATTTCCACACACAGTCCAACTTACATAAAAGGATATTTACCTTGAAAGTAACGCTTTTCAAACTACCATTCACAATATTTTCCCGCAACTTGTAGAAATAGGTTCGTTTCAGCAGTTCCCAGAGAGCGCAGATAACAGGCAACACCGTGCTTGTGCAGCTACCATGATGTAGGAAGCTCGTGTGTGGTGATGATGATGATGATGTCCCATACTCCGAGGAGGGTAGGGGACGATGCGGAAGACCCGCACCGCTGACTAGGCAAGGTCCTAGCAGAGGTGGTTTGCCATTGCCTTCCCCCAACCATAATGGGGTGAACTGGTGCAGTAAACTTTATTACAACAGCAATTAATATACGATCAGAAAGTATAAGTTTAGACCAAACTATAGGAGGTGATGAAGACGACACAACAACACCCAATCATCTTGAGGCAGGGAAAATCCCTGACCCCGCCGGGAATCGAACACGGGACCCGGTGCTCGGGAAGGAAGAATGCTACCGCAAGACCACGAGTTGCGGACAAGCCCATATGTACGTACGTGTAAAACATTGAAAGATCATACATTATCTAGACATCAGAGGATACTCCAAGAGCATCGGAATTTCGTGAACCATACTAAAATGTGCACATTTAAAGTGTATATTTGTATGTCCAGATTCCCAATGAAGTAGACCTCGAGCTGATATTAAGCTTTTCAGTGTGGTTTTCGGGATGTAAATTTTCTTGGAGCACCAGTGCTGTATTATATCATGTTTGGTTCTCTCTTATGGCATTATACCATACGTCCTTGAAGATAAAAACGTGCACCTGAAATGCAGCGAACAGTTGAAACTAGCCAGTACTGTGGAATTAAAAATTTCATTTCAAATACATTGACTACCTCTGTGGAAAAGGTTAATAAAAGACAAATTTCTTTAGCAAACAGACAAAAATAACTTCGTTGTTCTGCGAGGCGACTAATGCTTGACTGTCAGAAAGGTGGAAATAAAATAAAATCTGAAACTAATAACATATTTTTGCCTTCCATAATTATGTGAATGTATTTTAATTCACTTGATAGCTCCTGGCCACAGATATCCATTTTGTTTTCCACAGATACCGTTTTGTTTTCATTTGACGTGAGAGTAAACGAAGGGGAAACAGCAAAATCACTAAATGTAAACACAGGTCACGTAGAGACTACCCACTATAACACAAGACTACTCTGCGCATCAGCCCTGGATCTATGAATTTGCTAATCGGGTCAAAACTAAAAAAATCGAATTTTCAAAAATACGTTCATCTTGTGGTGCACGTCTTTCTGAAAAGTCTGAAACATAAAACATGTGTTCGAGGAAATGTAAGACATGTTATTTGGTCTTAAGTGTGCTGAAGTGCAGTGCTACGCCTCTTCATACAGCATTTTTCTATCACACATCACTGTATTTTGCTCTGTGGAATTGAAACGTGTATATTTTGTAATGGATGCCATCAAACTATATTAAGGACAGAGGAAATTGAAATGTCCTGTGGTGCCTCTCCTGCCGCCAGTCGGCCTATTTGACAGGCTGCCCCACTTAAAAAATAATCTCGCAATTAATAGTGGATGGGATTATTTGTATCAGAACAAGAACTCTTCAGAAAATTTGCACTCTTTATTGCCTATTTGCTAATAACTTGCTGTTTTGAGTGACATAAAATTAAATATAGGATACATAAAACCAATAAAGACAAGCGACAAACAAGAAAGTACACATTTCTTCAATCCTTAGCTCCTAGCATTTTTTTCTCTCTAATATTGCTATAGCTTTACATGGCATGCTTTCCTTTCTGCGAAAGAATCTATTACCTCATCAAAGTTTGTCAAACGTTTTGCTACATGTAAAATCAAAATGTCGTTATCTCACACTGAAAAAGCTGTTAATACAAATAATACTCAAGACTGTGTGGTTTCTCGATCTGATTACGTCTATCTTGTCACTGTCTGCTAGATAAAACAAAATAGGCCTTTCTAATATTGCAGCAATTTTCTAACGCACACCAAATAAACGAGACTGTTTTGACACAAATGGTCATTTTTATAACATGACAGAATATAATTCACAAAGTACCAATATCAAATGCCTGTAAGGCCTACTACAAGCAAAAATGTTTATGTTAGGAAGTACACTCCTGGAAATTGAAATAAGAACACCGTGAATTCATTGTCCCAGGAAGGGGAAACTTTATTGACACATTCTTGGGGTCAGATACATCTCATGATCACACTGACAGAACCACAGGCACATAGACACAGGCAACAGAGCATGCACAATGTCGGCACTAGTACAGTGTATATCCACCTTTCGCAGCAATGCAGGCTGCTATTCTCCCATAGAGACGATCGTAGAGATGCTGGATGTAGTCCTGTGGAACGGCTTGCCATGCCATTTCCACCTGGCGCCTCAGTTGGACCAGCGTTCGTGCTGGACGTGCAGACCGCGTGAGACGACGCTTCATCCAGTCCCAAACATGCTCAATGGGGGACAGATCCGGAGATCTTGCTGGCCAGGGTAGTTGACTTACACCTTCTAGAGCACGTTGGGTGGCACGGGATACATTCGGACGTGCATTGTCCTGTTGGAACAGCAAGTTCCCTTGCCGGTCTAGGAATGGTAGAACGATGGGTTCGATGACGGTTTGGATGTACCGTGCACTATTCAGTGTCCCCTTGACGATCACCAGTGGTGTACGGCCAGTGTAGGAGATCGCTCCCCACACCATGATGCCGGGTGTTGGCCCTGTGTGCCTCGGTCGTATGCAGTCCTGATTGTGGCGCTCACCTGCATGGCGCCAAACACGCATACGACCATCATTGGCACCAAGGCAGATGCGACTCTCATCGCTGAAGACGACACGTCTCCATTGGTCCCTCCATTCACGCCTGTCGCGACACCACTGGAGGTGGGCTACACGATGTTGGGGCGTGAGCGGAAGACGGCCTAACGGTGTGCGGGACCGTAGCCCAGCTTCATGGAGACGGTTGCGAATGGTCCTCACCGATACCCCAGGAGCAACAGTGTCCCTAATTTGCTGGGAAGTGGCGGTGCGGTCCCCTACGGCACTGCGTAGGATCCTACGGTCTTGGCGTGCATCCGTGCGTCGCTGCGGTCCGGTCCCAGGTCGACGGGCACGTGCTCCTTCCGCCGACCACTGGCGACAACATCGATGTACTGTGGAGACCTCACGCCCCACGTGTTGAGCAATTCGGCGGTACGTCCACCCGGCCTCCCGCATGCCCACTATACGCCCTCACTCAAAGTCCGTCAACTGCACATACGGTTCATGTCCACGCTGTCGCGGCATGCTACCAGTGTTAAAGACTGCGATGGAGCTCCGTATGCCACGGCAAACTGGCTGACACTGACGGCGGCGGTGCACAAATGCTGCGCAGCTAGCGCCATTCAACGGCCAACACCGCGGTTCCTGGTGTGTCCACTGTGCCGTGCGTGTGATCATTGCTTGTACAGCCCTCTCGCAGTGTCCGGAGCAAGTATGGTGGGTCTGACACACCGGTGTCAATGTGTTCTGTTTTCCATTTCCAGGAGTGTAGTTTCACATTTCATTCATACACACCAGTTTCTCAAGCATGACATCAAAAAGTAGTATTATGAAATTTTTATATAAATTTGGAATCGTCTTACTTTTCCATAATTTGTGTGATGTGCCCGTTACTTCTCTTTCCTCGTTCTAACAAACAATCGTGTTTTCACCAATTCTGTAGCTATTCCTGCCATTGTCAAACTTTGTTTGTCGATTAACTTCACAAACTTGCCAGAATCACAGGTTTAGTTATCCCATGATTATTCTCCAGTTATGGGTTGTTACATGTCGTATAACACGTTTTCTGCGTTACTTCCAAAACAGAACTTAAGCGGCTGCTAGCCGGGGACTGTACAACTGGTCCTTACTAGTGTAGTGATCTGGCCTAAAAATGTTTGTCAAAATTTCATTTTCTTGGACACACTGGGAAGATAATACGTAATCTTTCTCACCTGTTACTCCTGTTAGTCATTTATTTCCATTCTGGTAGTCTGAATCTATGGATTTCGCTAGTAATTATAACAATGCTGATCATTCACAAACACAATCAACCACATAATCAGACAGAGACTGGCTTTCATCCGTTTGGCTTTTCTCCGCTCAGCTCATATAGCCCTGTCTCCTTTTGTCTGCGGAAAGTTTATTTCTAGATGCGACGAGGATTCTCCTGACAGAGACATCACGTACAATATCCACGCATTCAAAAATCAACTTGTGATTCAGTCAGAAATCAAATTAAAATGTGTTCAAAAATGTGCAAAAAGCAACTGGGATGCGTTTCAAAATCATATGAACAATCGATAGACCAAGGTGTGCTGGATCCTAGGCGCATTGTGAAACAAGTTTTTTGTTTCCTCAAAAATATGAATTTGGTGCCCCCTTTTACCGGTAGCCAGAAGTGGGAGAATCTACTACTTAAACACAATTCAACTGTGCATGCACATGAGCCTGTTCGTAACTGCTAAAACGAATCTAATGTAAACATTTGTGACTTTACGCTCACTGGAGGCAATTTGTTGTTTTGAAGCATTGCATAGTCTTCCTAAAGCCTTTGAGACATTTTGCTGTTGGCAGATGCTTGCATAAGCACTGTGTGTCATTGTTGTATACCGCACATTTCCTTTGTAATTTGAGTTATTTCCATTTTTTCTCTTGTTTATGTTTTATTGTTGAAGTATTATTCTGCAGTAGCAGGATACAGTAATATCCTTTGTTAGAGTATCGATTCTTACCAGTTAAAATAACAAAAATTTAACAGAAAACTAAAACAATGAAAAATTCCCGGAATTCTAAAAAATTCCCAGGGTTCTTCCCGGTTGTCCCGGTTTGTATACACCCTGGTATATGCAATAGATTTGACCAACTGTCAGAGTTGAGTGGATAGGAACCTCTTAAAGCTGTAGACGTAGGGAACATGCAGCAGTCCTCAGCAATTAGGAGGCCTAGGTCAGCTGTAATGTCTAACAGAAAGAAGGTTCTGCTGCTAGGTAGTTCGCATGGAAGAGGTGTAAGCCAGCAGTTGCAGAAAGTGTTTGGGAGTGAGTACCAGGTCACCAGCATTGTGAAGCCTAGTGCAGCATTGGCTCATGTGACTGAAATCATAAGGGCATTATATAGGAATTTTACAAAGGAGGATCAGGTAGTGATAGGAGGTGGAGCAGGGAACAGTCTGGATAGGGACGGGGAATATCATGTAGATGGTGACCTGGTAAAGATAGCTACTCAAACTGGTGGAACTAATGTGAATTTTGTGCAACTGTTTCAGCGTCATGATCAGCCTCATCTTAATGCGGCTCTTTGGTGCATTAAGATGGGGCTGGAGAGGGCGCTGATGGCGGAGGGCATGGGTCACATTTCAGTGGTGTGGGTCTAATCAGT
Organism: Schistocerca nitens; assembly: GCF_023898315.1. NCBI lineage: Eukaryota > Metazoa > Arthropoda > Insecta > Orthoptera > Acrididae > Schistocerca > Schistocerca nitens. Next base: position 435,720,145 of record NC_064621.1, read on the forward strand.
GGGTTTCACTAGGCATGGCCTGCACCTCAATAGGTATGGGAAGGGGAGGCTGGCAAAGCTTATAGGTGAAAGTGTAGTGGGTGGTAGTGGGATCACACATGGAAATATTCCTGTAGTAGTTGGTGTTAGAGGTGCACCTTTCTAGATTGAAGTCAGCTGATAGGTATACCTGCTTAAAGGAAGTCGCTCTAACTAAGGACTCACCTTCATAGCACATCATGTTTCCAAGTAGAGAAGGAATTAGACTATTTCATCAAAATATGAGAGGTATTAGCGATAAAGTTAGTGAACTGCTTATAGATGTTGACTCAGAAATTATTGGTATATCAGAGCACCACTTAAATAATTTGACAATTCAAGGGCTTCCTTCACCAAGATACAGATTAGCTCGCTGAATTTCAAGGAACCCTTGCGGAATGGGGAAGTGGCTATGTGCGTAAAAAACAGTATTCCATTTGAGTCCACAGACGTATCACGGCACTACACTGAACAGATATTTGAATGTTGTGCAGGGGCAGTTGAATTTAGTGAAACTAAACTTCTAATTGTTGTTTTTTATAGTTCCCCTAACTCTCACTTCAGAGCATTTCTGGTCAAGCTAGAGAGGGTTCTTGACGCACTTGTTAGGAAGTACCAGAAATTAGTTATATGTTGTGACTTCAATATAAATTTTGTACATAATGGTGCAAGAAAAAGGATGTTGGTAGATCTCCTAAATTCATATGATCTAATGCAGACTGTTTTTTTTTTCATTCTTCATTACTAGGTGGGCATTCTGTTAGTAAAAGGTTAAATGGCCTTTCAGACCATGATGCACAAATTTTAACACTAGAAGGCTTTTGTATTCAAACAAATGACACATATAATTACAAACTATACAGGAAAGTTAATCCAACAGCAATAGAGAGGTTTTTAGACCCTTGTCAAGGAACAAGAATGACAGGATGTTTATAGTGCCGATAGCGTAGATGATAAATATAATGCTTTCCATAACACATTTCTCATGCTCTTTGAGAGTTGCTTTCCATTAGAATGTTCTAAATGGGGTACTAGCAGTAATAGGCAGCCCGGGTGGCTGACTAATGGGAATTATATGAAAATGTTAGAAGTAGTCACAATCAAGCTACAGTACTACATTACAGTATGTGGTATGCAAATAGTATAGTTAATTCACAGGATAAAATTAAAACCTTACAGTCAGTTTTGAAGGAAGTGTCTGGTCAGCAGCACAAGGTCAACGATATAAAGTCAGTTCATAGTAAAAATATTTCTGTTACTGATAAATCAGATATATGTACAGTATTTAACAATCATTTTCTGAGCATTGCTGGTGAATTAAATAAAAATTTAGTTTCTACAGGGAATCATATAACTTTCTTGGCAAATGCCTTTCCAAGATTGATGTCTGAAATACTCCTCTGTGATACAGACAAGGGAGAGATTGAGTCAATAATTAAATCACTGAAGAATAGACTCTCTTGGATATGACGGAGTGCCTAGCAGAATATTAAAGTACTGTGGTACGCATGTTAGCCCTGTATTTGGCCATATTTGCAATTTTTCCTTTAGGAGTGGTCAGTTTCATGAACGATTAAAGTACTCAGTACTAAAGTTGCTTTATAAAAAGGGAGAAAGGGATAATGTAGACAATTTTAGACATACTGCTATGCCATCAGTGTTTGCTTAAGTTATTGAAAAGGCTGTGTATGTAGGAATAATTGATCATTATATATCACACGATTTGCTATCAAATGTACACTTCAGCTTTAGAAGTCATTTAACAAAAGAAAATGCTATATTCTCTTTTCTCTGTGAGGTACTGGTGGGTTAAACAAAAGGTTTCGAATGCTAGGCATATTTTTTGGTTTAACTAAGGCATTTGATTGTGTTGATCACAAATTATTGCTCCAGAAATTGGACCATTAAGGAATACGGGGAGTAGTTCAAAATTGGTTCACCTCTTACTTTAGCAACAGACAGCAAAAGGTCATTATTCACAATGTTGAGAACAGCTGTGATGTGGGGTCTGAATGGGGTACAGTCAAGTGGGGGGGGGGGGGGGGGGGTGCCCCAGGGATCAGTGTTGGGTCCACTCCTGTTCCTTATTTATATAAATGATATGCCTTCTGGTATTACGGGTAACTCTAAAATATATCTGTTTGCTGATGATGCTAGCTTGGTAGTAAAGGATGTTGTGTGCAACATTGGCCTGGTTTCAAATAGTGCAGTTCATGACCTAAGTTCATGGCTTGTAGAAAATAAGTTAAGCTAAATCACAGTAAGACTCAGTTTTTATAGTTTCCAACAAACAATTCAACAAAACTTGACGTTTTAATTTCACAGGATGGGCATATGTTTAGTGAAACTGAACAGTTCAAATTTCTAGGTATCCAGATAGATAGTAAGCTGTCATAGAAAGCCCACATTCAGGAGCTTGTTCAAATACTGCAAGTTTACTATTTGAATAATTTCACTAAACATATGCCTGAGTTGAATACTTCAGACCAGTCTACTAACTGTAGCTTCTGCCTGTATGTCTCCATTATTTCTTTATTTATTGGTCTCACATTTTTCCAGGTAGCTTTTGGTTTTCTGTTAAGATTTAAATGGGGGATTTATTTTTATCTGTTATTACTTTTATGTTGTAATTTCATGTACTGACATGTTCCATGACCTTGGAGATTTGCTCCTCAATTATCCTTACATACACAGCCTTTTCAATAACTTTAGCAAACACTGATGGCATAGCAATACATCTAAAATTGTCTACATTATCCCTTTCTCCCTTATTATAAAGCAGACCTCAAAAAACTGTTTCAGTAACATAACTCTTTTCTTGATCAAACAAGAAATCATGGAGCAAAAATACATTGTATATATGGATTTTTGAGTGGTGCTATGATCAATGAATGGCTCGCTAACCAGAATTTTACGGCACTCTCCAAGTAAACTTGCACCATGAAGGCATTAGCAACATGACATTTGGCTATTCTCAAGGAAACCTGTATCATCAAGGTGAAACATTTTGTCAGTTGTGTGTTGCCCTTCAGAGGAGTTTATTAAAGTGCATTGGAATCACTGTCTACAAAGATCAAGTTTGTTATGAGGAATGCTGCAATCCATTTACAGTGTGTGACTTGTAAAACATTCAGATAGTTGAACTGTTCGTAAAGCATTAACCACGTTCTGGGCTGCAATGTCATTTACTACCGAAGAACTGGATGAGATGCTCTAATGGCAAAGGTCAACGAAGTGCATCAAAAGCAGTAGAACTGTACACAGAATGGTTCCTGGCTGGACACTGTCTAATTCGTCCCACCTTCATTAATATCATCAAAAGACTTGAGGAGAGACTGGGAGATTTGCCAAAAGAAGGAAGAGTGCCACCAACAAAGCTGCAGAAATAGTGGTTCATATAGTTGCTGTCATAAATATGCATGCCCGTTCTTGTCAAATCATACTGAATCCATGAATGGGTTCTCCAGTAGGACAATAATTTTATGGAGAAAGTATTTTTTACTGATAAGGTCACGCTCATAAATTACAGGAATGTAAATTTTGGAAACATGTGTTACATGCGGTTTAGCCAAACAACACAACAACACAACAAAACAAGGAAAGATGATCATGACAAAATAGTAAAGCAATATTACATCTACATCTACATCCATACTCCGCAAGCCACCTGACGGTGTGTGGTGGAGGGTACCCTGAGTACCTCTATCGGTTCTCCCTTCTATTCCAGTCTCGTATTGTTCGTGGAACGAAGGATTGTCGGTATGCTTCTGTGTGGGCTCTAATCTCTCTGATTTTATACTCATGGTATCTTCGCGAGATATACGTAGGAGGGAGCAATATACTGCTTGACTCTTCAGTGAAAGTATGTAAACTTTAACAAAAGCCCATACCGAGCTACTGAGTGTCTCTCCTGCAGAGTCTTCCACTGGAGTTTATCTATCACCTCTGTAACGCTCTCGCGATTACTAAATGATCCTGTAATGAAGCGCGCTGCTCTCCGTTGGATCTTCTCTATCTCTTCTATCAACCCTATCTGGTACGGATCCCACACTGCTGAGCAGTATTCAAGCAGTGGGTGAACAAGCGTACTGTAACCTACTTCCTTTGTTTTCGCATTGCATTTCCTTAGGATTTTTCGAATGAATCTCAGTCTGGCATCTGCTTTACCGACGATCAACTTTATATGATCATTCCATTTTAAATCACTCCTAATGCGTACTCCCAGATAATTTATGGAATTAACTGCTTCTAGTTGTTGACCTGATATTTTGTAGCTAAATTATACGGGATCTATCTTTCTATGTATAGGTGATCGGCGTGAAAGGAAGTGCTCCATCGCAGCGAGGCCCTGGACATATATATATACACTCCTGGAAATGGAAAAAAGAACACATTGACACCGGTGTGTCAGACCCACCATACTTGCTCCGGACACTGCGAGAGGGCTGTACAAGCAATGATCACATGCACGGCACAGCGGACACACCAGGAACCGCGGTGTTGGCCGTCGAGTGGCGCTAGCTGCGCAGCATTTGTGCACCGCCGCCGTCAGTGTCAGCCAGTTTGCCGTGGCATACGGAGCTCCATCGCAGTCTTTAACACTGGTAGCATGCCGCGACAGTGTGGACGTGAACCGTATGTGCAGTTGGCGGACTTTGAGCGAGGGCGTATAGTGGGCATGCGGGAGGCCGGGTGGACGTACCGCCGAATTGCTCAACACGTGGGGCGTGAGGTCTCCACAGTACATCGATGTTGTCGCCAGTGGTCGGCGGAAGGTGCACATGCCCGTCGACCTGGGACCGGACCGCAGCGATGCACGGATGCACGCCAAGACCGTAGGATCCTACGCAGTGCCGTAGGGGACCGCACCGCCACTTCCCAGCAAATTAGGGACACTGTTGCTCCTGGGGTATCGGCGAGGACCATTCGCAACCGTCTCCATGAAGCTGGGCTACGGCCCCGCACACCGTTAGGCCGTCTTCCGCTCACGCCCCAACATCGTGTAGCCCGCCTCCAGTGGTGTCGCGACAGGCGTGAATGGAGGGACCAATGGAGACGTGTCGTCTTCAGCGATGAGAGTCGCCTCTGCCTTGGTGCCAATGATGGTCGTATGCGTGTTTGGCGCCGTGCAGGTGAGCGCCACAATCAGGACTGCATACGACCGAGGCACACAGGGCCAACACCTGGCATCATGGTGTGGGGAGCGATCTCCTACACTGGCCGTACACCACTGGTGATCGTCGTGGGGACACTGAATAGTGCACGGTACATCCAAACCGTCATCGAACCCATCGTTCTACCATTCCTAGACCGGCAAGGGAACTTGCTGTTCCAACAGGACAATGCACGTCCGCATGTATCCCGTGCCACCCAACGTGCTCTAGAAGGTGTAAGTCAACTACCCTGGCCAGCAAGATCTCCGGATCTGTCCCCCATTGAGCATGTTTGGGACTGGATGAAGCGTCGTCTCACGCGGTCTGCACGTCCAGCACGAACGCTGGTCCAACTGAGGCGCCAGGTGGAAATGGCATGGCAAGCCGTTCCACAGGACTACATCCAGCATCTCTACGATCGTCTCCATGGGAGAATAGCAGCCTGCATTGCTGCGAAAGGTGGATATACACTGTACTAGTGCCGACATTGTGCATGCTCTGTTGCCTGTGTCTATGTGCCTGTGGTTCTGTCAGTGTGATCATGTGATGTATCTGACCCCAGAAATGTGTCAATAAAGTTTCCCCTTCCTGGGACAATGAATTCACGGTGTTCTTATTTCAATTTCCAGGAGTGTATTTTCCCCTGTAGACCGCCTTTTTTCCCATGTAGACCGACACAGTGTAGTTTGGTAATTTGCCGATAGTCAGCACTAGTCACAAACTTGGTGAGTTCAGCTGCAGGTGAGCTTTCTATGTGTTGCAGTTCGACAAAACACGTGTGCTACAGCTGTTCAAGGATGTTTAGAACTAAGCACGGTAAGAAGCCACCAACAAGGAAGGCCATTTACCACTGGCAAAACAAATTTGTTATGACAGGTTGCTTGTGCCCGGCAAAGAGAAGTGGACGTTCCAGTGTGAGTGAAGTGAATGTGGAGTGTGTACGAGAGATATTCATAAGGAGTCAAAAGAAATCGATGTGTTGTGCATCCTGTGAACTTGAAATGGCTCCAATGACAGTGTGGAAAGTCGTGCGACAGTAACTGTCTATGAAACCATTCAAATTCGAGCTAGTGCAGAAGCTCAATGACAACGACAAAGGAAGCGTTTTGAGTTTTGTTTGCAGTTGCAACAACTGGAAGAAGATGGGGATGGCATCATTGATCGCATAATTTTTGGCAACAAAGCCACTTTTCACACTAATAGGAACGTGAACAGGCATAATTGTCGACTCTGGGATACAAAGCACCCACATGAATGAATTGAATTTGAGTGTGATTCCCCAAAGGTAAATGTTTTTTGTGCTTTGTCATGTCGAAAATTGTACGCGCCATTCTTCTTTGCTGAGAGCACTGTCACTGGATATTCATACTTGGATATGTTGCAGCAATGGCTGATGCCTCAAATGCAATCAGACTCTTTGTTCATCTTTCAGCAGGATGGGGCTCCACCGCATTTTCATCGTGAAGTTTGTAGGTACCTGAACACGGAGCTGCCACAACGATGGATCGGCCGTGCTATGGAAGGGGACAGCTGTTTCATGAAATGGTCTCCCAGATCACCAGCTCTCACTCCATGTGACTTTTTTTCTCTGTGGGGACACGTTAAAGATCTGGTGTATGTACCAACTCTACCATGTGATGTAGCAGAATTCCAGGAGAGAATACGGGAAGCAACTGCCACAGTTGACGATGCCATGCTGGGATGGGTATGGCTAGAATTCGATTACCATATTGACGTCTGCCGGGTCACTCAAGGTTCGCACATTGAACGTTTGCGTGGGGGGGGGAACGCCTTTCATTTTTTCTCTTCAAGCCACAATGTGTATGACATCTGTACAATGTTTAGTTCTTGTGCAATAAATAATTGAAAGTGTTCCTGGACTTTATGTACACCTTGTATTTAATTTACATTGTATCTGCTACAAGTTATGAAATAATTGTGATCTGTACAACCACTGAAACAAATAAAAACAATAATGAAATGTTGATGTCATTTCGTAATCAGAGTAGATATCATTTTTCCTTCCACCAATAACAGCTGAAAAGGAGAAGGGTTCAAGTATTTCCAGGGCTTAGCATGATTCTACGGAGATACTGCTTTATAGGACATCCACACAAAGAAGATAATTATTGGTGACCAAGTTAAATTAAAGGTATCATACAGATCAAATGTGAGTGTTCTAACCCAGCTGCAAACACATAAGAAGAGGGTCAAAAACACTTTACTGGTCGATGGAAAACCTGCATTAGCTTCATCAGGTGTTCAATCAAAAACAGTTGAGTGCAAATTTGTTGTGCAGCATATTAGGACAATGTGTGATCAGCCCCCATTTCATTGATGATACATAGAATGGGGAAAAGTATACAAACTTTTTGATAAACTATCAGAATTTGTGGCCTTGAGAACTCATCAACTGATTTGGTTCAAAGATGACTGACATCCTACCCACAATTCTTCAGTAGCAAGAGATCCATTAAAGAATTTATTTCCAAACAGGTGGGCAGGTAGAAGCAATCTTATTCTGAGGTATCTAGCATGATCAACTGATCTGATGCAGTTATATTTTTTTCCGTTAGATTTCTTCCTTTGAGGTCATGTAAAGTCTGTGGTCTACAAGAAGGTTCCAGTGACGGAGGGCATGAAAGAGGGAATATGTAAGGCAATTACTTCAAAATATGTTAACAGCAGTGAGTTAACCAGTGATTTAGCATGAAGTAAAGTGTTGTGATGTAAATATTTCCCACTCTGAACATACTCTCTAACAAGTTCTACAACAGAAATGTGATGGCACATTTTTAATGTACAATTTTTCACTGGCGTGCAAAGGGTGCAAGAAAAAATTGTTTTATTTTCATATAAAATAATAAATCTTATCCTGTAGGTTCTAGTAATTTTGTCACTAACAAACATTCCTTTGCAAGCATCAGATGTTTTCATAGGCACCTGACCAATTGTTGGACATAAGAAAGTTAATTTTCCCATCCTAAACCAGCTGAATTGCTTTGCGGCGATATAACATTTTCTTTGGTTTGTAAAGTCTAATGTATAGGCAAGACATAGCATCTTAACCTGCAGTGTATGTTTCCTTGGAGAGGAGTGTAGACTTCTGTGTGCCAGGCCATTCACTGGCCCTAACAACAGCACAAAAATCCCTATATTCATTACTCAATGAGTTCTTGTTGGCCTACAAAAGAGTTATATCACAGAATTCGCATCATCTAGATCTCATATTCTGATGACAAAACATAGTACAGTTCCATTTCAAAAAACAGAGTTGACACCTGTATCTTGATTATTAAGGCAGTTGCAAGAACACACTGCACTTTGTTTACTGTTCGACTTTACTTTGGTTGCTGTTTGTCTTGTGGAAAAAAGATAACAAGTGATCTTAATGAGTCAAAAGTAAATTGAGGTGACAAAGGTATGCGCCCCACACTCTACATATATGATGGCTGCATTTGTATCCGATTCACACTGCCAGTTTTTTAACTGCTGGAAAATGAGTTAACACATTTTAAAATTTATTCAATGAAAATATACTACTTACTTATATAATGAACAGAAAGAGAAAGAAAGAAAGAGAGAGAGAGAGAGAGAGAACTAATGACACACAACTAAACAGACCTAACAGACCATATATGGAATAAGTAATGGAGTGGGGAAAAAAAAAGACAATGCTAATAGGTCTAGTATTGTGCAGCTCATTGGGCTGGTGTAAGTTTTTCTATTGGATGCCACTCCAGTGACTTGAGGGTCCCTAGCCTGCCAACTCCTCACATTGTTGACAGGGGAAGCCTAGATTAAAACAAATACTGAAAAATCTGTGGTCCGACCAACACTCGGCCCATGACTGTTCAGTTTCCAGACATGTGTTTTACTGCTAGACCATCAGGCCCAACCCGTAAACAGATAGTTCAGCTATAGGTAGAGATGAGCGAGTTTGTGAGTATCAAAAGATGTGACGTACTTGGCCATATCTTTTAACTGCTTTGACTTAGAAGCTCAAATTATTTACATTGCCCAGAGACTGTAGAGCTTAGTATTTGACATAAATTTCATTGATATCTGTGCCCATTCCTGAGAAAAAGAGCTCTTAACAGATGGACACACAGACAGATGACAACAAATAGCAAAAAACAATATTTTTTACGTGATATGATAACAAATTGACAGTTTTAGAATTTTTTCCTTTACTTGTACTGTACAATCTTGTTTCTTGCCACATTCCCCACCAATTTAGGGATGAGGCCTGACTGTCCACAAAATTTCACCACTCTTGTAACACCGTAATCAGTATCGGCGAGGATGGTGGGTAGATCTCCCTAAAGACTGAGGGCTGCTCTGCTATCAGTATATGACACACACTGTCAAAAATATGTTTAACTGAAAGTGGCACACCACATACCTCACAGAGTGCTGGATCCTCCCGCAAGAGGAGGAAGCCATGTGTTAAACGACTACGTCCATGTTACAGCCTGGTAAGCAGAACCTACTCCAAGTGGTGAGGCTGTCATAAAGTCCACCATGCCTGAGTGGTCGATTTGAGTGACTGCAGGTTGTTTTCTGTCACCTGCAACCATTCAGTCTCCCACTGAGGCATGATGCATCTGTCAAAAAATGAGATGACAGCATGCGATGGGCAATGAACGTTGTTCGGAAAGGTCCCCTAGACTGAGAGCATAACCGACACGATCAGCCACCATCGAACCATCAGTGTAAACAACGCCAGAGCCCTGATAAGTGGCGAGGATGGAGTAAAAGTGGCGGCGGAATGCCTCCGGAGGACTGAGTCCTTCGGGCCCTGTGCCAAGTCAAGCCGAAGGCAAGGGCAGGGCACAGACCACGGGGGTGTACGCAGAGCGGCCTGGAAAGGAGGTGGGACAGGGAAAACCCCAAGCCCGGAGAGAAGCTCTTGGACGCGGACCGCGATCGGACAACCCGACCGGGGCCGACGTTCTGGGAGATGGACGACTGACTGACTGCGGGAACAGGAGACGATAATTTGGATGTCCGGGCAAGCTAAAAACATGGGTAGCATAAGCAGCCAGTAATTGTTGGCGTCGTAACCGCAGTGGAGGGACACCTACCTCCACAAGTATGCTATCCACAGGGCTGGTCCGGAAAGCAGCAGTGGCAAGGCGTATCGTGCTGTGGAGGATTGGGTCCAGCACCCGCAATGCAGATGGGGATGCTGAGCCATAAGCCAGGCTCCCATAATCCAGACGGGACTGGATTAACGCCTCGTAGAGCCATAACAGGGTAGATCGATCGGCGCCCCAGCTGGTGTGGCTCAAGCATCGCAGAGCATTAAGATGCCGCCAACACTTTTGTTTAAGCTGCTGAATATGAGGCAGCCAAGTCAACCGGGCATCAAAAACCACACCCAAAAACCTATGTGACTCTACCATAGCAATAAGTTCGCCGTCAAGATAAAGCCGCGGCTCAGGGTGAACAGTGCGTCGCCGGCAGAAATGCATAACGCAGGTCTTGGCTGCCGAAAACTGGAACCCATGAGCTACAGCCCAAGACTGCGCCTTACGGATAGCGCCTTGTAGCTGACGTTTAGCAGCTGCAATGCCAATAGAGCTATAGTAAAGGCAGAAGTTGTCAGCATACAGGGAAGTGGAGACAGAATTTCCCACCGCTGCAGCGAGCCCGTTTATTGTGATTAAAAACAGGCAGACACTGAGGACAGATCCCTGTGGAACCCCATTCTCCTGGACTCGGGAGGAATTATGGGAGGCCGCGACTTGCATGCGGACGGTACGACACGACAGAAAATTTCGGATAAAGATCGGCAGAGGGCCCCGAAGGCCCCATCCATGAAGCGTAGAAAGTATGTGATGACGCCACGTCGTATCGTACGCCTTCCGCAGGTTGAAAAAGACAGCGACCAGGTGCTGACGGCAGGCAAAGGCAGTACAGATGGCCGACTCCAGACTCACCAGATTGTCGGTGGCGGAGCGGCCTTTACGGAACCCACCCTGAGATGGAGCCAGAAGGCCCCCGAGACTCCAGTACCCAATTCAAGCACCGGCTCACGATCCGTTCGAGAAGCTTGCAAAGAACGTTGGTGAGGCTAATGGGGCGGTAGCTGTCCACCTCCAAAGGGCTCTTGCCCGGTTTCAAAACGGGAATGACAATGCTTTCCCGCCATTGTGACGGAAACTCACCCTCAACCCAGAGACGGTTGTAAAGGTCGAGGAGCCGTCACTTGCAGTGCACTGAAAGGTGTTTCAGCATCTGACAGTGGATGCGATCTGGCCCAGGAGCAGTATCAGGGCAAGCGGCGAGGGCACTGTGAAATTCCCACTCACTGAATGGAGCATTGTAGGATTCAGGATGGTGGGTGCGAAAAGAAAGGCTCCGACGTTCCATCCGCTCTTTAATGGAGCGGAAGGCCAGTGGGTAATTCGCAGAAGCGGAATTTAGAGCAAAATGCTCTGCCAAGTGGTTGGCAATTACATCAGAGTCAGTACAAACCGCTCCATTCAGTGAGAGCCCAGGGACGCTGACAGGGGTCCGAAAGCCATAGAGGCGTCTAATCTTGGCCCAGACCTGCGATGGAGTGACATGGAGGCCAATGGTGGACACATACCGCTCCCAGCACTCCTGCTTGCATCGGTGGATAAGGCGGCAGGCCCGCGCTCGCAGCCGTTTGAAGGCGATGAGGTGTTCTATGGAGGGATGTTGCTTGTGACACTGGAGCGCCTGCCGGAGATCTTTAATCGCTTCAGCGATCTCAGGCGACCACCAAGGCACAGTCCTCCGCTGAGGGGACCCAGAAGAACGGGGAATGGCAGATTCTGCGGCAATAACAATGCTAGTGGTGACTGAGTGAACTACCGCATCAATGTCGGCATTAGAGAGAGGCGCAATAGCGGCAGTGGAGGAGAACAAGTCCCAGTCAGCCTTATTCATAGCCTATCTGCTGGGGCGCCCAGAAGAGTGACGCCGTGGCAGTGGAAGAAAGATCGGAAAGTGGTCACTACCACACAGGTCATCATGCACACTCCATTGCACAGACAGTAAGAGGCTTGGGCTGCAGGTCGAAAGGTCAATGGCGGAGTATGTGCCATGCGCCACACTGAAGTGTGTGAAGGCACCATCATTTAAAATGGAAAGATCGAGCTGCGCCAAGAAATGCTCAACGGTGGCACCTCGACCTGTTGCCACTGAGCCACCCCACAGAGGGTAATGGGCGTTGAAGTCGCCCAGTAACAAGAAAGGTGGCGGCAATTGGGCTACCAGCGCAGCCAGGACATGCTGCGCAACATCACCATCCAGTGGAAGGTAAAGACTGCAGAAAGTAACAGCCTGTGGCGTCCACACCCGAACAACGACAGCCTCTAAAGCTGTTTTTAGAGGGACAGACTCGCTGTGAAGAGAGTTTAGGACATAGGTGCAGACGCCACCAGACACCCTTTCATAAGCTGCCCGGTTCTTATAATGACCCCGATAGCCACGGAGGGCGGGGGTTCGCATCGCTGGAAACCTAGTTTCCTGAAGAGCAATGCAGAAGAAAGGGTGAAGGCTGATAAGTTGTCGGAGCTCAGCTAGATGGTGGAAGAACCGCTGCAGTTCCACTGGAGGATGATATTGTCCATGGCTGACAAAGGCATGAAGGGACTGGGAAGGCAGATTACGCCGCTGGGTCACCTGCTGCCTCCAATTGAGCACCTGTGCTAGTGCTATCTATGGTGTCTGAGGGACCGGCGAGATCGAGGTCCTCAGCGGACGCAAGAATCTCCACCTCATCCTCAGACGCAGAGCTTGTAGGTAGTGGTGGACTAGGTGCCACCGCAGGTGCCTTGGTCTTACGGGTCTTCAGTGTCGTTTTGTCTCGCTGTTCCTTTGGTTGCCGTTGCTAAGAGGGCTTATTGGAGTCAGTCTCCGGGACCGATGACAATCGCGAAGCTCGACGACCAGCGACCTGTGGCTTCTTCAGCCACTGGTTGGTGTCTGCTGTGCCGCTGGTAGGAACCTGGGAAGGGAGTGACTCAAGGGATCCCTTCCGAGCGAGAGAAGCCGAAGAAGACTGACGCTTCTCCAGCTAAGAAGTGGGGACTGGTGTCCCCGGTGGTTGAGAGGGTGCCGCTCCCGAGATAGGTGGTGTGGGAGCAACAGCGAGAGAAGTGGCTCCCATCGTCAAGGGGGCAGGTGAGGTCCTCTGACTCTGAGAGCTGACTGTATGTCTTGCAGCTGAAGGAGCTAGAGCAGGAGTGACAGTGGAGGCATAAGATGATGACATGCGCACGGGATGTAGCCTTCAAATTTCCGCTTAGCCTCAGTGTAGGTCAGTCGGTCCCGGGTCTTATATTCCATGATTTTGCGTTCTTTCTGTATGATACTGCAGTCTGGCGAGCAAGGTGAATGAGGCTCTCCACAGTTGACACAGATGGGAGGCAGGGCACATGGAGTATCGGGAAGAGATGGGCGTCCACAATCTCGACATGTGAGGCTGGAAGTACAGCGAGATGACATGTGACCGAACTTCCAGCATTTAAAACACCGCATCGGAGGAGGGATATATGGCTTAACATCACAACGGTAAACCATCACCTTAACCTTTTCGGGTAAGACATCACCCTCGAAGGCCAAGATGAAGGCACCGGTAGCAACCTGATTGTCCCTCGGACCCCGATGAACGCGCCGGACGAAATGAACACCTCTACGCTCTAAGTTGGTGCGCAGCTCGTCATCAGACTGCAAAAGTAGGTCCCTATGGAAAATAATACCCTGGACCATATTTAACCTCTTATGTGGGGTGATGGTAAAGTTAACATCCCCCAACTTGTCACAAGCAAGTAACCTGCGTGACTGGGCAGAGGATGTCGTTTGTATCAAAACTGACCCAGAGCGCATTTTGGACAAGCCCTCCACCTCCCCAAACTTGTCCTCTAAATGCTCTACAAAGAACTGAGGCTTCACGGATAGAAAAGATTCATCAGCTCTGGTACAGACGAGATACCTGGGCGAATACATGTCACTGTCATTCATTTCCTTTCGTTCCTCCCATGGTGTGGCCAGGGTTGGGAACGATTTGGGGTCATAAATGTTAGCTTTAAAATGAGCCCTCGAACGCTTAGAGACTGTTGGTGGCTGGCCACCAGCAAGAGATGATGTGCCACGCTTCATTGCGTGTCATCCACCCTGATGCCACCTACTCCGACCAAGGGCCCTCCCCACGGGCGCCACCCAGCCTCAGCAAGAGCCACCTGGCAGGATGGCCATTGCCGGGAGTCCTGATGCCCCAGGGAGATGGGCATCTACTCCTTGGCATACATGGGGAGTAAACGGCGCAGCCATCAGTAGAGCGATCCCTGTGTTGTCAGGGGGCTACAACCAACAGGGTACATGGCGGCCCCACCACAGCGGACTGGCTACCATGCTGGATGTCCAAGGTCGTCGTCACAGCTAAAAGCAACACTGCACACCGCAGAGTGGCAATCACACCCAGGGACGTATCCTCGCCCAAGAGATGGAAAACGAACGGGACACCATTGCAAGGATGAGAAAGCCGGCTAAAGGTCTCAATGCATGACGGATACAGTGCACCATGTAAGGCGCCCTTCCCCAATTGGCTCGCTCTTCGGAAGAATTTAGAAAGATGGAGGTCAAACCTGAGAGGGGACCATCACATAAGGCCGAAACGTTTGAAACTCCCTTTAGTCGCCTCTTACAACAGGCAGGAATACCACGGGTCTATTCTTACCCCCGAACCCGCAGGGGGGAAGGTTCTGGGTTTGAGGGGATGAGGAAGTGGCTCTGGTTATTTGCTTCTGTACCAAGACGGGAGGGTAGTTGCGGGATGCGAAAGCTGTTTTCAGGTTGTTGGTGTAATGGTTCAGGGATTCAGGACTGGAGCAGATTCGTTTGCCACGAAGGCCTAGGCTGTAGGGAAGGGACTGTTTGATATGGAATGGGTGGCAGCTGTCATAATGGAGGTACTGTTGCTTGTTGGTGGGTTTGATGTGGACGGATGTGTGAAGTTGGCCATTGGACAGATGGAGGTCAACGTCAAGGAAAGTGGCATGGGATTTGGAGTAGGACCAGGTGAATCTGATGGAACCAAAGGAGTTGACGTTGGAGAGGAAATTCTGGAGTTCTTCTTCACTGTGAGTCCAGATCAAGAAGATGTCATCAATAAATCTGTACCAAACTTTGGGTTGGCAGGCCTGGGTAACCAAGAAGGCTTCCTCTAAGCGACCCATAAATAGGTTGGCATACGAGGGGGCCATCCTGGTACCCATGGCTATTCCCTTTAATTGTTGGTATGTCTGGCCTTCGAAAGTGAAGAAGTGAGTCAGGATGAAGCTGGCTAAGGTAATGAGGAAAGAGGTTTTAGGTAGGGTGGCAGGTGATTGGCATGAAAGGAAGTGCTTCATCGCAGCGAGGCCCTGGACATGCGGAATATTTGTGTATAAGGAAGTGGCATCAATGGTTACAAGGATGGTTTCTGGGGGTAACAGATTGGGTAAGGATTCCAGGCGTTCGAGAAAGTGGTTGTTGTCTTTGGTGAAGGATGGGAGACTGCATGTAATGGGTTGAAGGTGTTGATCTACGTAGGCAGAGATACATTCTGTAGGGGCTTGGTAACCAGCTACAATGGGGCGGCCGGGATGATTTGGGTTTGTGAATTTTAGGAAGCAGGTAGAAGGTAGGGGTGCGGGGTGTCGGTGGGGTCAGGAGGTTAATGGAGTCAGGTGAAAGGTTTTGTAGGGGGCTTAAGGTTCTGAGGATTCCTTGAAGCTCCGCCTGGACATCAGGAATGGGATTACCTTGGGAAACTTTGTATGTAGTGTTGTCTGAAAGCTGACGCAGTCCCTCAGCCACATACTCCCGACGATCAAGTACCACGGTCGTGGAACCCTTGTCCGCCGGAAGAATGACGATGGATCGGTCAGCCTTCAGATCACGGATAGCCTGGGCTTCAGCTGTGGTGATGTTGGGAGGAGGATTAAGGTTTTTCAAGAAGGACTGAGAGGCAAAGCTGGAAGTGAGAAATTCCTGGAAGGTTTGGAGAGGGTGATTTTGAGGGAGAGGGGGTGGGTCCCGCTGTGACGGAGGATGGAACTGTTCCAGGCAGGGTTCAATTTGGATAGTGTCTTGGGGAGTTGGATCATTAGGAGTAGGATTAGGATTATTTTTCTTTATGGCAAAGTGATATTTTCAGCAGAGAGTACGAGTGTAGGACAGTAAATCTTTGATGAGGGCTGTTTGGTTGAATCTGGGAGTAGAGCTGAAGGTGAGACCTTTGGATAGGACAGAGGTTCGGATTGGGAGAGAGGTTTCGAGGAAAGGTTAACTACTGAATTAGGGTGTTGTAGTTCCAGATTGTGTTCATTGGAATTTTGAGGTTTTGGAGGGAGTGGAGCTGGAAGTGGGAGATTGAGTAGATGAGAGAGAGACTGGGTCTGTGTGCAATGAGAGGAGTTTGAGGTTTGCTGGAAAGGTTGTGGAGGGTGAGTGAGTTGCCTTTCCGGAGGTGGGAAACCAGGAGATTGGATAGTTTTTTGAGGTGGAGGGTGGCATGCTGTTCTAATTTGCGATTGGCCTGTAGGAGGATGCTCTGAACAGCCGGTGTGGATGTGGGAGAGGAAAGATTGAGGACATTTATTAAGGATAGGAGTTGACGGGTGTGTTCATTGGCTGAGTTGATGTGTAGGTGAAGGATTAGGCGGGTGAGGGCTATGGATTGTTCAGTTTGGCACTGGTATAGGGACTGATGGAAAGAAGGGTTACAGCCAGAGATGGGAACTTTAAGTGTGAGGCCTTTGGGGGTTATGCCAAATGTCAGACAAGATGAGTAAATAAAATATGGGAGCATAATCTGGCTAGGGCCAAGGCAATTTTGCGGAAGGAATGTAAATAAAACTTAATGGGGCGTTGTGGGGATATTGTGAGGGTGACATGGTATTAGAAGGTGGAAAGTGTAACATGAGGCTGAAATGAAAATGAAAATAAAAATATATGGGGAGAGGTAAAGGTGAACTAGAAAGCAACTGGAGATCTGGTGTGAAAAAAGTCGAAAAAGTGTTGGTTAAAGCTGAGCTATGCTGATCCTGTGGTGAACTTGGGTTGGTAAACAACGATGTGCACAAAGGTTAGGTGGTTGTGTTGCCTCCAAAACACGTTAAAGGGTGGAGAAAATCAGGAAAATTAAAAAAAAAAAAAAAAAAAACTGCGTGTATTTACATTCCCTCCGCAAACACACACACACACACACACACACACATATATATATATATATATATATATATATATATATATATATATATATATATATATATATATATATATATATATAATAGAGGGAAACATTCCACGTGGGAAAAATATATCTAAAAACAAAGATGATGTGACTTACCGAACGAAAGTGCTGGCAGGTCGATAGACACACAAACAAACACAAACACGCACACAAAATTCTAGTTTTCGCAACAAACAGTTGCTTCGTCAGGAAAGAGGGAAGGAGAGGGAAAGACGAAAGGATGTGGGTTTTAAGGGAGAGGGTAAGGAGTCATTCCAATCCCGGGAGCGGAAAGACTTACCTTAGGGGGAAAAAAGGACGGGTATACACTCGCGCACACACACACATATCCATCCACACATATACAGACAGCGCTTTCGTTTGGTAAGACACACCATCTTTGTTTATATAAAAACAAAGATGATGTGACTTACCAAACGAAAGCGTTGGCACGTCGATAGACACACAAACAAACACAAACAAAAGAAAGTGGATTTTAAGGGAGAGGGTAAGGAGTCATTCCATCCACACATAAACAGACACAAGCAGACATATTTAAATATGTCTGCTTGTGTCTGTTTATGTGTGGATGGATATGTGTGTGTGTGCGAGTGTATACCCGTCCTTTTTTCCCCCTAAGGTAAGTCTTTCCGCTCCCGGGATTGGAATGACTCCTTACCCTCTCCCTTAAAACCCACATCCTTTCGTCTTTCCCTCTCCTTCCCTCTTTCCTGATGAGGCAACAGTTTGTTGCGAAAGCTTGAATTTTGTGTGTATGTTTGTGTTTGTTTGTGTGTCTGTCGACCTGCCAGCACTTTCATTTGGTAAGTAACATCATCTTTGTTTTTAGATATATTTTTCCTACGTGGAATGTTTCCCTCTAGAACAAAGATGATGTGACTTACCAAATGAAAGTGCTGGCAGGTCGACAGACACACAAACGAACACAAACATACACACATAATTCAAGCTTTCGCAACAAACTGTTGCCTCATCAGGAAAGAGGGAAGGAGAGGGAAAGACGAAAGGATGTGGGTTTTAAGGGAGAGGGTAAGGAGTCATTCCAATCCCGGGAGCGGAAAGACTTACCTTAGGGGGAAAAAAGGACAGGTATACACTCGCACACACACACACATATCCATCCACACATATACAGACCATGTGTAGGTGAAGGATTAGGTGGGTGAGGGCAATGGATTGTTCAGTTTGGAACCGGTATAGGGACTGATGGAAAGAAGGGTTGCAGCCAGAGATGGGAACTTTAAGTGTGAGGCCTTTGGGGGTTATGCCAAATGTCAGACAAGCCTGGGAAAATAAAATATGCAAGCGTAATCTGGCTAGGGTGAAGGCATGTTTGCGGAGGGAATGTAAATAAAACTTAATGGGGTTGTTGTGGGGGTGTTGTGAGGGTGACATGGTATTGAAGGTGGGAAGTTTAACATGAGGTTGAAATGAAAATGAAAGATAAAAATATATGGGGAGAGATAAAGGTGAACAAGAAAGCAACTGGAGATCTGGTATGAAAAAAGGCGAAAAAGTGTTGGTTGAGTTGATCCTGTGGTGAACTTGGGTGGGTAGACAGCGATGTGCATAAAGGTTAGGTGGTTGTGTTGCCACTAAAACACGTTAAAGGATGGAGAAATTCGGGAAAATTTCGAAAAATCGTATTAAAAGGAGTGGTGTTGTGGTGAAAGATTACGAAAATGGGGCTAAAAATTGTCTGACGAAGAAATAATGACGTTAAAACCTGTGGGGAGCGGCTAAAATGATCAGTGATGTGCGAAAAACGGAAGTGGAAATAAAGTGAAAGTTACTAGAACTGGCCGAAATGGTTGTTTAATACGTGAAAGCAGCTGTTATTGAACTAGAAACGGTGGATTTTATAGCAGTGGTAGTGTTAAAAGCGGAAAATAAAATTTTTTTGGTTATGGTTTGGAAGTGGGCTACGTATTATTGAGTATATATAGGCGGGATAAAATTGTATAGTAGATTACGGTGAAAAGCGGAAGGTGATACAAAGTGAGATTACTGAAAAAAACAGAAAGAGAAAATAAAGTGAAAATAAGACGACAGGAAAGATTTCGAAATGCAACAGCGACAATAACAAACGTAATTGTTGGGTTCAAATTAATGATATGGTTATAATAGAGGGAAACATTCCACGTAGGAAAAATATATCTAAAAACAAAGAACAAAGATGATGTGACTTACCAAATGAAAGTGCTGGCAGGTCGACAGACACACAAACGAACACAAACATACACACATAATTCAAGCTTTCGCAACAAACTGTTGCCTCATCAGGAAAGAGGGAAGGAGAGGGAAAGACGAAAGGATGTGGGTTTTAAGGGAGAGGGTAAGGAGTCATTCCAATCCCGGGAGCGGAAAGACTTACCTTAGGGGGAAAAAAGGACAGGTATACACTCGCACACACACACACATATCCATCCACACATATACAGATCCTTTCGTCTTTCCCTCTCCTTCCCTCTTTCCTGATGAGGCAACAGTTTGTTGCGAAAGCTTGAATTTTGTGTGTATGTTTGTGTTTGTTTGTGTGTCTATCGACGTGCCAGCGCTTTCGTTTGGTAAGTCACATAATCTTTAGGGAAACATTCCACGTAGGAAAAATATATCTAAAAACAAAGATGATGTGACTTACCAAATGAAAGTGCTGGCAGGTCGACAGACACACAAACAAACACAAACATACACACAAAATTCAAGCTTTCGCAACAAACTGTTGCCTCATCAGGAAAGAGGGGAAGGAGAGGGAAAGACGAAAGGATGTGGGTTTTAAGGGAGAGGGTAAGGAGTCATTCCAATCCCGGGAGCGGAAAACATGTCTGAAGAAGACAGGAATGTAACAAAGTCTCTTTGGGAAACATGAATAAATGACACTTGACTTGGTCAGTATTTGATTTGAATTATATTTAAAAAGGTATTCCTGAAAGTTAGTAATCATCTTATTTTGCAAACAACTCATGCAGTTTTATCTTGAAAAGAAAACACTGTGATGTGTCTAAGGCATACATATTATAAAAATGTATGTATGTATGTATGTTCTACATCTCCTCCTTCAACCAAACGTGCTACACATATCCCTTACTGTCAGGCAATAATCACTTTGGGGATAAAGACCACATACCTACCATAGTTCAAGAGATATGATGTCATAAACACTGAGATGCGTGTAAAACTACAGCATCACGCAAGACATTTAAATTCAGTACTTCTTTGCAAGCAACTCTATTTGCAAAATATTTCACAGACAGGATCCACAGATGCTGCTTAATGTACCAATTTCACACGCGTGTATCGTAAGTAAACAGTGAGGTATATGTAATCACCAGTTTTTTATTCGGTACTCTTTCAATTTATTTATATCTGCCTGAATAGTTTCTAGGGTCCTTTGTTTACGTTTTAGTCACTACTTAAATCAGCTTATACGATTTCTGTTTTTACCATGCGTGAGAAGTGTGTGACATGCCGTAGGATCGTTAGTTCTGGGGTATGGTGTGATGGGTGCTGTAGTATCTTTCATTGGGGCGAATGTAGTGGCGTGGGAAATGGGGACATAAATGAGGCTCACCAGTGGTATTGTAGGATCTGTAGTAGAGATAGGAAAATACTGGAACAGGAAGGGAAAATTGCAGCTCTTCAAGCTGACCTAGACAAGGCAAGGGAGGATCTGGACAGGTTAAAGAGGGAGAAGGGTGAACAGAGGTGGGAAGTGGCAACAGGTAAAAGGGGGAACAGGCAAAGGAGAGCATCAAAATGATTAATGGAAAATCTCATATAAAGATGTGAAACAAATACTAACAAAGAGATAGAGGGGCTGGCCAGTACTTACCTCAGCTCAGTACAGCCGATAGATACACATAAAACAGAACTGAAAATTTACATTCCTAGCTTTCGGAACAAATGTTCCTTCATCAGGGAGGAGAGAGGGGAAAGAAAGGGAAGAAGGGAAAGGAGATTCAGTTACTCACAACCCAGGTTATGAAGCAACAGGGAAAGGAAAATGGGAGGGTAGCAAGGACGGAGGCATGGTTGTCAGAGGGAAGCCCCAGGGAGGAGAGAGGGGAAAGAAAGGGAAGAAGGGAAAGGAGATTCAGTTACTCACAACCCAGGTTATGAAGCAACAGGGAAAGGAAAATGGGAGGGTAGCAAGGATGGAGGCATGGTTGTCAGAGGGAAGCCAAAAATATTCTACTGTAAGTACTGTGCCAGCTTCAAACCAAAGAGGATGCATACAGAAGTAAAGAGGTATATAGTATAAAGATAAACACAACTATGTAGGATGAAAAGATGCGTGAATGGCTAAAGAGGAAAGGGAAAGAGGAGAAGACTGAAGAGTGAATGGGAGTGAGGTTGTTTAACATAGGTTCAGTCCAGGGGGATGGCGGGATGAAAGGATGTGTTGGAGTGCAAGTTCCCATCTCCGCAGTTCAGAGGGACTGGTGTTGGGTGGGAGGAGCCAAATGGCACATACGGTGTAGCAGGTTCCTAGGTCCCTAGAATTATGCTGGAGGGCATGCTCCGCTACTGGGTATTGGGCATCTCCTAGGCGGACAGTTAGTCTGTGTCCGTTCATGCGCTCAGCCAGTTTAGTTGTTGTCATGCTGATGTAAAAGGCTGTGCAGTGCAGGCATGTCAGTTGATAAATGATATGTGTAGTTTCACACGTAGCCCTGCCTTGAATTGTGTATGTTTTACCAGTAGCGGGGCTGGAGTAGGTGGTTGTGGGGGGATGCATGGGGCAGGTTTTGCAGCGGGGTCGGTTACAGGGGTAGGAACCGCTGGGTAGAGAAGGTAGTCTGGGAATATTGTAGGGTTTAACAAGGATGTTATGGAGGTTAGGGGGGCGACGAAAGGCAACTCTGGGTGGTGTGGGGAGAATTTTGTCAAGGGATGATCTCATTTCAGGGGTTGACTTGAGAAAGTCATATCCCTGGCGGAGTAATTTGTTGATGTTTTCGAGGCCAGGATAATATTGAGTGACAAGGGGGATGCTTCTGTGTGGTCTGGGGGTAGGAACATTGTTGTTGAACGGGGAGGAATGTATTGCTCGGGAAATCTGTTTGTGGACAAGGTCTGCAGGATAGTTGCGGGAGAGGAAAGCACTGGTCAGGTTATTGGTGTAATTGTTGAGGGATTCATCACTGGAGCAGATACGTTTGCCACGAATACCTAGGCTGTAGGGAAGGGAGGGTTTGATGTGGAAAGGATGGCAGCTATCAAAGTGAAGGTACTGTTGTTTGTTTGTGGGTTTGATATGGACAGAGGTGTGGATGTGAGCTTCAACAAGATGAAGGTCAACATCCAGGAAGGTGGCTTGGGTTTTGGAGAAGGACCAGGTGAAATTCAGATTCGAAAAGGAGTTGAGGTTATGGAGGAAATTAAGGAGTGTTCCTTCACCATGAGTCCAGACCACAAAGATGTCATCTATAAACCTGTACCAGGCCAGGGGAAGCAGCTGTTGGGTCTTCAGGAAAGCCTCCTCCATGCGGCCCATGAAGAGGTCGGCATAGGACGGAGCCATCCTGGTTCCCATGGCCGTTCCCCTGATTTGTTTGTAGGTCTGGCCTTCAAAGGTGAAGTAATTATGGGTGAGGATGAAGTTGGTAAGTGTGATAAGGAACGAGGTTTTTGGAAGATCTTCGGGTGGGCGTTGGGAGAGGCAGTGCTCAAGGGCAGAGAGACCATGGGTATGTGGGATGTTTGTGTAAAGGGATGTAGCATCTATGGTGACAAGAAAGGTTTCAGGTGGGAGAGGAGTGGGAATGGATTTGAGGCGTTCTAGGAAGTGGTTTGTGTCTTTGATGTAGGATGGGAGTCTGCGGGTGATAGGTTGTAGGTGCTGGTCTACCAGAGCTGAGATACGTTCGGTTGGGGCTTTGAAGCCCGCTACAATGGGACGGCCAGGATGGTTCTCTTTGTGGAATTTGGGTAATAGGTAGAAGGTAGGGGTACGTGGCTCAGGTGGAGTGAGTAAGTCTATGGAAGCCATTGTGAGGCCTTGTGAGGGACCTTGGATTTTTAGGATTTTTTGCAGCTCAGTCTGGATGGAGGGAATGGGGTCCTGGGTAACAGCTTTGTAGGTTGAGGTGTCAGAGAGTTGACGCAGTCCTTCTGCCACATACTCCACACGGTCAAGTACGACACTAGTGGAGCCTTTATCCGCCGGGAGGATGACAATAGAGCGGTCTATTTTCAGCTCCTTAATGGCACGGGATTCAGCTGGGGTGATGTTGGGGGTTGTCGGGATGTTCTTCAAGAAGGACTGGGAGGCAACACTGGATGTGAGGAATTCCTGAAATGTCTGCAAGGGATGGTTTTGGGGGAGGGGAGGAGGATCCCTTTGAGAAGGCAGTCGGAACTGTTCTAGACAGGGTTCAACACTGGGTCTAGTATTTGGGGGCTGTGTTTGGGTAGTGAAGTGATATTTCCAGTTGAGGTTCCGGGTGAATGAGAGGAGATCTTTAACCAGGGCAGTGTGGTTGAATTTAGGTGTGGGGCTAAAGGTTAAGCCTTTTGATAGAATAGATGTCTCTGGAGGAGAGAGGGATCTGGATGAGAGGTTTAGGACTGAATTGGGACTGGTGATATGTGGCATTTGACTGTGGTTATAGTTGAGATTTGGTCTGTGTGGGGTATGTGCTGGGATGGGGAGATTGAGTAGGGTGGCTAGGCTAGGTTTATTGGCTATGAGGGGGGTTTGTTGAAGGTTCTGTTGTGGTTGGTGTTTGTGAGGGATAGGGAGAGGGACCCCACTTCTTAGGTGTTGCACTAGCACTGTGGATAGTTTTTTCAGGTGGTGTGTGGCATGGAACTCAAGTTTGCAGCTGGCTTCTAGGATGATGTTCCTGGGTGTGTTCTCCAAGCAAGGGTTTGAGAGGTGGAGGACTTTGAAGAGAGATAGGAGCTGTTGGGAGTGGTGGTTACATGAAGTAGTGTAGAGATTCAGGACAAGTTGGGTAAGGGCTAAGGATTGAAGGTTCTGGAAGTCCAGGAGAGACTGGTGGAAGGAGGAATTGCACCCGGAGATGGGAACTTTTAAAGTAAGCCCTTTATGAGTAATTCCAAAGGTTAAGCAGGACCGGAGGAAAAGTATGTGGGATTGCAGTTTGGCTACGGTGAATGCATGTTTTCGGAATGAATGTTAATAATGTGGTATAGGATTAGGGTACATAGTGGGTAACTGGTGGGTAAGGAAATTAAATAACTAAAGTTGAAATAGTAATCATAAGAAGGAATAAAACACGGAGGGAAGGACGAGAAGGAAAGAAATTGTGTTGGTAATGTTCAATACCAAAGGAAGACCACTAAATAAGAAAAATACGGAAAAAGTTGACCAGACCAAGCAAGTATGTCCAGATCAGGGGAAAAGAACACACGTTGCTCAAAAACAGAGATAGCGAGTGGCGAAAAAAGATCGCACACGCCGCAAAAGAGATCGCGCGTGCCGCAAAAGCGATCGCGCGTGCCGCAAAAAAGATTGCGCGTGCCGCAAAAAAGATCGCGGGTGGCGCAGAAATGTCCCAAAAAATTTTCTTGTGGCAGAGAAAGATAGCCAACGGCACAAAAATATCGCCAGCAACAAGAAATCGACGGAAATGGATGATACTGGTAGGTGTGGAAGATATTGTTGGCAGTGATTGTTGGCTGGGAAACAGCGAATAACGAACATTAAAACTATGGAATGTTGAATAAATAAATCAATAAATAAAAAAGAGAAGAGGACTATAAACGGAACAAGATAATAGGAGGAAGATGAAACTAGCACAGTTGGTGACGAAAATATTTATTTATGTATATATAAAACACTGAAGAAGAGAAAGTGTTAAGATGACAGACGTAAGTGATAGCTAACAAAAGGGACAAAACAATGAAGGATGTGGACCATATAGGTGATCTAAATGATAAATGGAAAATCTCATATAAAGATGTGAAACAAATACTAACAAAGAGATAGAGGGGATGGCCAGTACTTACCTCAGCTCAGTACAGCCGATAGATACACATAAAACAGAACTGAAAATTTACATTCCTAGCTTTCGGAACAAATGTTCCTTCATCAGGGAGGAGAGGGGAAAGAAAGGGAAGAAGGGAAAGGAGATTCAGTTACTCACAACCCAGGTTATGAAGCAACAGGGAAAGGAAAATGGGAGGGTAGCAAGGATGGAGGCATGGTTGTCAGAGGGAAGCCCAACCCTCTGACAACCATGCCTCCATCCTTGCTACCCTCCCATTTTCCTTTCCCTGTTGCTTCATAACCTGGGTTGTGAGTAACTGAATTTTCTTTTCCCTTCTTCTCTTTCTTTCCCCTCTCTCCTCCCTGATGAAGGAACATTTGTTCCGAAAGCTAGGAATGTAAATTTTCAGTTCTGTTTTATGTGTATCTATCGGCTGTACTGAGCTGAGGTAAGTACTGGCCAGCCCCTCTATCTCTTTGTTAGTAAAGGAGAGCATCAGACAGCTTTGTCATAAATCTTGAAAATAAATTTGACCAGTTGCCTCACTCAGAATCGGATGAGCCTCATGTAGCTGAAGCTGTAGAAAGGGCACAACAAGCTTTCAAGGACTTGAAAAAGGTAGGGAAATTTGTAAAGAGAAAGAAAGTTCTGTTGTTAGGTAGTTCCCATGGTAGAGGTGTTGGCCAACTACTGCAGGAAAATCTAGGTCCAGAGTACCAGGTCACAAACTTTTTCAAGCCTAGTGTAGATCTGGGTCAGGTAACAAAGGATGTAGGTGCTTTATGCAAGGATTTCACAAAGGAGGACGCCGTGGTTATAGTGGGTGGTCCGGGAAATAGCATTGGCAGAGACTCTGAATATTCCATATAGAGTGACCTGGTGAAGATAGCATCAGCAACGAAGCTTACAAGTGTGGGATTTGTGTCTGTGTTGAGACGCCATGATCGGCTTCATTTGAACTCTTCCATAGGGAGGGTGAACTTGGAGTTGGAGTGGCTGCTTAGGATGGTTTGATTCCTGTCGATGCTATCGATAGGTGGGACTACACTAGGCATGGCCATCACCTCAATAGGAAAGGGAAGGGAAAACTGTCTGGGTTGATTGCAGAAAATTTAAGGGGGGACACTGGCACAAGTGGTAAAATACCAGTGGTCACAGGTGTCAGAGGGATGCCTTTTTTAGGATAGGGAAGGGGGAAAGAAAACGAGTTTTAAGAGAGATTGGCAGACACACTCAGTTTGAGAAAACAGATGAACAGGAGTCGGATTTTATCATACAGCCTCCATTTAAACAGTGTTTAACAGAAAGTAATCATAAACTGCCAGTTCATCTTCGCCAAAGCAGTTACAATCCAATTAGTATGCAGTATCAGTTACCTTTATTACACCAGAACATTCCGGGACTTAGAAATAAAGTTGATGAACTACTCATTTGTATCGATGAAATGAATTCATCTAACCAAATTGACATAATCTGCCTCTCTGAACATCAAGTGACCACTGATATAGGTATGTTAGGCATTTCAGGATTTAAGCTAGCTTCCTACTTCTGCAGAGTGGATATGGATGGAGGAGAAGTTGCCACATTTATCAAAAACTGCCATAAATTCCAGAACATTGACGTTAAGAAATTCTGTTTAGAGCAGCATCTAGAAGCATGTGCAACAGAAGTAGACTTCCATAAACAGATCCTATATAATAATAACTATTTACCGAGCACCTGCAGGAAATTATAATCTATTCTTAGATCATCTAGAAGCTCTTTTGGGTTATTTAACAGGAAGAAACAAAGAAATTTTGATTGCTGGTGACTTTAATACAGATTTTCTAATGCAATCTTCCAGTAAACATTCACTGCAGTTAGTAATGTTGTCTTTCAATCTAACTCACACTGTAAACTTTCCAACTAGGATCACTAAATCCTCAAGGACAGCCATTGATAACATTTTTATAGACAAATCAAAGGAACAAAATCATATCATAAACCCTGTTGTAAATGCTCCTTGTTTTAGATGTAAATTCGAAGCAGATTATCAAGACTGCTAAATCAGAGTACAGGAGAGTAGTCAATCAACCAAAAATTGAGTGTTTTAGAAAACTGCTCAAAGATATGAACTGGAAAGATGTTTATAGTGCTCATGACATGAATGAAAAATACACTCCTGGAAATTGAAATAAGAACACCGTGAATCCATTGTCCCAGGAAGGGGAAACTTTATTAACACATTCCTGGGGTCAGATACATCACATGATCACACTGACAGAACCACAGGCACATAGACACAGGCAACAGAGCATGCACAATGTCGGCACTAGTACAGTGTATATCCACCTTTCGCAGCAATGCAGGCTGCTATTCTCCCATGGAGACGATCGTAGAGATGCTGGATGTAGTCCTGTGGAACGGCTTGCCATGCCATTTCCACCTGGTGCCTCAGTTGGACCAGCGTTCGTGCTGGACGTGCAGACCGCGTGAGACGACGCTTCATCCAGTCCCAAACATGCTCAATGGGGGACAGATCCGGAGATCTTGCTGGCCAGGGTAGTTGACTTACACCTTCTAGAGCACGTTGGGTGGCACGGGATACATTCGGACGTGCATTGTCCTGTTGGAACAGCAAGTTCCCTTGCCGGTCTAGGAATGGTAGAACGATGGGTTCGATGACGGTTTGGATGTACCGTGCACTATTCAGTGTCCCCTTGACGATCACCAGTGGTGTACGGCCAGTGTAGGAGATCACTCCCCACACCATGATGCCGGGTGTTGGCCCTGTGTGCCTCGGTCGTATGCAGTCCTGATTGTGGCGCTCACCTGCACGGCGCCAAACACGCATACGACCATCATTGGCACCAAGGCAGAAGCGACTCTCATCGCTGAAGACGACACGTCTCCATTCGTCCCTCCATTCACGCCTATCGCGACACCACTGGAGGCGGGCTGCACGATGTTGGGGCGTGAGCGGAAGACGGCCTAACGGTGTGCGGGACCGTAGCCCAGCTTCATGGAGACGGTTGCGAATGGTCCTCGCCGATATCCCAGGAGCAACAGTGTCCCTAATTTGCTGGGAAGTGGCGGTGCGGTCCCCTACGGCACTGCGTAGGATCCTACGGTCTTGGCGTGCATCCGTGCGTCGCTGCGGTCCGGTCCCAGGTCGACGGCGTGCACCTTCCGCCGACCACTGGCGACAACATCGATGTACTGTGGAGACCTCACGCCCCACGTGTTGAGCAATTCGGCGGTACGTCCACCCGGCCTCCCGCATGCCCACTATACGCCCTCGCTCAAAGTCCGTCAACTGCACATACGGTTCACGTCCACACTGTCGCGGCATGCTACCAGTGTTAAAGACTGCGATGGAGCTCCATATGCCACGGCAAACTGGCTGACACTGACGGCGGCGGTGCACAAATGCTGCGCAGCTAGCGCCATCCGACGGCCAACACCGCGGTTCCTGGTGTGTCCGCTGTGCCGTGCGTGTGATCATTGCTTGTACAGCCCTCTCGCAGTGTCCGGAGCAAGTATGGTGGGTCTGACACACCGGTGTCAATGTGTTCTTTTTTCCATTTCCAGGACTGTATAACACATTCATGAAGAATGTCAGTACCATGTTTGAAAACTGTTTTCCTCTAAAAGTTACTCAAATTAAACAGAAGTCTATAATAAAACCATGGATTACACAAGGAATAAAGATTTCCTGTAAGACAAAAAGGAAAATGTATCTGTCGACTAAGAATAGCTCCAATGCTGATGATTTAGCTAAATACAAGGAATACTGTAAAACATTAAAAAAAGTAATTCAGACGTCTAAACAAATGCACAACGAGAAGAAGATAGCAATGTCAGGGAACAAAATAAAAACAATATGGGATATAGTGAAAGAGCAGACTGGTAGAACCAGAAAGGAACAGGAGCAAATAGCACTAAGGGTAGACGACACATTAGTAACTGATGGGCATAGTGTGGCAAATCTATTTAACAAGTACTTTATATCCATTACTGATAGAATGGGACTTTCAGGATCAGTAAATAATGCCCTTGATTATCTGAAACTAGCCTTCACAAATAGCTTCAATACATGAATATATCACTCACTTCACCAAAAGAAATAACGTCCATAATAAAATCTTTAAAAACAAAGCATTCTAGTGGGTACGATGAAATATCAACAAAGTTAATTAAGGCATGTTGTTGTGAGTTTAGCACAATTCTAAGTTACTTGTGTAACCAGTCAATTATAACTGGGACATTTCCTGACTGGCTAAAATATGCAGATGTTAAGCCTCTATTCAAGAAAGGGGATAAAGAGATACCATCAAACTACAGACCGATTTCACTTTTGCCAGCATTCTCAAAAATTTTAGAAAAAGTAATGTACAGGCAGCTGCTCAACCATCTGACCACAAATAACATATTATCAAGAACACAGTTTGGATTTCTGAAGGGTTCTGATATCGAGAAGGCTATTTACACCTACAGTGAAAATGTACTTAATTCATTAAATAACAAATTACAAGCAGCAGGTATTTTCTGTGATTTGTCAAAGGCATTTGATTGTGTGAACCACAACATCCTTTTAAGTAAATTAGAATTCTATGGTGTCACGGGCAGTGCTGCAAAATGGTTCAAGTCATACCTCACTAACAGGAAACAAAGGGTGTCAGTGCAAGGGACTAGTGAATTAAGTCATCAGTCATCATCAGAATGGGAAGAAATTACATGTGGTGTCCCACAGGGATCCATCTTAGGGCCATTGCTTTTTCTTGTGTACATTAATTATTTCTCATCAGTTACACTGCCAGAAGCAGAGTTTGTTTTGTTTGCAGATGACACAAGTATTGCAATAAATAGTATGTCAAGTGTAGTTCTAGAAAGATCTGCTAATGATATTTTCATGGATATTAATAAATGGTTTAAAGCCAACTCACTGACATTAAACTTCGAAAAGACTCACTATATGCAATTCAGAACCTGTAAGAGGTTTCCACCCAGCATATGCATAAAATAAAAAGAAGAGCAGACAGAAGAGGTTGACAGTCTTACATTCCTGTGATTACAACTTGATAATAAATTCAGTTGGGAAGAGCACACCACAGAACTGCAGAAACGCCTTAACAAATCTGTATTTGCAATTCGAGTGTTAGCAGACATAGGCGACATAAAAATGAAAAAGCTTGCATACTTTGCCTACTTTCATTCCATAATGTCATATGTATAATATTTTGGGGTAACTCTTCAAGTCAAACAAAAGTTTTCAGAGTCCAAAAGCGTGTAATATGTATTATTTGTGGAGTAAATTCACGGACGTCCTGTAGAAACCTCTTCAAAGAACTGGGTATACTAACTACTGCCTCTTAGTATATTTACTCATTAATGAAATTTGTTCTAAATAATATATCTCTTTTTCCAACAAACAGTTCAGTTCATACATACAATACCAGGAACAAAAATGATCTGCACAAGGACTTAAAAGCACTTACTTTAGTTCAAAAAGGGGTCCACTACTCAGGAACACTCATCTTCAATAATTTGCCAGTAAACATAAAAAATTTAGTTACAAATAAAGATCAGTTTAAAAGGAGCCTGAAAGACTTACTAGTGGCCAACTCCTTCTACTCCATTGACGAATTTTTTAATAGAAACAAATGATGTAATGTATATATTCATACTATTAGTATTGTTATTTCAGCTTAAAAAAAAAAAAATGACATGTTCCACATCCACGAGGATCTCCTCAGCACGGATCTATGGAACGAAAACTAATCTAATCTAATCTAATCTAATCTCCTATACAAATATATCACTGTACAACATATTGTTCAAAAGATATGATGTCATAAACACTGAGATGTGTGAAAAAATGCTGCATCATGGGTGATGTTACAGCTGTAGGTGACAACAGCAACCATTCACAGAACTATGAAGAAGCATTGCCGTAGAGATGTTTGCAAAATCGCACTTTAGACATGCGAAGCAGCTGTGTCCAGCATACAGATATACTGTACTTAAACATTTGTACATTATACAAATTTATTTGTATGACTGTTTCATAATTTCAAAAGTGTTTCCACAAACACATGGAAACAATTCTTTTGATATTACAGTACAATAATAGTTTTTGTTTCTATAGAAAATTGGAAAAATGAATACTTGGGCAATGCTGAGTTTGTCTGCTAATATCATTGTAAAGTATGATCCATGGACAAAATCAACAAAAAAACATTTTCATTCTGCGGTTATTTCAAAATGTCAGAATGAAGTAGTGCCTTACATACTTTGAATATGAATATTTCAACAGTACATAAATTCCATAATAGCTTTTAAAACATCACCAACAGCACCTGATAATTTCATATTCTGAGGTTATCCTAGCATGACAGCTCAATTTCTCTGTACAACACTATGCTGATTTACCTAGTCATTTGCATCAGGTGCTACAAGCAGTGATCTTAAATTCAGAACTCTGTCAGGTAGCACTGCTCAAAGTCTATGGCAAACACAACTAGGTGAGTCATCTAAGTGTCCTGCAGAAAAACTAATACTGCTCTGTTGCTATATAAGGACAGAGATCAAAGCCCTGAATAAGAACACTGACAAAAGCATCTTAGACATAAGCAATAAACATAGGAAAGTTGCTCATGCTACAATACCAATTTTGTGCCACATGCTTGTGAATCAAATACAGTTACTTCTTTTTAGGACACACATATATTATTCTCACCTTTCTTTTTCTGGTCTTCATTATTCTTCCTCCAAGATTCTAGGAGTTTCAGATCCCTCAGCAATTCCTTTATTTTGGTTGTTGGCAGGTTCTGGTTAACAATGTTCACTGATAATATGTTGCTACTTAATTTTGATACCACACTATGAGTATATGGAATACCATTGTTTAACTTATTTATGTTTCCACTAACAGTTCTACAGCACTCCTGAATGTTATTCTGCACATGTGACACTTCTCCCACATTAACTGTTTCCTGTTTATTTACAGATGGTGTTGACACATCAAGTGATGAATTCTGTTTAGAGGAGGCACCTGAATTTCCGTTTTGTTTTTGAAACGTGAACACTCCTTTGTCTTTACACATTAAAGTTACATTTAAAGAGCCTGCACTGGTTTTAACTGGTTCTGAACTGTTTACCTCCTTACTGTTATCACCTGCATCCGTGACCTGTGACTCTCTTCTCAGTTCATTGACACGATCCAAACTCTGAGGGTAATGCTTCGCAAAATGCTGTCCAGCTCGGAATGCATCCTAATGAAAATAATAGATAATTTTAATCTCAAACAGGTAAATTTTTTAAGTAACGCTATTTATTAAAAAATAAGAATAAATTGTTTATAGTTACAAATATTGGCATATTATCAATGATTGTCTATAGTAATATTAATGATAAATTTTAATGACAAATTGAGAAAGTACGAACAATGTAGAAATTCTTGAAGACTATAGCTACTGTAAAAGTAAGAACAGCAGTGATAATTCAGAAAAAGACCAGAAGGACTAACAAAGCAGAAAATTGTTAGGCTGGAACTGTCACTATAGCTACAGAAAAGTCTTGAGATGAAAAAGCCACAGCTAATTCATCAGTCATCCGTGCTTAGAAATGATAGAATCAAACATTAGAAGAATTTAAGGGAAAGTATGAAGCCAGAAATATAGGTGATTTAGCAATGAAACCAGGAGGAAATGTAAAAAGATACTATGGAGAATTATGGTAATGGAGAATCACTGGGAGAATTTAATGCATAAAGGTAACAACTCATTGAATAGTAGAGGAGCTGACCTGTTGACAGGCACATAAACAAGACTGAAAATGTTGCTGGCTTTTGGATGAATCCTCCTTGAGAGCTATATGCATAAATACACCTGCATACCCGCATGGACTGTAAATGTTGCTGGCTTTTGGATGAATCCTCCTTGAGAGCAATATACATAAATACACCTGCATACCCACATAGTCCTATATGACTACTATGTGCCAGCACAGCAGCTTGACTGAAGAGGGAGTTTTGTTGGGGGGGGGGGGGGGGGGAGTGAGGAGAGAAAGGACTGGGACAGAGGACTGATGAAGACTGGCCGACAGTAGGGAGACAGAGGCAGTAGGCACATGGAGGGGATATTACACTGGCGAGCTCCTTCTGCCCACAGGAAAGGGGGTTGTGCACAATGCAGAATGGAGGAGTGGATTTGGAGGGGAGGTAGTACAGAGGAGAAGGAGAAAGTGGAGAGAAGGGTGTGAGGGCAGGATGTGTGAAGTTAGAATCATGTGGCACAGGCTGAGATGGGTTCTTCCTCATCTCTTGACCCAATGATAAGTGGTCAAAGCAGGGGAAAATGATAATGTTCAGTTGTCATGGTCCAGGTTGATGCTGATGGGGTGCTCCTTTGCAGCTGGTTCCTGGGCATAGTTGGAGGATCAGGAGTGTGTATGGATAGGACATAGGAAATCTGTTTGCAGAATAGGTTTGGAGTTGGGGAGGGGTGGGGGGGAGGGAGTAATGCTCACCTGTGAAGAGACCTTTAACATATTGAGGGAGGGACTGCTTATCAGTGCAGACTACACGAGAGATTTTCTTTCATGTGGGAGAGATAGCAGGTATAAAAATGCAGATATTGTTGATGGTTAGTAGCCTTAATAAGAACTGAGCGAGGTGGCGCAGTGGTTAAATACTGGACTCGCACTCGGGAGGACGACGGTTCAATCCCGCGTCCGGCCATCCTGATTTAGGTTTTCCGTGATTTCACTAAATCACTCCAGGCAAATGCTGGGATGGTTCCTTTCAAAGGGCACGGCCGACTTCCTTCCCCATCCTTCTCTAATCTGATGAGACCAATGACCTCGCTGTCTGGTCTCCTTCCCCAAAACAACCCAACCCAACCTTAATACGAACAGAGATTTGGACAAAGCCAGTGGGGAAGTGGAGATCAATTTCCTGGAAGATGGCACGGTCAGCTGAGAAGGGCCAGATGAAGGGATGGGTGAGAAGTTTTGAGGCTTAAGAGGACTGAAGATAGTGTGTCTTGACCCTGGGTCCACATGGCGAAGATATATTCAATGCAAACATAGAGACAAGAAGTTTGGGTTTTGAGTGGATTCACTTCCCAAACCCTTAAATTGTTGTCCGAGGACCCCTTTACAGCTGTCCCATGTGTTTATTTCTGTATTTGCCATGTTTATTTCATGTGTTTACTTTCAGTTTTTCCTTTCTTATCTCTAGTGTTCACTACCCAGTAATATTTGCAACATCCCCCTACAGTGTCTACTCATACTTACCATTCATAAGGCCACATACATTCCTCCTCCTCCCCCAACAGCAATAGCCTGTCTCAAATGGATTCTGTTCACATCTATCTATGTCTATTCAAAAAAGTATTCCTATCCCTAGGTAATACCCACTCCCATATAACCTTTCTTAAATGTTGCCTAACCCATGGAATTTTTCCTAATGGCCTAACTGTAAAAATTCCCCTCTCCGGATGTTAAACATCTCTTCACAGTGAACTTCAAATTCTTAGATTTTACCACTCTCTTAACTTATTACTAGAGAAACAACTCTGTGGCACCCATATCCCTGAACCATCTCTGTTTTTTCTGTTCAGGGTCAATTGCCAGTTCCTGGACCAGTCATCAGTGCTTCTTAGGTCTCACTGCATTTCATCACAGTGATGCTGAATTCCTCAAAAATCTACTTTCCATCTCACAATCCCTACAACAGTGGAGATACTTCTGTCCACCAGTCCTTCAAACCAAAGCTAACCAAAATCAAACACCAAACATTGCCTCTCTCACTTCATACCTCTAACCAACAATGACTCTCCTCCATTCCCAACTAATCAGTCCTTTGTACCTTCCACGAATTCCTTATTTCCAACTTGGCTTCAGCCTCTCTTCCTAGATTTCTTCCCAACAACAAAAATATTTTGAGGGGGGACAAACAGCTATTCATACCCAGAAGATAGAATCTAATTTAATCATCCTCTCCATGGGCAAATGCTTCACCACTGTTGTGATGAACCACAGTGATCACCTGACAGAGCATCCACCAACTTTATGACTCTTTCATCCACAAGTCCTACTACAGTGATCCCAATCCAGAAGTCCAGCAAAGCCTCCAATCCCCACTCAAAGCTTTAGGTTCATTCCAGAATCACCACCCCAAATTCATCTTACTCCTCACCCCCAACTATCTCCTGCACACCAATTTTCTACATGCTTCCCAAAATCTAGAAACCTAATCATCCTGGACACCCCATTGTAGCTAGTTCCCTTTGGAAGAATCTCAGCTCTTCTTGACAGACACTTCCAACTCATTGCCCACAGTCTAGTTTGTCATTCCAAAGACACATACCAGTTCCTACACCATCTCTCAACCAAGTCTATATCACTGCCATCTGGATCCCTACTCATCACTGTTTGTGCCATTCCCCCTATACACAAACATACCCCATGCTCGTAGCCTTGGCTCTATAAAATATTACCAATCCCAGTCTCCAACCAACTCCAAACCCACCACCTCGTTCCTTATACACCTGGCAAACTGCACCCTTACGCTTAACTACTTTTCTTTACAGGGGTAATGCATAAAAACAAATTCACAGCATGTTCAGGGGTTACCGTATAATACCCTGATACGCTAATTTGTTTATCAGTCATCTAGAGGAAACCCACCGCCACCCCCACCATACTATCCTTCCCCCAGCCTCCTCCTTACCCCTGCCCAGTCGCCACTCCCATCATGCACTGGTGCTGCTGCTCACAGTGCGGTTTCAGTTGTCTGAGACAGCAGACGTGTGCAAGTTGCATTTGCGTGAGTGTGTGTGTGTGTGTGTGCGCATGTGTGTATATGTGTGCCTATTACTGTCAAAGGTGTTAATGGCCGAAAGCTATAATCGTGTGAATCTTTTTGTTGAGCCTATCGCGACTCAGCATCTCTGCTATATGGTGAGTTGTAATAGCCTGGGAGGTAACTAGACTCACAAATCAGGACCTGACACTTCGCAAAGTAGTATGATAGACATGTTTCCGTTGACTGGAACACCTCCTCAAAACTATTGAACCTGCATTGTGGATCTATTTTTCAGTGCACAAAAAAATTAATGTTAATCAGGGGATACGTCTGCTACATACAGACTAGTCTGAGAGCTGGTTTTGTGGTCCCCATTACACTACAACCCCATATTCTCAAGTTACAACATCAGGCACATTCGGTGATGTCAATGATGAAGGCAGTGGCAAGGTATCACATATATTGGGTGGGCAATGGAACCTACATCAATCATGAGGTCCAGACCTGCCAAATGTGTGTGCAAAACCAGTCAGATCTGGCATCTGGTGCAATATTTTTCACTATGGCTGCTGACACTCAATCAGCCACAGGATCCTGTAAATATCAATTTTGTAGGCCTGTTCAAGTGGGCCATATGGTACTTGTGGTAGACGCTCTCTCTAACTTCCCATGTGTTGCCTAGGTAACAGCAGCAGTTACAATCTGAAAATCCTTTTCATCCTATATCAGACTCGGAAGTGGAACAGTTGATCAGAATGTTCAAGGGCCTTATGAATGTGATGATATTGTTGGCAACTTCTGAGGAAGCCCTGACATGCTTCCTCGCTATACATTGATCCACACCAATACACAGATGTAGTCTAGCCGAAATGCTGCTAAAGCACAAGCACTATGTCCTTTTGGATCTCCCACAACCAACCCACCAAGCCCAGTTCTTCCTTCCATTTCTGTACTATTATATGGACCCTTTAGTCTGACTAGCACCTACAGCCATATGCAGGGTTCAAATGGCTCTGAGCACTATGCGACTTAACGTCTAAGGTCATCAGTCGCCTAGAACTTAGAACTAATTAAACCTAACTAACCTAAAGACATCACACACATCCATGCCCGAGGCAGGATTCAAACCTGCAACCGTAGGGGTCTCGCTGTTCCAAACTGTAGTGCCTAGAACTGCACGGTCACTCCAGCCAGCCATATGCAGGGATGGACTCAAGGAGTCATCACTGGTCATAGGAGGCATCAATTGTTTGAAGGCATGGCTGGACAAAAGCACCTTGTGTGTCATCATAATCAATTGTGGCTATGACAACTAAATGAAGTTATGCCCCTAATAGAAGCTTGTCTAGTCTCAAATAACCACCTGTGACTGCCACAATAGAGGCGATGCTTCCCAGTTGGCATAGTTTCAGACCACCACTTCCCAGACTTCCACACACTGATCATAGATGTTGCTTGGCTCCACACCTACCAGGGCATTGGTGTTGTGCCCCTCCTGTTGATTTACTATGCCAGGACCACCATAGTAACTGACTATTGGAAGGTTATGGAGGTTGAACTGCTGCACTCGGCTCTGAAAGTACAATTGTCACAAGAGAAATAAATCCCCAAGGCCCTGCTCCCAATTTTCACTCTGTCAATGACAGGGATACGTATGTCTCCTGGCTACCTGTGTTGCTGGTCCCAGTTTCACTGCAGGCACTGCTGCACCTATGGGCTGGTTAATATGGGGAGGGATCTAATATTCCATCATTCAGAGATATGTAAACCAACTGAGTACAGTGGCAATAGTATCTGTGCACCAGATAGTTCTGCAAGAAGCAGTCATGGCTCCAGAAGCAGTGGCAAATGCATTACATGGGGGCAGCTGATGGTGTGCTACAAGAAATAAATTCCTACCTCAGTGACTGGATAATCTTGGTGATGAAGTCTTTATACACCAATCATAAAATAAAACCGTTTACTTCTCTTTCTGGAACTGCACTTTGACTTTGGAACTCTGATTCTGTTGTAATTTATGTATCTTCTGGTTTTGCTCACCGGTACTGATTTAAGCTTATGATACTTGTAGTAATAACATGACTTTTCGGCCAACAACTTAGTACTGATCTCAGTTTCCACATGCTACACTATGTGATCAAAAGTATCTGGACACCACCAAAAATATACGTTTTTCATATTAGGTGCATTGTGCAGCCAACTACTTCCACATACTCCACATTATCAACCTCAGCAGTCATTAGACATCATGAGAGAGCAGAATGGGGGTGCTCTGCGGAACTCACGGACTTTGATTGTGGTCAGGTGATTGAGTGTCACTTGTGTCATACGTCTGTACACGAGATTTCCACAGTCCTAAACATCCCTAGGTCCACTGTTTCTGATGTGACAGTGAAGTGGAAACGTGAAGGGACACATACAGCACAAAAGCGTACAGGCCTACCTTGTCAGTTGACTGGCAGAGACTGCTGGCAGCTGAAGAGGGTCATAATGTGTAACAGGCAGACATCTATCCAGGCCATCACACAGGAATTCCATACTGCATGAGGATCCACTGCAAGTACTATGACAGTAAGGTGCGAGGTGAGAAAACTTGGATTTCATGGTTGAGCGGCTGCTCATAAGCCGCACATCACGCCGGTAAATGCCAAACGACACCTCGTTTGGTGTAAGGAGAGTAAACATCGGATGATTGAAAAGTGGAAAAACATTGTGTGGAGTGATGAATCACGGTACACAATGTGGTGATCCAATGGCAGGGTGGGGAACATCATCTGCCAGCATGTGTAGTGCCAACAGTAAAATTCAGAGGCAGTGGTGTTATGGTGTGGTCGTGTTTTTCATGGAGGAGGCTTGCACTCCTCGTTGTTTTGAGTGGCACTATCACAGCAAAGGCCTATATTGATGTTTTAAGCACCTTCTTGCTTCCCATTGTTGAAGAACAATTTGGGGATAGTGATAGCATCTTACAACATGATCGAGCACCTGTCCGTAGTGCATGGCCTGTGGTGGAGTGGTTACACAACAATGACATACCTGTAATGGACTGGCCTGCACAGAGTCCTGACTTGAATCCTATAGAATGCCTTTGGGATGTTTTGGAACACCGACTTCATGCCAGGCCGCACTGAACGACGTTGATACCTCTGTCAGTGCAGCACCAAGTGAAGAATGGGCTGCCATTCCCCAAGAAACCTTCCAGCACCTGACTGAACATATGACTGTAAGAGTGGAAGCAGTCATCAAGGCTAAGGGTGGGCAGACACCATATTGAATTCCAGCATTACCGATGGAGGGTGCCTTGAACTTGTACATCATTTTCAGCCAGGTGTCCAGGCACTTTTAATCACACAGTGTATATGGTTCACTTCAGTGAGCTGCCTAGCTCGTGTCAGACTATGAAACATAGGTGTTACACTACAAAGTGTAGATGGGAAGTGGAAGTAAGATTAGGAATATGTAAAATGTCTGGATAAAGTAGGAAACCTATCTTTTGTATGAGGGAATGAGAAGACCACGACTTGGACATATGAGGTAGGTAACGCAGTACTGAGCACTGACCAATCTGAGTTCATTTACGTCACATGCAGATACCTTCCAAGTTATTAAAAGTAGATGGAGGTATGGGAAACAGAAAACTATCTGGCTAATCCCCTCTCCTCTACACACAAAGTAGTAGAAAATTTTTAGAGTTTTTACAGCTGCAGAGCACATGAAATCTTATCCTGTTCACTGTGTCACAAGTACTACTGCAGCCTTAATTTAAAAAGGGAGAGGTACCAGTCATTGTAACATAAAAATAAATTCCACTCTGAACAAGTAAAAACTGAAAACTAGTCAAGTCAGGGAGCAACATTACATTTCGGTAAAAAAATTTGGAATACACAAGAATGCACAAGAAATTTAATCTCTTCGACAGTATATCAAGTTTTAAAGTCAGATTGAAGGTAAATGCAATGACCTCTGCTTCTATAACTTAAACATATTCCTCAGGGAGCAATCCATATTGACATTTAAGGAATTCTTGCCAACTATCTAACATTGCACAGTAATTTTAAGTGTTTACGTGGCAATAATTACATACTGACTATTGTTTATAGAAACATGATATGTAAAACTTAATTTTTTACTGAACTATAAACTACAACTCTATCTGATGTTTGAGTGCATTAAAATATGTGACTATGTGCCATAATATAATTCCAAATAGCTTCATATTATCTAACAATAAAACATTTACCAATATCATTAACGTACAATATAAAATACTAAAAATAATCTCTCCCTCAACTGTGTTTATCAGATTCAAGGTCATTCACCATGAGTTATGAACCAGTACCAACATATGTAACTACTGGGCAAAGTTTGCAGATTTAGGCTTTTTGTTTGTGGTATATCTGTGGAAAACCCATTATATATATTACAGAATGTGTACAGAGAAATGAAATAGAAATTACCTCTTTCACAGTCACCATTTTGCGAATTTCTTCTCTATAGGTGTCATCAGAAAAGTACTGTGATGCAAGCAAATCCCAGTTGATGGACTCACTCATAACTCCCTAGAAAAATTACATATTAAGACATTTTTGATGGAATATGACTTATAATAACATTTGTTATGGCTGTAAATGATGTAATGCACATGTGCATTTAGTAATGTATAAGATATTCAGTAAAGTTATCAGCAATAACGGGAAACTATTTGATTTTAATTTCAAAGAAACATATTGACTTTAGAACTAACCACTTGAAAATTGTAAATAAAATTATAAAATAAAACAATGAGTATGAATTAGCATTTTTTCTGTAGATTATAGACTTTTAGAAAGTTTTTCACTTAGTTTCAATGAAATGAATACTAACAGACCAACAGAAACATTGTGTGCTTTCAATTTAAATAATTATACAGATGAATATATAAGTCAATGCTACAGGTTGCTTTAGGCTTCATCAGGGTAGTAAGGAATTCAAAATTGAAAGAGAAGTCATTAAAAGGGGATTCCATCCCATCAAAAACATTCTTGTGATTATTAGAGGACGTTTTCCAATCATACTAGGAAAACAAAGAAGGAATATTTGTTAATGTAACATACAGGGCCCATGTTTCTTTTGATGATGACATTGTACTTTTAACTTCTAGTGCAGGTAAACATCAGCAATAAAAATGTGTGTGAAATCTTACAGGACATAACTGCTAAGGTCATCAGTCCCTAAGCTTACACACTACTTAACCTAAACTACCCTAAGGACAAACACACACACCCATGCCCGAGGGAGGACTCGAACCTCCGCCGGGACCAGCCGCACAATCCATGACTGCAGCGCCTTAGACCGCTCGGCTAATCCCGTGCGGCTCAGCAATAAATGTAAGAACTTTATAGAGCAAGTTTGAAAGTAGGCCTGAAAATCAACTATAATAAGACTTAAATAATGTACAAAAAACAAATTCAAAAGAAAACTGTACATGTTAACAATGAAGTCAGAGAACCAGTTGATGAGTTTTTGTATTTAGTGCAGTTAAAGACAATGAGTGGACAGACAAGAAAGAAGATAAACAGAAGAATGTAAAAATTCCTTTGAGTGCTTTTGGTAAACTAAACAGACTTTCAAACTTAAGCTTCCAATGTGTCTGAAAACCAAAACTTACAATCAGTGTTTTATTACCAGTTTTGACTCATGATAGATACACACTTATATGGATTAATATGGTTCTTAAATGGTTCTTTTGACATTAATCTTAAGGTACCTTTAATTTGTTTTATTTGATATACTCTTACATATTGTTATTTACACTCCTTTCTCTCCCCCCCCCCCCCCCCTTCTCTCTCTCTTTACACACAAACACACACACACACACACACACACACACACACAAACCTTAGAGTTATGTTTTCTAAAAGCAGACTGAGTTATACAGCAGAAATAATTTCAATATATGTTTGGAGTTTATTTTACTGTCTACAAGATTCTTCACATCACTGGGTAAGTATCCAAATAATTTTGTATCTGTATTCATCACTTCTGTCTGTGCCACACTAAGAATAAGTATTGGACAGTGTGAATCATTTCTCCTTCTAGTACCATGTTCATGAATGTTACTAATGTGTTCAAACTGTGATTAATTATTGACAGAAAAATTCCAAAAGGGGTAAATGTAATGTGATGTTACTGTCAGCATGTGCAACTGTTTAAAGAGCTGTCTATAAAAGGGTCTAGAGTGGACACCATATATTAACCCTAATACACACTTTTGTACTTGAAACACTTTCTTCCTCAATGCAGAGTTGTTCCATAATATGACGCTAGAAAACCTCAATGGAAGAAAGTAGGAAAAGCTGGTCAATGTTCTTGACATTTTCATCTCCAAAGTTTGCTATCATGTGTTATGTAATTGACACAGAACTTAGTTGTTTAAGATGATCTATAAAATGTGACTTCCATAGCAGATTCTTACCTACATATACATCCATATTGGTAGGGAGTATGCAGCATCTTATCTTGGACTGACAGATGCAGAAGTAACTTCAGGTGTAACCCACTGAAGTGTGTTGGGTTCCTCACTGTTCATGTTATGTATTAATGATGTTGCGGACAATATTAATAGTAACCTCAGACTTTTTGCAGATGATGTAGTTATCTACAGTAAAGTACAGTCTCAATGAAGTTGTACAAATATTCAGTTAGACCTGGATAATATTTCAAAGTGGTGCAATGACTGGCAAATTGCGTTAAATGTTCAAAAATGTAAAATTGCGCACTTCACAAAAATAGTATCCTATGAATACAATACAACTGAGTGACAATTGGAATCTGTAAACTCACACAAATACTTGGGTGTAACACTTGATAGGGACATGAAGAGGAACGATCACGTAGGCTCAGTCCTGGGTAAAGTAGGTAGCAGACTTTGGTTTGTTGGTAAAATACTAGGCAAGTGCAATCAGTCTTCAAAGGAGATTGCTTACAAATCACATGTGATCCTTCCTAGGATAACGCTCATATGTGTGGAACCCATACCAAATAGGACTGAAGGGGATACTGAAAGTACACAGAGAACGGCGGCATGAGTGGTCACAAGTTTATTTGACCCAAGGGAGATTGTCACCAGCATGTTGAAAGAAAAGAATTCGCAGACTCTTGATGATAGATGGAAACTATCCCAAGGAAGTCTACTGACATTGTACCAGGAACTGGCTTTAAATGATGACTAAGGAATATATTACAATCCCCACATATTGCTCCCACTGGGGTCATGAGGGTGAGTTTAGATCAATTACAGCATGCACAGAGGCATTTAAACAATCATTTTTCCCACACTCCATATGAGGATGGAATGGGAAAAGCTCTAATAACGGGTACAGTGGGATGTACCCCCTGCCTTACACTCCAAAATGATTCAAACAGTATAGATGTAGATGTAGATAGTCTGCAAACCACTGTGAAATGTATGGCAGAGGATATTACCCATTGTACCACACATTACGGCTTCTTCCCACTTGATTTGCAGGTAAAGCACAGTAAGAATTACAGCTTAAATGGCTCTTAGTGCACCATAATTAGCAATTGTGATCCCTACAGTAGTGAATAGTTACTCATTCAATAACGGTTCTTGAAATTTTGTAAAAGCATTTGTGGGCTCACTATAAACACTGAAGAATTCAGAATATTGTGTTCCACTTACTGATTTTCCTTCAAGCATAATTTCTAATGGTGAGGACAGGCTTTGTGCTGTACAGAATTGCATGTTTTTATCTAGGTGCAGTGACAGTCCACTTATAAAGAGAC
Source organism: Schistocerca nitens (assembly GCF_023898315.1). Classification (NCBI taxonomy): domain Eukaryota; kingdom Metazoa; phylum Arthropoda; class Insecta; order Orthoptera; family Acrididae; genus Schistocerca; species Schistocerca nitens. Next base: position 435,764,122 of record NC_064621.1, read on the forward strand.
AGTTTATAATATTCAAGAAAATGTATTTATATTTTTAAGTTTTTATCATTCTCAATTAGGTCTGATTATAATACCTACACCAGCAGAAAAGTGAACTATTACTGTTTCTTTGGATATATGATGGCAGCTCATTTTTATGTAAGAAGAACAAGAGTAGACCCAGTATTGAAGCCTATGGTGCACCTACAATGATTATTATGAAGATGCTGTTTTGTTCTGTGCATGCCTTCTACTTCTAAATGTAACACCCTCAATTATTTCACATCAGCAAAAATAAACAATTTTTGAAAACATAATATAAATGGATAGATAAAAAAAATTTACTCACCAAGTGGCAGCAGGGGAAAATGTATATAAGTTAAGGATATTTACAGGCTTTCGGAGCCAGTGGCTCCTCCTCCTGGCAGAAGGGTTGAATGGGAAGGTAGAGATATGAAGGAAGAGGACTGGTGAGGTTTAAGAAAAGCGGAGAGTTATGTCAAGGTCCATAGAAAGATAAGGTTGGGCATAAGCATTCTGTGTTGCTGTTGGCTGCCTTGTGAACAGTGCTGTAACATGGAGGCCACTCATTTATGCAGTGTACTTGTAGCATGTTTTAGTTCCTACTGAAATACTTAATTGTAAGTTGCTATTCTGCTACTGCTAGAATGTTACTGCTACATTCTGTAACTTGTCCAGCTTTTCAATATGCACTGCAGATTCTTTTCTTTTTTTTTAAAAAAAAAAAAAAATCATTTACCTATCGAATTGAAACATGCAAAAAGAAAAAAAAATGCAAAGTATAATCCGTTTTTACAATTTTCTGTCAAAGTAAATGGCCGAAATGAAGAAAAGTTTTACCACGTAAAAAAGCTCTGTATAATGCTTATTTTTATTTTGTATGCATCACAAGTTTAAAAGAACTGCAACTAATAGAGGGACACAGTCACTTTAATTGAAAACATTATAGAAATGCCTTCTTTTTAGAAACAATTTTAATTAGCTAATCTATTTACAACATCCCCAAATCCAAAGAATCCTGCTGACAGGTGTCAAAATTACCAAACTATCAGTTTAATGTCATCGCTGCAAAATACTAACAAAAATCCTTCACAGAAGAAAGGAAAAACTGGTAGAAGCCGACCTCGGGGAAGATCAGTTTGGATTTCAGAGAAATGTAGGAACACACGAGGCAATACTTACCCTACGACTTCTCATAGAAGATAGGTTAAGGAAAGAAAAACCTCCATATATAGCATTTGTGGACCTACAGGAAGCTTTTGACAATGTTTACTGGAATACTCTCTTTCAAATTCTGAAGGTGGCAGGGATAAAATACAGGGAGTGAAAGGCTATTTACAATTTGTACAGAAACCATATGGCAGTTATAAGAGTCGACGGGGAAGCAGTGGTTGAGAAGGGAGTGAGACAGGGTTGTAGCTTATCAATGTCATTCAGTCTGTATAGTGGGCAAGCAGTAAAAGAAACAAAAGAAAAATGTGGAATAGGAATTAAAATCCAGGGAGAAGAAATACAAACTTTGAGGTTTGCCAATGACATTGTAATTCTGTCAGAGGCAGCAAAGGACTTGGAAGAGCAGTTGAACGGAATGGACAGTACCTTGAAAGGAGGAGATAAGTTGATCAACAACAAAAGCAGAATGAGGATAATGGAATGTAGTTAAATTAAATCAGGTGACGCTGAAGGAATTAGATTAGGAAATTAGACGTTATTTGGGAAGCAAATTAGAATTGATGTTGGCAAAGTAGGGAGGATATAAAATGTAGACTGACAACAGTAAGAAAAGTATTTCTGATGAGCAATTTGTTAAAACTGAGTACGGATTTCAGTGCGAGGAAGTCCTTTTTGAAAATATTTCTATGGAGTGTAGTCATGCATGGAAGTGAAACATGGACAATAAACAGTTTAGATAAGAAGAGAATACAAGCATTTGAAATGTGGCGTTACAGAAGAATACTGAAGATTAGGTGGGTAGATCATGTAACTACTGAGTAGGTACTGAACAGAATTGGGGAGAAGAGAAATTTGTGGTATAACCTGACTAAAAGAAGGGACCAGTTGGTAGGACACATTCTGAGGCATCAAAAGATCACCGATTTAGTACTGGAGGGAAATGTGGGGGGTAAAAATCATAGAAGGAGACCAAGAGATGAACACAGTAAGCAGATTCAGAGGAATGTAAGTTGCAGTAGATACTCGGAGATAAAGAGCCTTGAACAGGATATAGTAATATGGAGAGCTGCATCAAACCAATCTTTGGACTCAAGATCACAACAACAACAACAACAACAACAACAGTTAAAACATGATTCAAAATCCCTAACTGGCAACTGAAACTACGATTCATCCAAGAACACAAGACTGACACTGCAGGTACAGGTTATCCAAGTTTTTTCACTGAGAAAATTGTAATTTTTTTGTGCAGTGATGCATTAAGTACTAAACTTGGATATGTACTCTTTGACCCATCAAGCCCATTTTGACTCTATAACAAATATCCGATTTGACAGAGTGAAAATATTTTGACCAGTATTCAATTAATTTCGTGAGATACAAGTGATTGGTTGTTTTTGGAGAAGGAGACCAGACAGCGTGGTCATCGGTCTCATCGGATTAGGGAAGGATAGGGAAGGAAGGCGGCCGTGCCCTTTCAGAGGAACCATCCCAGCATTTGCCTGGAGTGATTTAGGGAAATCACGGAAAACCTAAATCAGGATGGCTGAAGGCAGGATTGAACCGTCGTCCTCCCGACATACAAGTGAATTCTTATTACTTTCTTCATGACGACTGACTACAAAGATCTTTATTACATACTTGCAGTTTCATCCACATTTTTAAGGTGAGCATTTCTTTGGTATAAAGTCACTATGGAATTCTGTAAACTGGCTTTGTCTGAATTATTACAAATAGCTTCTCCTGTGCTGTACATTTAGCAGCAGCCTTCTTCTGTGGTGAAAGATTTCCTACATTTACATCTATGTCTAAATCTATTCTCTGTGAACCACTGAAATGCATGGCTGTGGGCATGTCTCACTGTACCAATTGTTAGGGCTTTTTCCCATTCCATTCACATAATGAATTGTGGGAAGAGTGACTGCTTAAATGCATCTTTGCATACTATAATTAATCCAATCTTGTCTTCATGATCCCCATGGGAAAAATACATAGGGACTCATAATATGTTCCTAGATCCGTCATTTCAAGTTGGTTCTAGAAACTTTCTGAGTAGGTTTTCACGGGGCAGTGTGCATCTGTTTTCAAGTGTCCGCCAGTTTATTTCTTTCAGCATCTTCATGACACCCTCCCATGCGTTGAACAACCCTGTGACTATTCGTGCTGCCCTTCTTTGCAACTCCTTAGTCCAGTTCGTTATTACAAAATTATATATTGTATAGAGTATCTTCAAACTGAAAATAATTTTGTTGTTACTACAAAATAATTTTCACAGCTCTGTTTATTGAGCTCCCAAAAGCAAATAACCTAAAGCCTCCAGAAGTGTGTATAAAAAGGGATCTCAGTAAAAGTAAAATGGATTTATTCTGCAGTAAATTAAGTATAATAAGCTGGCCTGTAGACTACAATAGTTCAAGCTCGATAAACTATGACAAATTCTTAAATTTTTTCTTAGAGGTATTTAATGAATCATTTCCTCATAGATATAAGCAAAAGAAAGTTAATGATAAACTCAAATGGATTACAACAGGAATAAAGATCTCTAGTGCCAGAAAGAGAGAGCTCCACAATGAGTTAAAATCAAACAGAAATCCAGATTTTGTTATTTATGTCAAACAGTATAAAGCTGTATTTAGGAAAGTTGTAGCGGCAGCTAAAAAAATGGCAAATAACAAATTCATACGAGAACACAGAAATAAGACAAAAGCAGTGTGGTCAGTTGTTCAGTCTGAACTAGGAGCCAAAGTAAAAATTCATGAGATTTTGAAAATTAGACATGAAAATGAAATTATAGTAAACCCTGTTCAGATGTCAAGTTGTTTCAATGAATTCTTCCTAAACGTAGTAAGATCGGATGTGGATATGACATTCTATCAGGGCATCAAAAATTTGGAAAACAGCCAGAACACATCTTTTAAACAATTTGAAAAAATAACCCTAAGGGATGTGGAAAAGGAAATATTGTCTCTAAAAAACAAAACCTCACATGGGTGGGATGAAATAACAACATCTGTAATCAAGTATGTGTACGATATTATTTCCCAACCACTGTCAACTATTATAAATCAATCTTATGAACAGGGATGCTTTCCAGAGGTATTGAAATATGGTGAGATCAAACCTCTATTCAAGAAAGGATCGACAGAAGATATGGGGAATTACCGCCCTATCTCTCTCTTGCCGGTCTTCTCTAAAGTGTTTGAAAAGATTGCAGCAAAACAAATAAATAACTTTCTTACTGTAAATGATATAATTTTTAAAAACCAGTTCGTATTCCAACAGGGTACAAGCACTGCGAATGCTATAAATGAGTTTATCCAAAAAATATGCTCCACATTAGATAAAGGTAGAAAGGTCACAGGTATATTCTGTGATCTGACTAAAGCTTTTGATTCAGTGAACCATGCATTACTCCTCCACAAATTACAGATGTATGGAATCAGAGACACTGCTTTAAAATGGTTTAGCTCTTACCTGTCAGGTAGGAAACAAAGAGTAATTTTAACTTCAAATGGAACCAATTATTCATCAGACTGGAAAACAGTTCCCCAAGGAGTCCCACAAGGTTCGATATTGGGTCCCTATCTGTTTCTTTATTACGTAAATGACCTACCACTTGCTATTGATGTTCATTCAGTCTTATTTGCTGATGATACATCAGTTATAATTGAAAATGAGGTATCTGAAAATATTCCAGAAAAAGCCAAAAATACTTTAGAAAAACTTGAATCTTGGTTCTATCAAAATGGACTAAAACTAAATGTAACTAAAACCAAAATGATACAATTTGAAGCTAAATCAGTAGAAAGGAATGAAATAAAGATAACTTGCAATGATCAGGATATCACAGAAGCAAACCACGTGAAGTTCTTAGGCCTAAATCTTGACAAAAATTTAAATTGGAAGGTACACATAGATTACTTAGCAAATAAACTGAACAACTTAGCATTTGAAATGTGTATTTTGTCAGGTGCCACAAACATGGATACCAGAAAGATAGTTTATCACTGCTACTTTGAGTCAGTTATTCGTTATGGCATAATCTTCTGGGGAAATTCAGCAAATGTCACTAGGCTCCTAGTTTACAAAAGAAAGTAATTAGAAACATGTGTGTTGCAAAAAAACGGGAATCCTGTCAACCACTGTTAAAAAATTTAAAAGTACTATCTATCCCCTCACTTTACATATATGAGATTGTGGTGTTCCTATATAGAAATCAACATACACTAGACAATTTCCGTTTTGACCACAACTACAGCACTCACCACAGAGACAACTTCAAACTTCCAACACATCGTTTAAAACTTTATGCCCAAACGCCAGAGTATATGGGGTTAAAAATTTTCAATAAAATAAAAGGCAGTAATATATTTAAAATGGAGATTGGTTCACTGAAAAAATTGCTCTTTATTCTCCTGGTGGAAAAGTGTTATTATTCTGTCGATGAATTCATTGAGGACAGCTTCACAATCTGAACACAGGGATTGTAATACATTTATTATTTTATGTACATGTGTAGCTGTAACTTAGAAATGTAAAATATAATGTAAACTTTTGTATTTCTCTTAAAAAAGTGAAAAAAGTTTTTTTTGTAAACCTTGACATGTCTCCTGTACATCAAATCAAATGATTTGAAAATTGTATGTAATGAGATGAGTAAACCACATAACATAACATACTCTATACACACAGCTAGATGGCTTGGCAATAGAGTCTCCCCTCAGTCCTCTTCTAGCTGAAATTTTTGTGGACCATTTTGAAAAACAGTTCCTAAAATTAAATTCTTAGTGATAATATCAAATATTGGTAGATGATGTACTCTGTCTGTGGACTGGTACCAAAAGACATCTGAACATATTCCTAGAACACCTAAACTCATGTCTGTGGACTGGTACCAAAAGACATCTGAACACATTCCTAGAACACCTAAACTCAACACAAAGACATACAGTTCACCATGGAGATTGGTGAAAAATCCATCAACTTCATAGGCCTCAGTGTAAAAATACACACAGTTTCAAAATTTACAAAAAGCCCCACAACTACAGACACTGTGATATGCTCTTGTCCAATAAACCTAACAGCACACAAACACGCTGCCTTCCATTTCACCATGTCTTACATGTATACCATGGTCAAAACACAATTTAAAAATAGAATAGATACCGTTCAATGTATTGTATCTAACAATGGCTGTAACCCTCTGTTAATTGACAACATTCTACATAAGAAACAAAGAAGAAACCTACACAATAAATAAGACTATAAGGATGGCTGTAAGCGTTTCATTTTCTTACAATAGTGAACAGCCATGGTCCCCAAGACCAGGATGGACATACAAAAAGAAGAAAAATGCTGCCCTATGTGAATGCCGCCCTGCAGTAACAGTCATATTTAAAACCAACTGGTGTACTATCTCATATTTAGGAAAGCTTTCCAACAAATTAACCAAACTCTTAAAACTTGTAAAACTTCACGTTATGTAAGAGGCACTACAGCTCACATCTTATTCAACAGCAAGGACAAAGCAGATTTATTAAGTAACAGTGGTGTTTATAAAATCACTTGCAATGATTGCAACAAATTGTATATTGGCCACACAGGCAAGGCTATAGAAACTAGGCTGATCGAACATGAATGCAGCTGAAGATTACATAAGTCAGTCTCTACACTTACCAAACATATACTGAAGGTTGGATACAGATACCAGTCCACACATAAGTGCTACATATATCCAAAAAAGGAATAAATCCAACTCTGTTAGAACCACTTGACATAAACAAACATTTAGCTTAAAATCCCTAGTTGGTTCTAAATGATCAGTTACAGTGGAGAACACCCCAATTTTCAAGCTTCACGTGATGCACATACTTCTACACAAAATTAAAACACAATAGAATCCCATATTCCTTACCTTGCTTACCTTACAAACTTTAATATTGAATGAATGAATGAATGAAACGACTGAGTGAAAATGAATGAATGAAAATATCCTTTGCTGTCCCATTGAGGGCAAAGGCCTCCTACAAGTAGGGGTAGCTGCTTTTAAAGACTCAACGCAGTGGGCTAGTCCGCATAAGAGGGTACCGCACTTAATAAACACTACACATTGAATTACACTTGATCACTTAGTTGCAGTTTTAGTTGTTTCCACTCCTTTCTGTTTCTGGCTACACTGGTCCACTGTCTTCCTGCTTGTTTTCTGAATAAGTCCAACCATTTGCGTCTTGGTCTTCCTAAGAGTCTCTCACCATTGTACGGGTCCCATGTGGTAGCTCGTGCCATCCATCTGTCATCTTGCAGCCTCACCACATGGCCGCCCCATTTCCATTTGGTCTTAGTAGTCTGTTGCGCTATGTCTATTGTTGCTGACATCTTGTGTATTGAGGTGTTCGATATACTGCCTTTCAGAGAAATGCATTTTCCTTTGGCATACCTGTAGAGTGTTTCTCTCTTTGGCTTTGAAAGCCCATGTCGACATCCATATAATAACACTGGAAAAATGCATCTTTTGAGTGCCTCCATTTTGAGCCTCCTATTCAGAGTTCTGTCTAGCTTTCCAAGCTAAGGAAACTCTTCGTTTTATTTCTTTCTCCATTTTGTTGTTAAAGGAAATTATTTGGCCTAGGTATGTGTATTGTGATGCATACATTAGTTCCGTTCCTTCAAGATATATTGGGGTTTCTAATCCATTTGTCATTACTTTCATTTTAGATTTGTTCATTATGAGTAATGCCATCCTGCTTTGTGTGTTATGCTCCTGGAGCATTGATTGCAGTTCCACTGCAGTTTTGGCAAAGAGGACTATGTCATCAGCAAACCTCAAATTTGTTAGTCTCTTGCTGTTGAGGCATATTCAGTCTTTCTTATTCCATTTTAGTTTCCTGAATATGTCCTCCAGCATGCAGGTAAATAGTTTTGGGAAGATTGGATCCCCTTGTCTAACTCCTCTTTCCACGCGGAAAGGTTCACCTGTCTTTTCGGTTTCAGCTCTAGCGAAGCTGTGGTTTTGAATGTTTCTTAGTAATTTGATGTATTTTGCTTCTACTCCTTGGTTTCTTAGTGCTTGAAGTATGTTTGGGTGTTCGAGAGTATCGAATGCTTTGCTGTAATCAACATTACAACAGTATACCTTGTAATAATGTAATATTCTGTATTTCAATCATGTACTGTGTTTAATATTGTCTATTGCATTAACTGTAATTTACAATTTAAAAAATGTTTGTTGCACAACATGAGTGAGCAGTGCTCAGTTAGACAGTTGTCAACCAATGTCACAACTCCCATGAGTCTCAAACTATATCATCATAACCATATAACTTGCAATACTTTAATGCTGCGTATTTTAATTATTTATTGTGTTTAATATTGTCCACAGTGTAAAATGTAATTTGAAAAAAAAACTAAAAATAAACCAAGAAGTTTGGTGCACAACATTCTGTGAAAGTGGATTGTATCTTTGCCTATAATGTTTGGTTACCTAAGAATTAGTGCCCCTTGCAGATGCTATTCTGTTGTTTCCTGAAGATGGCCCAAGAAGCCAAAAACTAGTTACAAATAAACAAAAATCATTAGAACAAAAACAGTTTACTTGTTATTCAACCTTAAATATGGAACTTTTCTACTAAGAAACGCTGGAAGAATCCATAAATAGGGGTTCTACATATGCCAATGATTCTCCATCCAAGGTACGAGGGCAGTTCAATAAGTAATGCAACACATTTTTTTTCTGAAACAGGGGTTGTTTTATTCAGCATTGAAATACACCAGGTTATTCCCCAATCTTTTAGCTACACAACACTATTTTTCAACGTAATCTCCATTCAATGCTACGGCCTTACGCCACCTCGAAATGAGGGCCTGTATGCCTGCACGGTACCATTCCACTGGTCAATGTCGGAGCCAACGTCGTACTGCATCAATAACTTCTTCATCATCCGCGTAGTGCGTCCCATGGATTGCGTCCTTCATTGGGCCAAACATATGGAAATCCGACGGTGCGAGATCGGGGCTGTAGGGTGCATGAGGAAGAACAGTCCACTGAAGTTTTGTGAGCTCCTCTCGGGTGCGAAGACTTGTGTGAGGTCTTGCGTTGTCATGAAGAAGGAGAAGTTCGTTCTGATTTTTCTGCCTATGAACACGCTGAAGTCGTTTCTTCAATTTCTGAAGAGTAGCACAATACACTTCAGAGTTGATCGTTTGACCATGGGGAAGGACATCGAACAGAATAACCCCTTCAGCGTCCCAGAAGACTGTAACCATGACTTTACCGGCTGAGGGTATGGCTTTAAACTTTTTCTTGGTAGGGGAGTGGGTGTGGCGCCACTCCATTGATTGCCGTTTTGTTTCACGTTCGAAGTGATGAACCCATGTTTCATCGCCTATAACAATCTTTGACAAGAAATTGTCACCCTCAGCCACATGACGAGCAAGCAATTCCGCACAGATGGTTCTCCTTTGCTCTTTATGGTGTTCGGTTAGACAAGGAGGGACCCAGCGGGAACAAACCTTTGAATATCCCAACTGGTGAACAATTGTGACAGCATTACCAACAGAGATGTCAAGTTGAGCACTGAGTTGTTTGATGGTGATCCGTCGATCATCTCGAACGAGTGTGTTCGCATGCTCCGCCATTGCAGGAGTCACAGCTGTGCACGGCCGGCCCGCACGCGGGAGATCAGACAGTCTTGCTTGACCTTGCGGCGATGATGACACAAGCTTTGCCCAACGACTCACCGTGCTTTTGTCCACTGCCAGATCACCGTAGACATTCTGCAAGCGCCTATGAATATCTGAGATGCCCTGGTTTTCCGCCAAAAGAAACTCGATCACTGCCCGTTGTTTGCAACACACATCCGTTACAGACGCCATTTTAACAGCTCCGTACAGCGCTGCCACCTGTCGGAAGTCAATGAAACTATACGAGACGAAGCGGGAATGTTTGAAAATATTCCACAAGAAAGTTCCGGTTTTTTTCAACCAAAATTGGCCGAGAAAAAAAATGTGTTGCATTACTTATTGAACTGTTCTCGTAATTTGCTGCTTCCTACCTATTAAAAAATATTCAATCCTGTCATGAATTTCACACTTTTGATAATAAGCATAGGTGAGGTACTGAGTCAAATGCTTTTCTGAAAACGGAAAATACTGCAGCTACGTGATTGCCCAGATATATAACTTTCATCTTCAATATGTCATGTGAGAAAGGAGCAAATTGAGTTTCACATGATCTGTATTTTCGGAATTAATTATGGTTGGCATGGAGGAGGTCATTCTGTTCTCTGTGATTTTACAACGTATTTCATTTTTGCTGAAACGTTCCTTCTGTTGCACATGGTGTGCTACCACTGGTGGTACTACTACAAGGTAAATTAGACAATGGAAATACAATGTTTCATATGCACTCATTTCCACTGTAAATTTGTTGTTGTTGTGGTCTTCAGTCCTGAGACTGGTTTGATGCAGCTCTCCATACTACTCTATCCTGTGCAAGCTTCTTCATCTCCCAGTACCTACTGCAGCCTACATCCTTCTGAATCTGCTTAGTGTATTCATCTCTTGGTCTCCCTCTACGATTTTTACCCTCCACACTGCCCTCCAATACTAAATTGGTGATCCCTTGATGTCTCAGAACATGTCCTACCAACCGATCCCTTCTTCTAGTCAAGTTGTGCCACAAGCTCCTCTTCTCCCCAATTCTATTCAATATCACCTCATTAGTTATGTGATCTACCCATCTAATCTTCAGCATTCTTCTGTAGCACCACATTTTGAAAGCTTCTATTCTCTGTAAATTTTCAAAATAAAGCCTCTAATGTAATCAGTATCTTTGAAGTGACGAGAACAAATTCTAGCATTTGCAACATTCTCTGTGTCTTTTCTACAGCATTTCGACAGCCAAATCTCTTGAAGACTTGGATCGTGAAGGAAAGCAAAGAGCATCTACTTCAGTATCTTTAGTGTTGCAATTCTGAGGACTACAGCCAACAACAGCATAACCCGGCATTGCTTGCTTGCACCACACACACTTTCACTTGCGAATCATTCATTACACAAAACTAACAAAGCAAAAATGACATCACTCATGAAATCACACAGACTCCTACATACACATATGTGTGTGAAGTGCTTCTCTCTTATGTCAAGTGCACAATGGCAGAAATGTGTTTGCTTCTTTGCAGCATTTACTGTGTACCCCTGGAATTATGGGAAAGTCACCCACAACCCTTGGTTGGGGAGACTTGCTAGAAGGGATGAGAAAGAAGGACTGACTGTTGGGGACTTCACCTGATGAGATTTGAAAACCCGAGAGCTTAAAGTTGGAATGCAGGGTAATAAGAAAGACAGAGATTACTGGGAATGAGCATTAGAACATGTCCTTCATTCTCACCATCCATCTGGCCTTAAATGTACATTAATTTCTTCAGTTTCAGCATTTCTTTTCAGTGACAATTCCTTTCTTTGCTCCCTTCTAGTTGTCTACACCTTGTATTTTTGGTTGGTTGGTTTGTGGTATTAAAGGGACCAGATTGCTACAGTCATCAGTCGTTTGTATTTCTTTGTCCCCCCACCTCACATGTCTACCATGTATAATGCACTTAGCTTTCCGTTCTTATTACTCTTGCATGATATTTTGTCAGTAATATCTGTTCTGCTAATTACCCTATCTTCCAACTTTAAGCTCTCAGATTTTCAATTTACCTCCATGGTAAATTTATTGATCCCTGCATTAAATTTACCATGGAGGTTGAAAGTGATGGGATGCTTCCATTTTTGGACACTATGGTATACAAAAAAACAGATGGTAATTTGGGACATAGTGTTCACCAAAAGCTGACGTACACAGATTGGTATCTGCATTCTAAGAGTTGTCATCCACGACACCAATGTAGTGGTATCCTTAAGACTTTGGTACTCGGAGCATATGCCATTTCCGATGCGGACAGTTTAACCCAAGAAATGCGCATTTTATGGCTGTTTTTAAGGAAAATGGTTACTCTGAGAAGCGGATCCATCAGGCTATGGAGTTTGGACCATCACCGGAGGTGCATGAAGAGGAACATAGATTGGTTGCCTTTATTCCTTATGTTGGGCGCATATCATTTAAGATTGAAAGAATTTCAGGGAATTTTAACATTAAGAGTGTATTCCATCGACCTTCCAAGATAGGGCACTGCTCGGCTCTGTGAAAGGTGAATTGGGGCTTAGGAAACCCAGTGTATACAAAATTTGGTGTCAATGTCGGAAGGCTTACATCTGCCATTTGATTCGCACGGTTCATGACAGTTTTGTGGAACACTGCCGTCATATGAGGCTATAACAGCCTGAAAAATCAACAGTGTCAGAACACTGCTTAAATGAGGGACACGGTATGAAATTTGACAAAACTGTGTTAATTACCAACACTTCTGGTTTTTGGAACAGTGTCTATAAACAGGCAATTGAAATTAGGTTGGCGGATAATTTAATTAATAGAGACAATGGGTTTCCTCACAGTGGGACGTGGAATCCTGTACTATCCTATATCAAAACAGAACATTCTTTGGTGTGGCCAGTCCAAGTGTTCAAAAATGATCCCTGAGTGCGATATAACGTTGCCACTGGCGTTCTACTAAGGGCAGTGCACCTACCCAGTCTTGGAGGGCAGCAACCGTGATAGGCGGTGCACGCGTCGTGTACGGTATGGTGGCCTCTATAGGACGTCGATTTGCAGCCTGGTGTCAGTTCTCAATGGGACTCATCAGCAGTAGCAGCATTCTCCTGAGGATGGTGAATAGTTGGATCACCGAAATATTGAATCAGGTTGATTTTGGCATCAGGCAGCAAAACTGAAGAGACTTTCAAAACTATGGAAAATGTTTTGAGAATTAGACAAATAGCTTCTACAGATTTTTTTAAAATTCATCTTTAGTAGTAGAAAATTTCGAAATTGCAACTATGAGCTCCATACTGAGATTATCAGTATCCACATAGATTGATTTTATGAGAAATAATGTTTAACAAAAGCCTTTGGCTAAGGTCTAAACTGGCTTGTTGAGGTGTGGTCAAAAAGTAAATGGAATTTTTGTTTTTCTTAAAGAATCTTTATTTATTTGTCAGCATCAACTTTGCCCCGAAAGTAATCCCCCACAGATGTAATACACTTGTGCCAGCACTTTTTCCAACCTTGCAAGTATTTCTAGAACTCACTTTTTGTTGTGATGTTCAGCTGCTCCAGTGATTCTGTTTTTATCTTATCAGTGGTGGCAAAACAACATACTTTCGTGGTTCTCTTCAGTCTCGGGAATAGAAAGAAGTCACAGGGACCATGTCTGGTGAAAACAGAGGATGAGGCAACATAACAATTAGTTTTTTGCCAAAAAATCATGAACAAGCTTTGAGGTGCGAGTGGGAGCATTGTCATGATGCAATTTCCATGAGTAGTTTTGCCACTATTCTGGTCATTTTCTTCCGATTTCTTCACGCAAATGGCACATAACTTCAAAGTAGTATTCCTTATTGAGCATATGAGCATAAGGTAGGAACTCATGATGCACTAGTCCATTATAATCGAAGAAAATAGTCAGAAACACCTTACATGTGATCAAACTTGTCGAAAATTTTCTGGGCTTGGCTCTTCAGGCAGTTTCCGTTGGGACAATGGGGCCTTGGTTTTGATGTCATACCCTTATACCCATGTTTCATCACCAATTATAATCTTCTTTAGAAGTTCTGGATCAGTGTCAACCTAATTCAGCAATTCCTGAGTGATGTCATTTTTGGTCAAAATTCAACAAGTTTGGAACAGAGTTTAGCACTACAAATTTCATGCTCAAGTCATCCAAAAGAATGGTCTGGCATGAGCCAGAGGATAAGCTGACATCATCAGCAACCTCTCTGATGGTGATTCAGTGATTTTCCAGAAAAATTTTCCTTATTTCTTCCATATCGTCGTCAGTAATTGATGTGTTAGGGCGTAAAGGACAGTCATTGTCTTCAATGTCTTCTCAGTCCTCTTTGAAATGTTTATACGTTTCGTAAACTCTTGTCTTACTCTTAGTAGATTTACCACAAGGTACAGTCAACATATCAAATGCAGTGCTCCACCTTATTCCATTTTTCAAGCAAAATTTAATGCGGATTCTTTGATAAATTTTTTTCAAAAGTAAATGTTTGCCATGCACTCAAAAACACAAGTAACCTTTTCGACTGTCAACAATAAACTAAATATTCAAAACAACTGAAAATGCAAATATAGGTCAGAAACATGTGTACCAACAAGATAAAAAAGATTTTGATAATTGGATGTATAAAGCTGATGAAATTAAAAAATTCTTGTTACTTTTTGATCACACCTCATAATTGTATGAGCTTATTCAGATACAATATTTTCTTTCTGTGTGCTGAGAGTAATCAAAGTCAACTTGAGTGCTAAATCTGAACATTAAGCATTAAGATTACTGACATAACCAATGTACAGGGGAGCAGTCAAAGTGATATGAGACAGATGGCAAAAAAGTAAGTAGTTTTTTATTATTTCAAGAGAAATCACCATAACTGGTAATATGTTTATCCCACTGAGACAAGAGGGTCAAAGCCTTCATAGAAAAATGTTTGTTATTGGCTATGGAACTTTGATCATACCCACACATTCACTACTTCGCCTAAAGCAAATCGATGGCCACAAATATCTTTCTTCAGGGCTCCAGAAGTATGGAAATAATATGGGGAGAGACTGAGCCTATGCAGATGGTGTGTAAGGGCTTCCCAACAAAACTTCTGCAACGTAGTTGAAACAACTTTCACTTGACCCCTGTGGACAACATTTCCTCAAGCCTCTTCAGGAAAATAAAGTAAACATATTTAATAAATACTTCCTGGAAGTATCTCCGCAGATACTCACAGACAGTTCAAGGGATAAAGTAATAGAACATACATGAAAATAAATACATACAGCTAAATCCATTCAATCCATTCTCCACCAAAGAAATTAAGAGCATAATTAACTGTTTCAATAGCATAAAATATCAAGCCTTGATAATTTCTCAAGCAAATTACTAAAAATGTGTTCTTTGTAATGCAATAAATTCAGTGACATATACAGTACATCACTGACATGGGATATATGTCTGAACAAGCTGAAATATGCTATTGTCATATTCCCTTACAGGAAAGATAGTAAGACAGACAATAATAATTACCAACCAGTTTCACAGATTACCTGCTTATTAATTATTCTAAGTTTTCGACACAAATACCATTTGTCAATTCATTAATCAGGTTCTACATAATTTAAATGAGAAAGTATTACTATCTAGTATTTTCTGACTTGACGAAAAACATTTGATTGTGCAGTTTACAATATTCTCTTTGAGTCTGGGAGTAACAAAGCACTGTAACATACCTTTATACTTAAAGAAATTGACAAACTGTCCACCTTCCCTTACTACACTACCACAGATACTTAATTTTACATTTGCTGAACAGAATCTTCCTTCAACATAAAAACCATAATCCCACACTAGCCATTAATTCCATAGCTAAGCCAAACTCAGTTAAAATTATTAATACAGAGGAATTCAGAAATCTGAAGCTGGTCTGAAACACAACGGCATTTATCTATTTCACGGTTATGGCAAGATTACGCAGCATCCTCTCTGTAAATGCAACTTCTGCTTCTTTATTTGTTTTATCTTCTTACATACTCCTTGAATAATCTAGTTCTGACATTCAGATTTCCATATGATTCACTTTTTACTTTAAATTTCTTAATTTTTCTTCTTTATGTCCTGCAATACTCCTTTCAGCATTTTATTGATTTGATCCATTTTCAATTTGTGAACTCACTTTGTTATTTGCTGTCCTCATTCCTGCTTTCACTATAAAAATGACAGGTCTTCACCAATCATCGTAACATCCCTCAGGTCAATATCTGACTTTATATGAAGGGCAGTTCACACAAAATCATTTCTCTTTCCTATACAACATTTCAAATAATTTCTTCAGTACTTTCATAGCTTTTAACTAAATGACACAGTAACTCCCCTTCCCATACCTCCTCCCTCCACCCCTTCTCCTCTCTTCCCTCTCCTCCATGTATAGTTGCCAGCCCTCACCAAAAGTGTTCCTTGTAAATAATTTTCTATTTCCTTTCTCTCTGTCCGGTCCCTCCATTATCTTGATAATCATCTGAAACATGATTCTTTTTCTCAGCTTATTTCTTTTATTTTATTTGTCAGATTTTTTAATTGTAATGCATTCTGGTGAGAAGTTCTCATGCTTGACTTGTCACATGACTGCAACATGCTCTCTTGCATTAATGAATTTGAATCTGGTCTATTACAATCTGCTGATGCTAGTGACTTGAACAAAGAAACATCAAGCTAAAAAAAGTTGAAGCTGAATCTGCTTTCCCATTTGTGTGTGTGTGTGTGTGTGTGTGTGTGTGTGTGTGTGTGTGTGTGTGTGTAACATTTTGCACAATGCAATAACTTGAAAATACTTTTGCTTGCAAAGATATGAAAGTTAACAAAATGTATTTGATAAAACAACCCCTCCTTTGGTTAATATTTGTGACACAAACATTACATAAATCTGGACTCCTGTTTACCAGCATGTAATAGAGATAACCAAATATAGGGGGATGCTGCCAACACCAGGCTGTTGGTTCAATACAAAGAGACTGCAAAGCAAACAAACTGATAATCATTTCTAATCTACAGAACAATCAGCAAAAATGATTACAAATAGAACAAAAGTTTTTTGAGTTGGAGCAGCATCTGAGATTTCATACAAAATTTAGGTGGAATTGAATTCAATCCCTATCTGGTCATCCTATTTTAGGCTTTTTATTATTTCTTCTTCTTTGTATTAGGAAACATTCTCTACACATTTTTGCTGCAATATTATGTGGGTGGAATTTCAAATGAAGTTACAAAATCCAGTAAAGAGATATTTTCACCATTCACAGACCAAAGCCTATTTCCACATTCACTGATATGACTTTTGCATATTGCTTGTCTGACCAACTCCACACACTGAAATGTCCTTTAGAACCAGAATATGTTAGGTGACTTTCAGTTGGTAGACATCCCATTCTTGAACTATTGCATCTAAATCAATATCTTATTTCTAACAATGAAAAATAATCCATTTTTGACAATATAATGTAATTGGATGGAAAAAAATCTAATCACCACGAAGCAGAAAGAGAACACACATATATAAAAAAAAAGTTTTACGTATGCAAGATTTTGGAGCCAAGGCCTCCTTATTCTGGCAGAAGGAGGGGGGGGGGGGGGTAAAGATAAAGGACTGGAGAGGTTTAGGAAAACAGGTAGAGTTCGCAAAAGTCACCCAGAATCTTAGATCTAGGGAGACTTACCGGACAGGATGATAAGAAAAAGACTAGTTGTTGGTCCTTTTCATATCATCCGGTATGTCTCCCGTGACCCGGGGTTGTGGGTGACTTTTCCGAATTCTACCCCTTTTCCTAAGCCTGTCCAGTTCTTTTCCTTCACTCGTCCTTTTTTCCCTTCAACCCTTCTGACAGAAGAAGAGTCCACTGGCTCTGAAAGCTTGCATATGTAAAACCTTCCTTTATATGTATGTCCTCCTGCCACTGCTTGGTGAGCAGACTTAATATCTTATGTCTGGTATCCTACCACAGCTTACAGGTGAAATAACACCACAAAGTAGGCTGGATCTGAATAATCTATTTGAAATATGTCTCAACAGTGAATATGCAATGGGCATGGTCACACTGTGCTATGATTACTGAATAACAGTTTTGGAGTGTAGACTGAAATTATTTTTTGTCTCACTGCCCATTTCTTCATGTTAGGCTACACATTCCAAAATCGTGTGACTGCTTAAAACACACACAAACAACTCCCCCCCCCCCCCACACACACACACATATTTTCTAGATAATCATTTTCCATAGTACCAATTCTGTGCTAGCAATAGCAGTTTCTTGCTCACATCTACGTGTAAAATGCAATATTTCTTATTTTTTAAAAAATATGACAGTTACAAACAAGTTCCCAAAGAAATTATCTGCCACAACATAATTACTGACACATTAATCAAAATACTGACAAACAATACTATCAATTTAGTACAATCAAACAAGTTACCTTCTTGAAAATATCATGAATTAACACAGTTGATACATACCTCAGTAAAAACAGATGATGCTGTAGACCAAGACAGACAAGGAACTAGTACAATAGGCTTTGGCCAATTTGTAGCTGCCAGTGATGCCATCTGATTTCAATGCAAAAGCATTTTAAATATTTATTGGAATTTGATTAAACAGGTTCAAACATATAAATTTTCTAGCAAGATGACATATGACTACCGGAAGCACTAACAAAAGCTGCCGAAAGGCAGTCTCAACTGTATTTTACTTTAGAGTACTTTACAAGGTTATGAACTTACCTGCATATAGACTCATGGTAATTATAAATGTAAAAAACTGATATTTCATAGCAAATCAAGCAGGTATAATCACAAACAATGCCCACAGGGTCTCTTGCTTATCAACTGATGGAATAACAATCATATTCAAACAAATCTAATCTTATTTACTCCTAAGAATTGGCTGACTTCAGGATTAAAATATTCAATTCCACACAATGTGTAAGTCATCAGCGGGTACAAGCAAAAAGATAAAACAAGAGACAGCACTTGGTCTCAGAGACAAGAGAGCAGCAGATCAATTTACAACACAACAAGGCAGGCAAGGAAGAATGCTATTAATGACTGTATGACCCAGAAAGAGCAGAGAAAGAAAACAACAAGAAGGAAACATTCAGGAATATTGTGAATGCTGCATAAGAACTCTACTGTTTGAAGTTAATTAAGTTTTTGCAGAAAATTTTCACAAACTAAGGATAAGAAAACAATAGTTTACTGAGTTTGTTACAACACAGTAAAACATTGTTTAAAGAATGGGTATTCTGTTACAGAAACCACTTCTCTACAGAAAACAAATTATTTTTAGGTACTAATGACAAAAAAATGGTTTACAGGCATCAGAATCCAATTTTTCAGAAACAACGGGAAACTGCATTATTGCCTGGTTCTATAAAAGGTTTCTAGTATATGCTTAGGAGTGTTTCTACGTCCATTAATGTATTAAAGAAAACAATGGAAACTCCAGGTAGAGATATTAACAAGGTGGAAAAAGACAGAATGTTATTTAGCGGGAGAGGAAAGACAGGCACAATTAAAATACACTCACATGAAGCTTTTGGCCACAGTCTTCATCAGTAAAAATGAGACACATACAATTCACACAGACAAGCAAGCACACCGCATCCACACACAACCGCCATCTCCACCATCTCGGGCCGGAATGCAACTATCATGTGGGATGTAAGCAGCAA
Organism: Schistocerca nitens; assembly: GCF_023898315.1. Lineage (NCBI taxonomy): Eukaryota > Metazoa > Arthropoda > Insecta > Orthoptera > Acrididae > Schistocerca > Schistocerca nitens. The sequence goes on from NC_064621.1 coordinate 435,783,666, forward strand.
CCTGGAGGAGGCAGAAAAGGGTAAAGGATAGTAGTGTATGGAGATGGTGGTGAGGGGAGGGGGGTGGAGGGGGGGGGGAGAGAGAGAGAGAGAGAGAGAGAGATGAAAGCTGTCTGGTGGAGTGTGCAGGGACCAGACTGCCAATAGGTGCAGTGTCAGGAGGCTGTGGGACAGGGAGGTGGAGAAAAAAGTGGTGTTCTGTCACCCACCCAATCTCCACAACATCCTATTTCACCCCTATGTCACTCCCAATCCAAACCCCTTACCACGAGGATCACATTCCTGCGGCAGACCCAGGTGCAAATCTGCCCAATCCATCCACCCAGTACTTCCTACTCTTGTTCTGTCACAGGTTTAACCTACCTCATCAGGGGCAGAGTTACCCATGAAAGCAGCCATGTCATTTACCAGCTCTGCTGAAATCATTGCACAGGTTTTTTTATTGATATGATTACCAATTAGCTGTACACCAAGGTGAACACCCATCGTCAAACTGTGGCCAAGAGCAAAGACCACCCTGTACAACAACATGCAGCTGAATGTAACACACTTGATTTCAATGGCTGTTTCACTACCCCACCAACAGCTTTTCTGAACAGTGCAGATGGGAGTTATCTTTACAATGCATTCTCTGTTCCCGTAATTATCCTAGCCTCAAACTATGGTAACATACTGTCCCTGCTCCCTCCACCCAACAGTTTCCACCCCTTCTGTCCTATCATCTCCTCCCTATTCTCATCTCCCACCCCATTTATTTGCAGCCCTTTGCCCACTCATCCACCATCTTTCCCCACTCTTTTGTTCCTTTTTATTCCACCTCCCTGCCCCACAACCTCCTGATGCTGTGCCTTTTGGAGTCTAGTCCCTGCACTTTCCAGCAGACAGCATTCGTCTCTCTCCCCACCCATACACTACTATACTATCCCTTCCCCTGCCCCACCCCCTCCAGATTTCTGCTTGCATCCCACATGATAGTCGCATTCAGGCCTAACATGCTAGAGCTAGTGGTCGTATGTGTGAGGTGTGCTTGCTTGTGTGTGAGTGAGTGGTGTGTGTATCTCTTTTAATGATTGAGACTGTGGCCAAAAGCTTTATGTGAGTGTCTTTTAATTGTGCCTGTCTGCAACTTGACGTGTCTTTTTCACAGTAAGTAGCAATCTGTCTTTTCCTCCATCATTAATGTATTAGAGCAGTATTTTCTTATTGAATTACAAGAATTATTAAAGGAGAAGTATAAAAATACAAGCATCAGAATAAGCATCAAAAAAAGTGTCAATATTATAAGCAAATTGTTACAAAAGATAGTGGGCACACAGCAAATAATGACTATGCAAGGTGTCCAGAAATTATATTTTTTTGTATTAAGTACACAATCAATGCTGGTTAACTGGAAGTATGTAAAAGTCAATAAGGAGTAAATCTCTAAGGTTTTAAATATGCAATGATACCTCAGAAATCCTCTCAGCACAGTAAATTATGGTCAGCAGTTAAAGTGTTGTACCTGTGTCAGAAAAGAATTATTACTGCAGTTACATTAGTGTTGCTTTCAAATTGAAGGCAATGAAGTGCATGGCCAGAAGCCAAAGGTAACATTTTAATTAAAGAAGGACAAGCACATTTTCTTCTTTGCAGAAGGGTCCTTGACACAGTAACTTTTTTCAACTTTTGGAATAAACTTTTCTCATTAGCATATCAACTCAGCAGGCTCTCTTCCTTTAAGTTCTTCTTGCTCTCTGGTTCAGCAGGAGTTCCGTGTGTGACATCTAAACACAGATGCCAATAACTATGCACATACAGGAAACACCTAATTCCACTGTATAAGTTTGACGCTTGAGAAAAGCTGGAATTGAACTTAAAAGAAAAAGGAAGATCAGGGATACTCTTGTTCACCAAAAATAAATATTACCTACACGTGTTTAAAAATTAAAAACAGATATGCAGATGAACCAGCACAAATTAGAGGACATGTACTTACTGTGTCACATACATAGGTATGATTATAACTGAAAGACTGAGCAGAAACATACAGTTTACAAGTTTAATCTTAGATTTTAAAGTTTTGCACGTTGAGCTCAACAAGCCACTAAAGAATATTGCAAAATAATATGTGAAAGGAGATCCAAATAATAGTAAAGCAGCTTGGGAAGATATAAATCAAGATAACTGCTCCAAGTAAGTATGTGAAAGCTTGTACGAGACAAGAAACTTAATGATTATTATGAATCCTTAATGAGTGAATCTTTAATGCGTGCCTCAGCGATACAGATGGCCGTACCCTAGGTGCAACCACAACGGAGGGGTATCTGTTGAGAGGCCAGACAAACATGTGGTTCCTGAAGAGGGGCAGCAGCCTTTTCAGTAGTTGCAGGGGCAACAGTCTGGATGATGGACTGATCTGGCCTTGTAACATTAACCAAAACGGCCTTGCTGTGCTGGTACTGCGAACGGCTGAAAGCAAGGGGAAACTACAGCCGTAATTTTTCCCGAGGAAATGCAGCTTTACTGTATGATTAAATGATGATGGCGTCCTCTTGGGTAAAATATTCCGGAGGTAAAATAGTCCCCCCATTCGGATCTCCGGGCGGGGACTGCTCAAGAGGACGTCGTTATCAGGAGAAAGAAAACTGGCGTTCTACGGATCGGAGCGTGGAATGTCAGATCCCTTAATCGGGCAGGTAGGTTAGAAAATTTAAAAAGGGAAATGGATAGGTTAAAGTTAGATATAGTGGGAATTAGTGAAGTTCAGCGGCAGGAGGAACAAGACTTTTGGTCAGGTGAATACAGGGTTATAAATACAAAATCAAATAGAGGTAATGCAGGAGTAGGTTTAATAATGAATAAAAAAATAGGAGTGTGGATTAGCTACTACAAACAGCATAGTGAACGCATTATTGTGGCCAAGATAGACACAAAGCCCATGCCTACTACAGTAGTACAAGTTTATATGCCAACTAGCTCTGCAGATGATGAAGAAATAGATGAAATGTATGACGAGATAAAAGAAATTATTCAGGTAGTGAAGGGAGACGAAAATTTAATAGTCATGGGTGACTGGAATTCGTCAGTAGGAAAAGGGAGAGAAGGAAACATAGTAGGAGAATATGGATTGGGGGGAAGAAATGAAAGAGGAAGCCGCCTTGTAGAATTTTGCACAGAGCATGACTTAATCATAGCTAACACTTGGTTCAAGAATCATAAAAGAAGGTTGTATACCTGGAAGAATCCTGGAGATACTAAAAGGTATCAGATAGATTATATAATGGTAAGACAGAGATTTAGGAACCAGGTTTTAAATTGTAAGACATTTCCAGGGGCAGATGTGGATTCTGACCACAATCTATTGGTTATGAACTGCGGATTGAAACTGAAGAAACTGCAAAAAGGTGGGAATTTAAGGAGTTGGGACCTGGAGAAACTGAAAGAGACAGAGGTTGTAGAGAGTTTCAGGGAGAGCATAAGGGAACAATTGACAGGAATGGGGGAAAGAAATACAGTAGAAGAAGAATGGGTAGCTCTGAGGGATGAAGTAGTAAAGGCAGCAGAGGATCAAGTAGGTAAAAAGACGAGGGCTAATGGAAATCCTTGGGTAACAGAAGAAATATTGAATTTAATTGATGAAAGGAGAAAATACAAAAATGCAGTAAATGAAGCAGCTAAAAAGGAATACAAACGTCTCAAAAATCAGATCGACAGGAAGTGCAAAATGGCTAAGCAGGGATGGCTAGAGGACAAATGTAAGAATGTAGAGGCTTGTTTCACTAGGGGTAAGATAGATACTGCCTACAGGAAAATTAAAGAGACCTTTGGAGAGAAGAGAACCACTTGTATGAATATCAAGAACTCAGATGGAAACCCAGTTCTAAGCAAAGAAGGGAAGGCAGAAAGGTGGAAGGAGTATATAGAGGGTCTATACAAGGGCGATGTGCTTGAGGACAATATTATGGAAATGGAAGAGGATGCAGATGAAGACGAAATGGGAGATAAGATACTGCGTGAAGAGTTTGACAGAGCACTGAAAGACCTGAGTCGAAACAAGGCCCCGCGAGTAGACAACATTCCATCAGAACTACTGACGGCCTTGGGAGAGCCAGTCCTGACAAAACGCTACCATCTTGAGAGCAAGATGTATGAGACAGGCGAAATACCCTCAGACTTCAAGAAGAATATAATAATTCCAATCCCAAAGAAAGCAGGTGTTGACAGATGCGAAAATTACCGAACTATCAGTTTAATAAGTCACAGCTGCAAAATACTAACGCGAATTCTTTACAGACGAATGGAAAAACTGGTAGAAGCGGACCTCGGGGAAGATCAGTTTGGATTCCGTAGAAATGTTGGAACACGTGAGGCAATACTAACCTTACGACTTATCTTAGAAGAAAGATTAAGGAAAGGCAAACCTACGTTTCTAGCATTTGTAGACTTAGAGAAAGCTATTGACAATGTTAACTGGAATACTCTCTTTCAAATTCTGAAGGTGGTAGGGGTAAAATACAGGGAGCGAAAGGTTATTTACAAATTGTACAGAAACCAGATGGCAGTTATAAAGAGTCGAGGGGCATGAAAGGGAAGCAGTGGTTGGGAAAGGAGTGAGACAGGGTTGTAGCCTCTCCCCGATGTTATTCAATCTGTATATTGAGCAAGCAGTAAAGGAAGCAAAAGAAAAATTCGGAGTAGGTATTAAAATTCATGGAGAAGAAGTAAAAACTTTGAGGTTCGCTGATGACATTGTAATTCTGTCAGAGACAGCAAAGGACTTGGAAGAGCAGTTGAACGGAATGGACAGTGTCTTGAAAGGAGGATATAAGATGAACATCAACAAAAGCAAAACAAGGATAATGGAATGTAGTCGAATTAAGTCGGGTGATGCTGAGGGAATTAGATTAGGAAATGAGACACTTAAAGTAGTAAAGGAGTTTTGCTATTTAGGGAGCAAAATAACTGATGATGGTCGAAGTAGAGAGGATATAATATGTAGACTGGCAATGGCAAGGAAATCGTTTCTGAAGAAGAGAAATTTGTTAACATCGAGTATAGATTTAAGTGTCAGGAAGTCATTTCTGAAAGTATTTGTATGGAGTGTAGCCATGTATGGAAGTGAAACATGGACAATAACTAGTTTGGACAAGAAGAGAATAGAAGCTTTCGAAATGTGGTGCTACAGAAGAATGCTGAAGATTAGATGGGTAGATCACATAACTAATGAAGAGGTGTTGAATAGGATTGGGGAGAAGAGAAGTTTGTGGCACAACTTGACTAGAAGAAGGGATCGGTTGGTAGGACATGTTTTGAGGCATCAAGGGATTACAAATTTAGCATTGGAGGGCAGCGTGGAGAGTAAAAATCGTAGAGGGAGACCAAGAGATGAATACACTAAGCAGATTCAGAAGGATGTAGGTTGCAGTAGGTACTGGGAGATGAAGAAGCTTGCACAGGATAGAGTAGCATGGAGAGCTGCATCAAACCAGTCTCAGGACTGAAGACCACAACAACAACAACAATGAGTGAACCTGGAAACAGAATGAAGAAGTCTGCTGAGAGTGCAACCGTTAGCAGGACAAGCCTCTGATAGGCATAGTCATCTTCTTTTTTTAATAAATCTGTCTTCAGACAGGTGTCAACTAGATGACCTACATATCTAACTGTCCAGAGCATCTTCCTTCATTTGGTTGTAACTTCTTCCTCTATTCACTTATGTTGGCATTCCAAATTTTCTTCTTCCTTCTACTTTTCTCTTTGTGATCCTCTGTAGTAAAATAACTGATGATGGTCGAAGTAAAGTGGATATAAAATGTAGACTGGCAATGGCAAGGAAAGCATTTCTGAAGAAGAGAAATTTGTTAACATCGAGTATTGATTTAAGTGTCAGGAAGTCGTTTCTGAAAGTATTTGTATGGAGTGTAGCCATGTATGGAAGTGAAACATGGACGATAAATTGTTTAGACAAGAAAAGAATAGAAGCTTTCAAAATGTGGTGCTACAAAAGAATGCTAAAGATTAGATGGGTAGATCACATACCTAATGAGGAGGTATTGAATACAATTGGGGAGAAGATGAGCTTGTGGCACAACTTGACTAGAAGAAGGGATTGGTTGGTAGGACATGTTCTGAGACACCGAGGGATCACCAATTTAGTATTGGAGGGCAGCGTGGAGGGTAAATATCGTAGAGGGAGACCAAGAGATGAATACACTAAGCAGATTCAGAAGGATGTAGGCTGCAGTAGGTACTGGGAGATGAAGAAGCTTGCACAGGATAGAGTAGCATGGAGAGCTGCATCAAATCAGTCTCAGGACTGAAGAACACAACAAGAACAACATGTAATTTGTGTCCCATCAAAGGTATTTTTCTCTTCTGTATCACGCTCATGAAGTTCCTCTCCTCACCTATCCTGCTCAGCATCTCCTCATTTCTCATTCCATCAATCCATTCTTCTCCATAACCACATTTCAAGACTTACTAAATATTTTTGCTCTTTCTCTCTGACTGTCCACATTCCAGGATGATAAGACACCACACTCCACACAAAACATTAGGCAAATTTCTTCCTAAGTGTAATAGGGATCTTCTAGCTGTCAGCAAATCTTTCTATCTGCCAAACACTCCCTTTCCCATGGAGATTCTGCATTTCACTTTGTTAGTACAACTTCTGCTGAAGTTATCAAGTTTCCCAAATACTGATATTACTGAAACCATTCAGGTACCATTCCACTATGTCATTTTCTTTTCCTATTCCCATCACTTTAGTCTTGCCAATGTTCAGTTTCATTCTAAACTCTTAACCCACACTTACAATATTCTCTATCATTACCTGGAGCTCTTCTTCCATTTCTGCTAGCACCGTCATATCATCAGCAGATTTGAAGGTTTTTATTCTTTCTCCTTCCACTACAAGTCCTTTCCATTTTTCCGAGGCCTTATTAGGGATATTATCACACCCATAAACATTTAATTACATTGTTGATAGAACAATGCACTTGATATGCAGTGTACTAAGTTCTGATTTTAATAAATGTTTTCACATTTGAGCTTTTTTTTCATTTTTTAGACAGTGGAAGATGGCACAGCACTCAAAAAGTATGATAAATAATTCATCCTGTGTTACTAACCCATCTCTATTGTGTCAGTAGTCATGAACATAATTGAATCACTCGTAGATATGCAGTTAAGTAATTACACTGAGAAACAATGTGGTTCAGTGTGTACATATCTCATTACAGTTCCAAATATCTGGAGGGGTCAACCATCAGTCAGTCCTGGCTATTTATTTATATATTTATTTATTTTTGTTCAATTATCACTTCATCTCTTGCAAATGTGAAAAATGCTAAGTTGTACCATGGTTTAAATGCCATAATAAGCTGTAGCACTCATGTCTCTCGCCTCCCAATAACTGGTTGAGGAAGTCAGTTCACAGGGTGGGTAGGGGAAGTCAAGGATACATCAACTTGACTAGGATTACATCCAGTAAAGCAGTGTTCAAACCAACCTTCAGGTTGAGGACAACTTTACCATACCTTCTGATAATATGGCTTTCTCTGTACAATCTGTTGGTTTTCAAATGGGTAAAAGGACACTACAACTGTTGTGGAAATTGCTTATCTAACTTTTATAGCATTAGGAAATAAAAAAAAAATATGGTGTCAATTGTGTAATGTAATCAAAATGAGGCATTTGATAACATTTTTTTTGGCATCTTACTATAAAAACTGGATTTAACAATGTACACAGTTTCAAATTAGGATTAATTTCTTGCTACCTGAAAAATAATATACAAGATGTCTCAGTCAGACCCAAACATCTCTCATCACATGACATAGGCTTTCATGGCCAGTATTTGTAATATTGCTGATATAAGCCCATGGTGCGAGGCATAATTCTCTGCCTAACTTTTATCTTCCACTGCTGGAGACTTCATCAGATCTAACATTTCTGACGTAAAGTGTGAGTGTGAATCTGGGCTATTTTCGTTTATTCCCCAATAACACCATCCACTTCTTTATGAGGTGACTTACTTGGAATTTGCAGCCACTCTTCTTTACTGGATAGCCGGCTGCTGGAAATCCTCTTGACTTCTTCTCTGTCGAATAATGCTAGGTGCAGGAATTTTTAGACTCTTTCTACTTATGAAATAAGTAGACATACAAACTCTGCTTTTTGTCAATTAACGATGTATTTGACTTCCATACACAATAAAACTCTCACTTTCAACATAAATATATAACTTCCAGTAAGCCCTCGTACAGTCAAACACCAGAAATAAATTAAATTACGTACAGTTAAAAGCAAGTTGGCTTTGATACCGTAACTTTTCTTAACATAAATCAGAAAATAAGTCTTGCCTATAGTAAGGTTATGTCAAGAGTTTTCAAGAGTTCTTTTTCAACTGTCCTTGTTTTAATAACAATAGTCAGTGACACAATAAGCACAGAGCTACACATAAAAACTCCCATGGTTCTTCCTCACACACTCATAAAACATCTATGGATTGCCCGACAGGTACTTGTCAGTGCCGTTCGTCTGCCGCATCTACTTTCTTCCCGCGACTGATTTTAAACCTGCACACACAAACATGTGACGCGTAGTAGGTAGGATTCTACCAACCCACACTCATATCCAGAATAGCATGTGTTTGAGATGGTAGAAGGCTGAGTGGTTCCAGAATTTACACAGAAATTCTCGAATCACTACACAGACACTTTAACAACTAACAATGCTATTATGCACTCAAACAAGCTCACCAAGCTGAGCTAGTTATTTGTATCCATACAATGGATGATTTGTGACGTCATCAGACCAATGCCTTAGATCAAGGAGTCATGCCAACATATGCTACGAAACTTGCAATGGGAAAGAGTTTGCACTGTTTGTTTTATTTAGTATTGGGACCCACAATTTGTCTAATATCAAGCCTTGAAATTGTTTTTGTATTTTTGGATTTCTATGGACACTCTGTACATCCTAGCATAGTAATTATTAGGCTTGCTAAAAAGTGAAAAGAAATGAAATGAAATGATCATATGGCATTGTTGGCCAGGAGGCCCCATCCGGGGAAGTTTGGCTACCAAGTGCAAGTCTTATTTCAGTTGATGCCACATTGGGCGACTTGCGTGCCGGTGATGAGGATGAAATAATGATGAGGACAACACAACACCCAGTCCACGAGTGGAGAAAATCTCTAACCCAGCCTGGAATCAAACCCAGGCCCACTGCATGGGAGGCAAGCACGTTGCCACTCAGCTAAGCAGGCGGTCTTGCTAAACTCACAGTGTCAGAGAAACAAATCTGGTTTCCTTGTCCTGGTGCATGGTCTGCTATTGCTGATTTATACATCTTGCCCAAGTGACAGTTGCAATGTCTCAGGTTTTCTCAGTGTGACTGGTTAATAGTAACTTCCAGGTGTTCAGGTGAGTTCTTGTTCCCATTTTCCCACAATACTTTAATGACCAACCCAGTCGCCTTCTTCAGGTGTTGCGAGTTTTGTTGTTATGTGCATGTTCTACCTTAACTCAAATCACACTGAGCTGTTGTTGATTCCACACTGCTATTTATAGCTGAGTTTGATTTCCGACATGCACTGCTCCTTTTGATGCTTTTTTCTTTTACAAACCGTGCACTGATACTCTGTGTAACACAAATTCCCTAAGTGTTTCCCAGCTCTGATAGATGTAATGGTTGGCAAGATTTTAACAAATTGAGTGACAGACCCCAAGTATTATTTAAATTGAAACCTCCATCCCCATTTATTAAGTTTTCTGATATCTTTATTTCAACCGACTCTTTAATTATGCCGGACCACAAATTTGGCGTCTGCACCACAATACGGGTCTCATCACATTTCATTTCATGATTTTATTCATAGCAGTCCTCAGAGACAGCTGATCTGCTTGGTTATTAAAGCCAAGTGTGTAGCTGATTTTCCTAGCATCTCTCCTCAAATGTTCTGATAGTCTGCCCTACATATAAAGTGCCATTTTGATCTACCACCACCGTAGCACTAGTGTCGCAGTTCTGCACATTTGCACTTGTTTCTCTGGTTCATTATCTTCCCACTACACCATTACAGCCCAGCTGTGTTATCTTTACATTTCTTAGCAATCATTCAAAATATTTAAGACAATCTTTGAGCCTGCCAACTGTGAAGTGCATTCTGTAGTATGGTTTTTGAATACAAAGAACTTTAATCCAGTAAATTCATTGTCAACTTGTGGAGATTTGTGGTGAAAATGTATTGACTGATGGAACAGTGAGAAAGTGGGTGAGACAATTCAATAATGGATGAACCAATGTTCATGAGGAAGCATGAAGTGGGCAGCCTTCTGTTCTTAATAATGGTCTGGTTGACAAAGTGAATGAGAACATTCATGAAAACAGATGGTTCACAATAAGAATGCTTTGTGATGAGTTTCCAAAGATTTCAAAATTTGTTTTGCATGATACTGTCACAAACTGCTTAAATTTTCACAAATTGTGTTCCTGTTGAGCTCTGAAAATGCTTGCAGATGTGCACAAAATGAAGCAACTTGGCAGAGAGAGTGTGAGACTGAGACCAAGGAAGAGAAACCAAAACTTGCTCATCTGATTATTACTGGTGCTTTGACATTTCGTACCTGATACACTGATGAGGGAAATGAATTCTTAAACAATATTGTGACCAGTGCTGAAACTTGCATTTGTCATGTCACTTCAGAATCAAAACAACAGTTGATAGAGTGGAGGCACTCATGATCAAAACAATGTTGTTAGCACAAAAAAATCATGTGAACTGTGGGACAGACAGGAGAGCCTGCTCGTTGAGTTCCTCCTCAGAGGTCAAACTGTCAATATGGTACGACATTGTTAAACACTGAGAAAACTTCAACGCTCAATTGAAAACAAAAGGCATGGAAAGCTCACCCAAGGCATTGTGTTGCTTCATGACAATGTACATCCCCATTTTGCTGGTTTCAATAAAAACCTTATTCAACAGTTCGATTGGGAGCATTTCTATCACCCATCATACAGCACCGGCCGTGCCTCTTCAGACTTCTACTTGTTCTTCAAGTTGAAGTGGATTTTGGAGGAAGGCTCTTTGACATTGATGGTGACACAAAAAAATGTATTCAGCAGTGGCTGTCTTCAGTGCTGGCAGCTTTCTATGAAGAAGGGATACAAAAGTTGGTTTCCCACTATGACAAAAATCTGAATAATGGTGGCAACTAATCAGAAAAACAGTTTAAGAAATGTTCTTTCTTGTAAAAATAAATTTTGATTTGAAAAAAAAAAAAAAAGGTTTTATGAGGTTTTTTTTCCAAAACAGTACTTACTTTCCAGGCATGACTCTTTAAGACATGCCACATTCACATGGGATGTGATATCCATCTGGCATTCAGAGATATAAATCACCTTTCACATCACAAAGAATACTTTTTATCTTAGTTGAAGGGGGCAAAATACACTTTATGGCATGTTTCCTTAGGAGTCTACTGAGCTTTCTGGATATTGGACCAGTAATAATCAGATGAGCAAGTTTTGGCTTCTCTTCCTTGGTCCCAGTCTCACACTCTCTCTCAGGTGTTACTGATTTGACTGCAACACCAATTCAATTTGATGTTATGAGTACACATTCCTTCAGAACAGCAGTTGTAGGTGTTGTAATGCTCTGGTGAGGCTCTCCTGATGGCTAGAGGAGTGGAGACAAGAGGTCAGTATGAGTGTCAAATTTCTCTATACTGTGACCCAGGAATCCATGTTAAGGAAAGGTAGTTGGTCCCCTTTTTAAAGTTCTATTGTGAATTTTATATTATGATGGACAGAGTTTACACATTCCAGGAACTCTTGAAGCAGAAAATGGAAACAACAACTGGGCTGAATATCTGGTAGCTCACTATTAATTGCTCTTTTGTTTCTTGAGGAGTTTATTAATGATTCTTTTGTAGTTCCTATGTACGCTTGGCCACAAGCGCATGGGATTTTATATATTCCTGCTGTGACAAGTTGTGGGCACAGCCACAGATGAAATACACATAGAATCAGCCTGAATTTTGCTTAGGGGCAAAGAAATAATTTAATGAAAGGTGAGATGAAAGCTCTCTGAGATTTAAATGCTGATGAAGATATCGTAGTTCTTCCAACAGATAAAGGCAGTGCTACATGGTACTGAAGAAAGAAGACTTCCACAGTAAAATTCGGGATTTATAAGAACCAGGAAGATATAGAGAACAACTTCTGTTCTCAGGATAATGAATAAGCAATGGAGGTCTCTTCAATTTCTCCCACTGACAAGAAGGGTCTCTTCAAGTCAGAAGCATTGCCACCAAGATTGTATGGTTATCCCATAAATTCACAAGCAGAGCATTCCATTGAAACCGAATGTTAGTGCCACTGACTGTATGACGTGGGGTTTCCAAAAACTTAGTCACTCTCCTACAGACATTTACAGAAAAAACTGACACTCATATTATAAATTCTGGTCATTTTATCAAAAAATCAAAATGCTTCAGACTCAGTCCAAGTGATATTACGGTCAGTTTTGATGTTGTATCACTGTTTACTATGGTTCCTCTTAATGAGACGATGTCACTGTTGGAAAGTATTTTCGCAAAGGATATAGTAGATCTCTTTAAGCATTGTCTCATGTCAACTTTCAGTGGGTCAACAAATTTTGTGAGCAAACTTATGGTGTGGTTATGGGGAACCCACACAGCAGAGTTGTAGTGAATTTTTATATGGAAAAATTGGAAGAAGTAGCCCTTCAGACGATGAAGAAGAAACCCTCATCTTGGCTTCAGAATGTGGATGATGCTTTCATTATCTGGTCTCATCCAGAAAAATAACACTCTGAATTTCTAATTTTTTGAACAATATTATTACATAAAGTTCAATATGGAAAAAGAGAGAGATCGCCAAATTTCATTTTTGAATGTACAGGTAATTAGAAAACATGACACAACTTCAGGATATAAAGCCTACAGGAAGCCCACTCACTCAGATAGATATCTTCACATAAATTCCAATCACCATCCTGAGCAGAATAGAAGAATGATCAAAACATTGACAGACCAAGCTAAAAGAACCTAGGAAGCACAGTACTTGGAGGACAAGCTTGATCATTCAAAACGGCCTTCATAAGAAATGGCTATGCTGATAAAGAGATGAATAGGGTGCTACATCCTCAAAGGTCTAGAGTTTCTAATGAAAAAGAACCAACTAAAGAGAAAGTTTTCCTTCCATTTGTAAAAAATATCACAGATTGCCTCAGCAAGGTACTCAGAAAACACAAAACTGATACACTGTTTAAACCAAAAAGAAAGGTGCGCAAAATCCGCCTCAAGGAATACAAGAGCAATTGCTCCCTCAGCAAGATGGTTAAACCAGCAGTATCAGATGATTCACTAGGACTAAAAAAAATCACCAAAATTAATTTCTCTGACACTGCAGTTTCAGCAAGATCTAACAAAATCTTGTTCAGATCTACAGAGGCTTTGAGTCTCAATAGCACATAAACAATTTCAATAGAAAAGAATGAGAATTGAAATTTGACGAGTTGAGGGATCTGGTGCTAAATAAAACAAACAGTGTAAACTTTTCCCCACTACAAGCTCCACAGCGTATACCTGCAGGGCTCCGTGATACTAGGCAGTGGTCTGTTAATGTCATGAATCAATCGTTGGGTAAATACATATAAACAGTGCAGCTTGCTTGAGTCTGAAATAGCTTTCTGAGTCATTAAAGCCTCTGATTAAGTCTCCAGCAGGGGAAGATGAAATGTCAGGCAGATAATTATGCCTAGGGCCACAGTCCAAACACCAAATATCAGAAATATACACTCTCTCTATTGACCAAAATTAGTATTGGTGATCTACAGAGTTCTATTCTTGAGCTGTTGTTTTTCAATATGTTTATAAATAACCATGGACCTTGTCATTAGTGGAGAGGCTTGCATGCCTCAGCGATACTGAAAGCTGTAACATAGGTGCATGGATGGGTATCTGTTGAGAGATGGTTAAATGATGATGGCATCCTCTTGGGTAAAATATTCTGGTGGTAAAACAGTCCCCATTTGGGTCTCCAGGTAGGAACTACTTAGGAGAATGTCATCCCCAGGAGAAACAAAACTGGCATTTTACAGATTGGAGTGTGGAATGTTAGATTCCTTAATTGGGCAGATAGGTTAGAAAATTTTAAAAGGGAAATAGATAGGTTGAAGTTAGATATAGTGGGACTTAGTGAAGTTCGGTGGCAGGAGGAAGAGGGCTTTTGGTCAGCTGAATACAAGGTTCTAAATACAAAATGAAACAGTTCTATTGCAGGATCAGGTTTAATAATGAATATGAAAAGAGGCATGTTGGTAAGCTACTGTCAACAGCATAGAGAATGCATTATAGTAGCCAAAGTCCACACACAGCACAGTAGTACAAGTTTATATGCCAACAAGCTCTGCTGATGATGAAGAGATTGAAGAAACGATGAAGAGATAAAAGACACTATTCAGATAGTTAACAGTGATGAAAATTTAATAGTGGTGGGGGGCTGGAAATCAATAAAAGGAAAGGGAACAGACGTAAAAAAGTAGCAGGTGAATATGGACTGGGGGAAAGGAATCGAAGAGGAAGCAGCCTGGTAGAATTTTGCACAGAGCATAATTTAATCATCACTAACAATTGGTTTAAGAACCAGGAAAGAAGGTTGTACAGCTGGAAAAGACCTGGAGACACCAGGATGTTTCAGTCTAATTATATAATGGTAAGACAGAGATTATGGAATAAGATTTTAAATTGTAAGACATTTCCAGGGGCAGACGTGAACTATGGCCACAGTTTATTAAACTCAAGAAACTGCAAATAATAATAATATTTGGAAATTAAGGAGACAGGAGCTGGATGAGATGAAAGAAACAGAGGTTGTTGAGAGTTTAAGAGAGAGAATTAGGCAACGATTGACAAGAACTGGGGAAAGGGATACAGCAGAATACAGTTGGGTAGCTTTGAGGGGTGAAAAATGAAGGCAGCAGAAGGTCAAATACGTAAAAAGACAAGGCCTAGTATAAAACCTTGGATAACACAGGAGATATTGAATTTAACTGAAGAAACAGGCAAAAAAGAATACAAACATCTAAAAAACTAGACTGACAGGAAGCACAAAACATCTAAGCAGGAATGGCTAGAGGACAAGTGTAAGAGTTTAGAAGTGTGTATCACTGCTAATAGAAATCCTTGGGTAACAGAAGAGATATTGAATTTAATTGATGAAAGGACAAAATATATAATGCAGCAAATGAAGCATGAAAAAAGGAGGAAGTGCAAAATGGCTAAGTGGGGATGGCTAGAGGACAAATGTAAGGATGTAGAGGCGAATATCACTAGGGGCAAGATAGATACTGCCTACAGGAAAATTAAAGAGCCCTTTGGAGAAAAGAGAACCCCTTGCATGAATATCAAGAGCTCAGATGGAAACCCAGTTCTAAGCAAAGAAGGGAAAGCAGAAAGGTGGAAGGAGTATATAGAGGGTCTATACAAGGGTGATGTTCTTGAGGACAGTATTATAGAAATGTAGATGAAGATGAAATATGAGATATGACACTGCGTGAAGAGTTTGACAGAGCACTGAAAGACCTAAGTCGAAACAAGGCCCTGGGAGTAGACAACATTCCATTACAACTACTGACAGCCAGGCCTAACAAAACTCTACCATCTAGTGAGCAAGATGTATGAGACATGCAAAATACCTTCAGACTTCAAGAAGAATATAATAATTCCAATTCCAAATAAAGCAGGTGTTGACAGATGTGAAAATTACTGAACTATCAGTTTAATAAGCCATGGCTGCTAAATACTAACACGGATTCTTTACAGATGAATGGAAAAACTGGTAGAGGCCGACCTCAGGGTAGATCAGTTTGGATTCCGTAGAAATGTTGGAACACGTGAGGCAATACTGAGAAAGGAGGATATAAGATGAACATCAACGAAAGCAAAACGAGGATAATGGAATGTAGTTGAATTAAATTGGGTGATGCTGCAGGAATTAGATTAGCAAATGAGATGCTTAAAGTAGTAAATGAGTTTTGCTATTTGGGGAGCAAAATAACTGATGATGGTCGAAGTAGAGAGGATATAAAATGTAGACTGGCAATGGCAAGGAAAGCATTTCTGAAGAAGAGAAATTTGTTAACATCAAGTATAGATTTAAGTGTCAGGAAGTCATTTCTGAAAGTATTTGTATGGAGCGTAGCCATGTATGGAAGTGAAACGAGGACGATAAATAGTTTAGACAAGAAGAGAATAGAAGCTTTCGAAATGTGGTGTTACAGAAGAATGCTGAAGATTGGATGGGTAGATCACATAACTAATGAGGAAGTACTGAACAGAATTGGAGAGAAGAGAAATTTGTGGCACAACTTGACTAGAAGAAGGGATCAGTTAGTAGAGCATATTCTGAGGCATCAAGGAATCACCAATTTAGTACTGGAGGGCAGTGTGGAGGGTAAAAATCGTATAGGGAGACCAAGAAATGAATACACTAAACAGATTCAGAAGGATGTAGGTTGCAATAGGTACTGGGAGATGAAGAAGCTTGCACAGGATAGAGTAGCATGGAGAGCTGCATCGAACCAGTCTCTGGACTGAAGATCACACATCCACACATCTACATCTACATACATACTCCGCAATCCATGGAGGGTACCTCGTACCACAACTAGCATCTTCTCTCCCTGTTCCACTCCCAAAGAGAACGAGGGAAAAATGACTGCCTATATGCCTCTGTACGAGCCCTAATCTCTCTTACCTTATCTTTGTGGTCTTTCTGCGAAATGTAAGTTGGCGACAGTAAAATTGTACTGCAGTCAGCCTCAAATGCTGGTTCTCTAAATTTCCTCAGTAGCGATTCATGAAAAGAACCCCTCCTTTCCTCCAGAGACTGCCACCCGAGTTCCTGAAGCATTTCCATAACACTCCGCGTGATGATCAAACCTACCAGTAACAAATCTAGCAGCCAGCCTCTGAATTGCTTCTATGTCCTCCCTCAATCCGACCTGATAGGGATCCCAAACGCTCGAGCAGTACTCAAGAATAGGTCGTATTAGTGTTTTATAAGCGGTCTCCTTTACAGATGAACCACATCTTCCCAAAATTCTACCAATGAACCGAAGACGACTATGTGCCTTCCCCACAACTGCCATTACATGCTTGTCCCACTTCATATCGCTCTGCAATGTTACACCCAAATATTTAATCAATGTGACTGTGTCAAGCGCTACTAATGGAGTATTCAAACATTATGGGATTCTTTTTCCTATTCATCTGCATTAATTTACATTTAACTACATTTAGAGTTAGCTGCCATTCTTTACACCAATCACAAATCCTGTCCCAGTCATCTTGTATCCTCCTACAGTCACTCAATGACAACACCTTCCCGTACACCACAGCATCATCAGTAAACAGCCGCACATTGCTATCCACCCTATACAAAAGATCATTTATGTAGATAGAAAACAACAGCGGCCCTACCACACTTCCCTGGGGCACTCCAGATGATATCCTCACCTCCGATGAACACTCACCATTGAGGACAACATACTGGGTTCTACGAGGGCAGTTCAATAAGTAATGCAACACATTTTTTTCTGAAACAGGGGTTGTTTTATTCAGCATTGAAATACACCAGGTTATTCCCCAATCTTTTAGCTACACAACACTATTTTTCAACATAATCTCCATTCAATGCTACGGCCTTACGCCACCTTGAAATGAGAGCCTGTATGCCTGCACGGTACCATTCCACTGGTCAATGTCGGAGCCAACGTCGTACTGCATCAATAACTTCTTCATCATCCGCGTAGTGCGTCCCACGGATTGCGTCCTTCATTGGGCCAAACATATGGAAATCCGACGGTGCGAGATCGGGGCTGTAGGGTGCATGAGGAAGAACAGTCCACTGAAGTTTTGTGAGCTCCTCTTGGGTGCGAAGACTTGTGTGAGGTCTTGCGTTGTCATGAAGAAGGAGAAGTTCGTTCTGATTTTTGTGCCTACAAACACGCTGAAGTCGTTTCTTCAATTTCTGAAGAGTAGCACAATACACTTCAGAGTTGATCGTTTGACCATGGGGAAGGACATCGAACAGAATAACCCCTTCAGCATCCCAGAAGACTGTAACCATGACTTTACCGGCTGAGGGTTTGGCTTTAAACTTTTTCTTGGTAGGGGAGTGGGTGTGGCGCCACTCCATTGATTGCCGTTTTGTTTCACGTTCGAAGTGATGAACCCATGTTTCATCGCCTGTAACAATCTTTGACAAGAAATTGTCACCCTCAGCCACATGACGAGCAAGCAATTCCGCACAGATGGTTCTCCTTTGCTCTTTATGGTGTTCGGTTAGACAAGGAGGGACCCAGCGGGAACAAACCTTTGAATATCCCAACTGGTGAACAATTGTGACAGCATTACCAACAGAGATGTCAAGTTGAGCACTGAGTTGTTTGATGGTGATCCGTCGATCATCTCGAACGAGTGTGTTCGCATGCTCCGCCATTGCAGGAGTCACAGCTGTGCACGGCCGGCCCGCACGCGGGAGATCAGACAGTCTTGCTTGACCTTGCGGCGATGATGACACAAGCTTTGCCCAACGACTCACCGTGCTTTTGTCCACTGCCAGATCACCGTAGACATTCTGCAAGCGCCTATGAATATCTGAGATGCCCTGGTTTTCCGCCAAAAGAAACTCATTCACTGCCCGTTGTTTGCAACGCACATCCGTTACAGACGCCATTTTAACAGCTCCGTACAGCGCTGCCACCTGTCGCAAGTCAATGAAACTATACGAGACGAAGCGGGAATGTTTGAAAATATTCCACAAGAAATTTCCGGTTTTTTCAACCAAAATTGGCCGAGAAAAAAAATGTGTTGCATTACTTATTGAACTGCCCTCGTATTACTTAAGAAGTCTTCAAGTCACTCACATATTTGGGAACCAATCCCATATGCTCATACCTTAGTTAGGAGTCTGCAGTGGGGCACCGAGTCAACGCTTTCTGGAAGTCAAGGAATATGGCATCCGTCTGATACCCTTCATCCATGGCTCGCAAGATATCATGTGAAAAGAGGGCGAGTTGTGTTTCGCAGGAGCGATGCTTTCTAAAGCCGTGCTGATGCATGGACAGCAATTTCTCTGTCTCAAGGAAATTCATTATATTCGAACTGAGAATATGTTTGAGAATCCTGCAACAAACTGATGTTAAGGATGTTGGTCCGTAATTTTGAGGATCCGTCCTTCTACCCTTCTTATATACAGGCATCACCTCCGCTTTTTTCCAGTCGCTCGGGACTTTACGTTGGGCAAGAGATTCGTGATAAATGCAAGCTAAGTAAGGAGCCAATGCAGTAGAGTACTCTCTATAAAACCAAATTGGAATCCCGTCCGGACCTGGCGATTTATTTATTTTCGACTAATTCAGCTGCTTCACAACCCCAGGGATGTCTATCACTATGTCCTCCATACGGAAATCTGTACGATACTCAAACGGCGGTATGTTTGTACGATCCTCCTGCGTGAAAGATTTCTCAAATGCTAAATTTAAAATTTCAGCTTTCGTTTTGTTGTCTTCCGTTGCCAGGCCAGACTGATCAGTGAGTGACTGGATGGAAGCCTTCGACCCGCTTACTGATTTTACGCAAGACCAGAATTTCCTTGGGTTTTCAGCAAGATCTTTTAATAAGGTATGACGGTGGTAGTGGTTGTATGCTTCGCGAATCGCTCTTTTTACAGCAGCACGAATCTCTACTAACTTTTGCCTGTCCTCATTCTCCCGATCTTTCTTGTACCGCGAGTGCAACTGTCTTTGCTCCTGAGCATTCTCCGAATTGCGCTGTTAAACCATGGTGGGTCTTTTCCATCCGTAACCCACTTTTTTGGCACATACTTCTCCAATGCGTGATTTACAATGTGTTTAAAATTTGCCCATAATTCTTCCACGTCCATCGTACCAGAAGTAAATAAAGTCGATTCATTTACCAAGTGGGATGCTAACAACTGCTTATCTGCTCTTTCTAGTAAGAATACTCTCCTAGCCTTCTTGACCGACTTTTTAACTTTCGTAACCATAGTCGTAATGACAACATCATGATCACTGATCCCTGTCTCAACACTGACACCGTCAATGAGGTCTGGTCTGTTCGTGGCTACCAGATCTAAAATATTTCCATTGCGCATTGGCTGTCAATTTAGCTGCTCAAGACAGTTTTCGGATAATGTGTTCAAAAGTAATTCACATGACGGCTTGTCTGTATCACCTGTAATGAATCCATAGACATCCCAGTCTATACTAGGTAGGTTGAAGTCGCCTCCAACTAATATAGCATGATCTGTCTACTTCTGCGATACAGAGTGTAGACTCCCTTTGAATGATTCTAAAACTGTCACGGTGGAGCCTGGTGGCCGGTAATAACACCCAACAATTAACTTTATCTCTCCTAGCCCTGTTAAACGTGTCCAGATAACTTCACAATCACACTCTACTTCGACCTCAGTAGACACAATATTTTTGTCAACTGCAATGAAGACACCACCTCCTACGGTGTCTAATCTGTACTTCCGATACACGTTCCAATCCTCACTAAATATTTCAGAACTTCCTATCTCAGGGTTCAGCCAGGTCTAAGTCCCACGAATAATTTGTGCACCACACACTTCCTGGAGGGCAGTAAATTCAGGAACTTAATTCCGAACACTCTGAAAATTTACTGCTAATATCTTGATAGCTGAAGTGTCTTTACACTGAGCGCATCCTGATTTCCCTGCCTGCACATTGACTGGTGAGTGTTCCTCAGGACACCTCGCACTACTGCCTAGCCTAAATAACCCCCATGTGCACGCCACAAGTACTCTGCTACCCGAGTAGCCGCTTCCTTTGTGTAGTGCACCCCTGACCTATCTAGGGGTGTCCTACAATTCCCCACCCAATAGCACAAGTCTAGAAATCTGCAGCCAAGACCGTCACAGAGTTGACGAAGCCTCTGGTTGAGACCCTCCACTCGGCTCCAAACCAAAGGACCCCGATCCACTCTGGGAACGATGCAGCAAATAGAGAGCTCTGCTTGCACCCTGCGTGTGAGGCCAGCGGTCTTCACCAAATCCGCCAGCCGCCCGTACGAACTGAGGATCGCCTCAGAAACCAAGCGACAGGCATCACTGGTGCCGACGTGATTAACTACTTGCAGACGACTGCACCCCGTACGCTCCATAGTCGCAGGCAAGGCCGCCTCCACATCTTGGATGAGGCCCCCCGGCAGACACACACATCACTAGGGAAAAGATATATACCACCTACAAGAAAATTAAAAATGGCTTTGGAGAAAAGAGAAGCAGCTGTATGAATATTAAGAGCTCAGATGGAAAACCTGCCTAAACAAAGAACGGAAAGCTGAAAGGTGGAAGGGGTACACAGAGGGTCTTCATACAAGGGAAATGTTCTTCAGTGCAATGTTATAGAAAAGGGAGAGGATGTAGATGAAGAGGAGATGGGAGTTATGATACTGCATGAAGAATTTGACAGTGTACTGAAAGACCTAAGTCGAAATAAGGCCCTGGGAGTAGATACATTCTGTCAGAACTACTGATAGTCAGAGCTCTTCCACCTGGCTTGACTTTGAGAAGAATATAATAATTCAAATCCCAAGGAAAGCAGGTGCTGACAGTATTACCAAACCATCAATTTAATATGTCATGGTTGCAAAATACTAACATTAATTCTTTATAGGGGAACTGAAAAACTGGTAGAAGCCAACCTAGGGGAAGATCAGTTTGGATTCCAGAGAAATGAAGGAATACATGAGGCAATATTGACTCTACGAGTCATCTCAGAAGAAAGGCTAAGGAAAGACAAATCTATGTTTACAGCATTTGTAGACTTAGATAAAGTTTTTGACAAAGTTCACTGGAATACTCTCTTTGAAATTCAGAAGGTAGCAGGGGTAAAATACAGGGAGTGAAAGGCTATTTACAACTTGTATAGAAAGAAAACTACAGTTATAAGAGTCAAGAGGCATGAAAGAGAAGCTGTGGTTGAGAAGGGAGTTAGATAGGGTTGTATCTTATCCACAATGTACACTGAGAAAGTAGTAAAGGAAACTAATGAAAAATTTGGAGCAAGAATTGAAGTCCAAGGAGGAGAAACAAAAACTTTGATAACTGCACATGACACTTTAATTCTATCAGAGGCAGCAAAGGACTTGGAAGAGCAGTTGAATGAATGGGACAGTGTCTTGAAAGCAGGAGATAAAATGAACATCATCAAAATCAAAACAAGGATAATGGATTGCAGACAAATTAAACCAGGTAATGCTAAGGGAATTAGATTAGAAAATGAGACTCTGAAAGCAGTAGATGAGTTTTGCTATTTGGGCATTAAAATAAATGATGATGGCCAAGGTACAGAGGGTATAAAATATAAACTGGTAATGGCAAGGAAAGCATTTTTGAAGAAGAGAAATTTGTTAATACGAAGCATACATTTAAGTGTTCGGAAGTAGTAGAGGGAGATCAAGACATGAATACAGCAAGCAGGTTCTGAAGGATGTACAAGGGTCATTCAGTAAGTAATACCCCATATTTTTTTAAAAAGCCATTAACATGCATAGATAAACATTCTTGTTGGTGTTCCATATTTGATGTTGTTCTGTGCACCAGTGAAATTTAGAACCGTTCTGACAGATGGCAGAGTTATGGCACAGTGTTAGAATGGTGTCTGCATAGGACTCACGTAACAAGCAGTGTGCTGTTATTGAATTCTTCTGCACAGAAAAAGAAACTGTGGTGAACATCCACAAACATTTGTGTGCAGTGTATGGCGATGCTGCAGTTGATAGGAGTAAAGTGATGGGTAAAGAAAGCTACAGCCTCAGGATATGCAGAAACAGAGCTCCAGGTTAAGCCATGCATGGGACGGTCTGTCACAGCCACTCCTCCAGACATGCTGAATTGAACAGATGTCATTATTCATGCCAACTGGCACATCACTAGTTGACAATTGGCTCTACAGTTGTCGGTCAGCATTTGAATTGTGAGTGTGTCAGTCATGCAGTGAAAACATGGCTATGCCTACAGGACAAGAGCTTTTACCAGCACAGAATACATGCTCTTCCACAACATTGGCGTATGGCCACAGAACGTGACATAGAAAAACAGGACATGGACAAGATATGTTGACGTATATTGTCACCAAATTCTGACACTTAACAAAAAAAATGTTGTGTCGGAGGGGCGGGGGGTGGGGGGGAATGTGGGCCATTTCTTACTGAACCACTCTTGTGTGTTGAAATAGTTATTTGGTGATGAAGAGGCTTGCACACAATATAGTAACATGGAGAGTTGCATCAAACCAGAGTTTGTATTGAAGATGACAACAACAACATAAATGAGTTATCCCATGAAATGCAGTGCTTGACCAAAAAAGTGAAGGACCTAAAAGACTTGGTCAGATGTCAATGTAACATCATGCATGTAGGTACCATTGGTGAGTATGTAATTGATTCAAGTTGCAATTCCGTCTGACAAGTAGAATAGCCACCAGAGTTCATTAGTGTTGTTTGTGTTTAGTGTTGTTACCAGATCTGGTAGGGTGCACAAAAGGTTTGAGTGGTTGGTTGGTTTTGGGGAAGGAGACCAGACAGCGTGGTCATCGGTCTCATCGGATTAGGGAAGGATGGGGAAGGAAGTCGGCCGTGCCCTTTCAGAGGAACCATCCCGGCATTTGCCTGGAGTGATTTAGGGAAATCACGGAAAACCTAAATCAGGATGGCCGGACGCGGGATTGAACCGTCGTCCTCCCGAATGCGAGTCCAGTGTCTAACCACTGCGCCACCTCGCTCGGTCACAAACGGTTTGAACAGCATCAAATGTTAAGTGACCACTGTGAAGGTCACAGAGATGCCACAAACCAGTGAGTCCGAAAGTGTCATCACATGGCCAGCTGGTTGAATTGTGCGATATCGAGATAGGGTGTAAACGGTGGCTCAATGTTGGACTGAATGGGAATGTGACAGCAAGCATTTTCGTCGTCAAGCTTCCAGTTCAGCATGTCTGACCATCACAAGACAAGATTTCCCTTATTGTGCACCAGTGCTATAGTGCGCCAAGTATAACCTAACTGCTTTGCATCTGTGCCTGCAACATCAGAACAAGTAATGGACTCCTTGCAACATCCCGTATTATCCCAAACCATTAGTCAGAGACTAGAAGTAGAGAATTACTGTCCTATGTGTAGGGTGCCATTAACACCACAATACAAAAAGCTGCATTTCGAATGGTACTGTGATCAGGGAGAATGGACCACTGATGAATGCCATCACACTGTGTTCAGCTATGAATTGTAGTTCTGAACTATACTAGATAATAATCATTTGCAAGTATGGTGGTAACCCCTTCTTTCACTGATATGGAGAGACACAGCAGTGTTACACTTGGCATCACGGTATGGGGAGGTATCAGGTGTAACTTAAAGTCACACACTGGTAGTGTCTGAGGACACTGAAGCTACAATACGACTTCTTGCACCATCATGAGTAACCCTTCATTTGACAGTATCATGGTGACATTTTTCAACAGGACAATGCCTGTACATACATGGCACTTGTCTCTATGGAACATCTGCATGATGTTGAGGTACTGCAATTGCCAGAAAGATCCACAGATCTATCCCTGATAGAACTTGTCTCGAACCAACTCAGAGTCAACTTCGTCCCCGTGCCAGTATGGGGGACATATCGAGGACCAATTGCAACAGCTGTGGGCCAGTTTGCTTCAGGAGAGGATACAACAGGTTTATGATATCATTCCAAATGAAATCAGTTCATGCATCCAGGCCAAAGGGTTCCAGCTTCATACTGATAAGATCACTTTTTGTAATTTTACTCAATTCAATAATCCACCTGTGAAGATTCATTTCATTTCCTCCTTCCCTTCTAGATGCTTCAATTTTTTTTTTTTTTTTTTTTTTCTGGAGTGTATTACAGTCTGTCATCTTCCATACAGATTATACAGCCTTATTTACATCGTGTGATAAAATTTCAGTTCCTGATAATGTGATGCACAAACCACTGGGCTCAACATTAAATTGGTCAACAGTTATAAACTCCTTTGTAAACCAAACAAAATTCCAACACCTTCAGTTATGTTAGTTTAAGAACAGATGAAATTTGATGGAAAAGGAACATGTGTGCTTGCATTGCTATGGAACTATTTTTTTATGATGTATTACACTGCTAAATTTTCTAGCACTGCTACTGTGTGAAATTTGTCATAGCTTAAGGATACAGTTCAAGGTTGAAAAATCAGTCACACATTGATCTGTCACAAGAAATAGTACCTTGAAAATGCAAACCATTTACTTCCTTTTTACCAGAACTTGTAGAAAAGTAAAGTAATAAAGTTTTAGGAATTCATACTGAGCCTTAATATAACTGGGAGAACACGTAATGTGTAAATCATTTGCTGTTCTATAGCATGTTTCTTTTTGTTGAACGATGGCTTTGGTGGAGGTGATGAAATGTTCAAGCATTGATCAGCAGAATGACATCATAGATAGAGAAGTGGCTGTCAGACTGAAGACCAGGTATCACTCAGCGAGAGGGAAAGAACACTCATTCAGTAAGCCGATGCCATGAAATATGCAAGCCAACATCCTTAAAAGCCAAACTTGCAATTTCTTACAGTTCACGCATGGCTTCTGGAGGTGCTGACTAAACAAGCAAACCAAAGCAAATGAGTCATTACCACCTAACGGTAATGTCTGGCTGCTTCTGCCTGTTATGGTTTCCGTGGTGGTAGTACTTCACTGGAAAAATAATAAGCAGCCGGCTCACTTATATCCCACCAAATCAGACCCTTATTCTTAGATATTTGTTGTATCCAGCAACATCCAGGGACATACAGTATGGCATGCAGCACATTCTATGCCAGCTGATGACAACAGCTTGCAGCACAAATGGCACAACCATCCACCATAAATGGACTTTGCCACTGCTGGTTGCAGGGTCTCACCTGAGTTGAAATATGCAGGCAGTCAACTTGTTGCTTCCACTCTGTTCGGGGAATACGTCACTTCTGTTCTGTTAGGTGAATACCTACTGTTGTCGTCGAACTTGCTGATGGGCTGTGAGTTCGAACCTGAGCCAGCTTGCTGCCCAGCTACAGTGTCACTGTCAACCAGCTTGTGCAGGCCTACAACATTACTGGCCATTGCCTGGGGCAAGCGGATGCCATTATCTTCAGTTGGCATGCTGATGCTCATGGTTGTATCTTGTTATAGCAAGCAGCACAGCTCACTGTTGTGAAACATGTAAAAGTAGTAGGCATAGACAGCCATTCAGAAAAACTGTTATGTTAGAAATATACCTAATGGCTCTTCGCATCATTGCATTTTGTTCTCTTTTCTTTTTTTTGGGGAGGGGGTGATTGATGAAGGATTAAACATGTCATTCTTGGTACCACAGAGGGGAGGGGAGAAACATTGTGAATTTTATCAGCTCAGGTTGCTTGTGTGAGAGCAGAGCTGGCAGATATAGCAGAGAAAATAAAGGTTGAAAAGGAAAAGAACATTGCTTTGGGAGCAGGCAACACAAATGCAGCTAAGTGAATACAGGTCGAGGAGGGAAAGCAGTGGGCTTTGCATGGCGAGTTACTCCAGTGTATGTAGAGAAGAGGCAGCAACAATGGGATGATGAGTGGATTAAAAACAGGGACTGGAATGGTTGTCTGACAATAAATTTGTGCAAAATCGTAATCCGTTAAATGTGTGGATGTAGGTAGTAATGAGAAAGAAGTTAAAGGTGTACTCCAAATAGTAACACTGTAAAAGTTAAAGTGAGTAATATCAAATTACCAACTGCAATACCTTGTGATAATGCAGAATCTGAATTATCTATAGGGCCAGACATAGAGAATGTGAGCTGTACTGAAGCAACTGAGTGTTTGAATAGCAACATAGATGGTAATGATTTAGGCATGGTAGTATCTACCCTGTTGGGTGATAAT
Source organism: Schistocerca nitens (assembly GCF_023898315.1). Lineage (NCBI taxonomy): Eukaryota > Metazoa > Arthropoda > Insecta > Orthoptera > Acrididae > Schistocerca > Schistocerca nitens. The sequence continues at coordinate 435,810,675 of NC_064621.1, forward strand.
AGGTGTTGCGGAGAGACTGTGGAGTTGGGCCATATCTATAAGGAATTACATGTGCCAATTATTTCTGTGCGATGCAGATTGGAACTACAGATGGTAATTTTGTTTTAGATAATGCAAGGATACACAGGAAGCTATTGATAATGTTAATTGTGTTGTAAAAGTTGTAGATAATGACACAACAGAGATACTTTTATTTCTTAAGGACACAGATTTGTTGCCACCTGTGATTGCACTGCCTCGTCAGAAGGGGGACGGAGGAAGAGAAGAAAGGGGAAACATGCTTGTAAGGCTAACAGTTGGGCCAACAAGTAACAATGCTACTGGGAATGTGTGCCTGAGGATGAGGAGGTTTTTAAAGTTGATTATACTGGCAATGTTAAAGGCACTGAAGGAAAGAGGAAATGTCACGTAATTGTTCTTTGGTAGCACATCCTTGAAATGAGGGAGACATTGTTTCAGCTGAGAGTGACTGCTGTCAATGATACACTGTTGCAAGGTTCTCCTGTAATAAGTGTAAAACCAGCCAAACTGTGTAAGAAATCATGAAGATTAAATTCACATTATAAAGTGCCACAAGGCAAGTGAAGCTGTTTTGGTTGAGAAGAGGTACAAGAAAGCATAGCATTGCAAGAAGTCTATCTTTAATTAGCTTTGAAGTAAAGTGAATAAGTGAAACCTTGAACAAATATCTCGTGTCTGGTAGTGCAATATGTGGTTTTTGTATAAGCATAGTTTTAACAATGTGTTCCTGAGAAGATGTAAGGGAAACTTTTGTTGCAAAAACAAATTTCCAAATGACGTACCAAAGCAGTGCTTTAAAACCATCTGATAAATAAGAGGAAAGCTGAGCATGAGAAATTAAGTGGAACCATTTGCTGTTGTAGTATTAAGGAACATGTTGAGAAGAGAGAGTTTCGAAATTTTATTTTACTAGTTTGTTGTGTAAGTTATGTTCTATAGAGCAATGCTGCCTTTTAATAAAGCTTAGTGTAATAACAGTTTCAAACATCTACGTTCATGCCTCTATACTCTTATGTTAGGAACAACAACACAGAATGAGTTTTAGGGGAAGAAAACCTTCACTATGACACCATAACTAAAGCTTGTTTTGACATTCCAAGGCACAGGTTAGCAGAAACTGGAACATACAGAAAGTGAATGTTCTTAGAATCTTTCAAAATCAACCTTTTTTTTTTATCAACTATGCCACCTGTAAATTATCTCACTTTGATCGACTAAGCCACTTATAATTTTTGGAACAAAATTGCATAATTAGCTGTCAGATAACCTATTTTATAAATGAACAGAAAATAGTTATATGACATGCATATCACTAACATATGATGGGAACTATACCCATTGACTTACCCACACTATTATCAAGTATCTGTGATGAAGTCTGTCTCACTGGAAGTCATCGATGTCAAATAAGGATTACTCATTTATAAAAATTAAGAGTAACAACATTTGAGTCATTAAACCTCTCAGTTACTTGGAAATAACCAGAAGCACAATGGAAATTCAAAGTTTAGCTCCATGGAGCCTATTCCTACACAAGTTTATTGTTATGTGGAATGGGTTGGAGAATGCCTCACAATATTCCTGAGGTCATCTATTTGGCTCATTAATCAGAAAATACTGACGATGGTGATGGTCAATAGGTTTTGGTAGGAGGAAAGGAGTAATGAGCAGACTAAGGCACAATTTAAACACAGCCTTCCTTATTAAGACTATTCAGTGTGGTGGTATATCACAAAACAATCACTACTGAAAAAAATTTATTTTGATTAAAGATAAAAAATCACTACTGAATGGAGCAATACATAAAATAAAGTAAAGGCAATCAGTCACTTATAGCAGACCGATGTGGGGAGCACAAAGACACATAACAGGAAACAGCATTCACACTATCTTTTGAGCTCTTGCCCTTTTTCTAGCAAAAATACATACATTCCCATATACAACTACAGAGATAGAGACACCATAATGTACATGCCCACAGTAGCAGCAAGACTCTTGCTACTGCCAGCACGTACATTTGTGTGTGTGCATGGTTGTGTGTGTAAACATGTGTACTCTCACTAGAAAAAGAGCAAGAGCTTGAGCGCTAGAGTTAACTATTTTGTGTTACGCATTTCTGTGCACCACACACCAGTTCTCTATAGGTAAGTGGTTGCCTTTCCCTCATTTTACATATTTTGGCAACAATAAAGTATATTTAACAATCAACTATTGCAGGGGAATTAAGCTTTAAATACATTCAGAAAATAAATATCTTCTGTTAAATTCATGAAAAAGATCTGAAGCAGCTTGTTTTATCCATGTTATACACACAAAATGGAGAGGGAAGTACAAGTTAAAAAAACAATTTATAAAAAGTACAGATCCCATACACACATGTAGACATGTTCTGGATATGTTCTAGATATAGATACAGATGTAGATAAGTTCTACTTATGTTCTGTATACTTCATGAAGAAACAGATCCTGTTATTCCCCAACTGCCATCACACTACGAGTAAAACAATCCCCTTAAGGCAAAGTCAGTGAATTATGTTAGTCTGGAGGCTACACCAAGATGGCTGAGGCCCATGAAACTGGCTCTAGGATTTGCCATTACATGGCATGTAGATTCTGCAATGTTTTCACAAAGCAACTGCTCAGCTACTTCAATGAAGATGTCATGCAACTGTGCCGAGGAAATGTTGTGGAGTTGATTTCACACAGCCAGCCATGACTTCATTTCCTGTGCCAAACTCTGCACCTCAGAGTACCACAAACACCCAATATCCTCAATTATTTGTTGTATATATTCAAATACATATTGTCTCAAATAGTTTTTGCCCTCCAGAGCTCATGCTAATACCATGGAAGTTATTCCTTGAGATCAAAATACATGTCCTATCATCCTGTCCCTTCTTACAGACTTTTTTTCCATATATTCCTTTCATTGCTGATTCTGCAGAGTTTACAAAAACATAATGTGTGAGAAGACTGAGAATAGTATATTCTATAAATCTTTCAAGAAACTGTATAGTGTCACACCTTTAAAACCATCTGTTAACCACATGAGAATGATTAATGCCAAACAACAGGCTTTCAAGGGAGGTGTAGAGTACCATGAGCTATTTGTTCTGTTTTGCACTCCATAGTGGTACTGTCTTGTAAACTAACGTGATAAAAGGAAGCACTGAGACTGGAAAGATTATTAGTTTTTAAATGCTTTCTAAGGTTACTATATTAATTATAACTATATTAATTACTTAGAAGCTGAGTTGAATAATTTACTTTTTCAAATATCTGCAGCTGTAGAATTGTTAATATCACTATTCACAAAAAAGATAGTTATTTAATTCTGATAAATATCACAAGTTAGTGAAGTTCGGTGGCAGAAGGAACAGGTCTTCTGGTCAGGTGAATACAGGGTTACAAACACAAAATCTAATAGGGGTAACACAGGAGTAGGTTTAATAATGAATAAGAAAATTGGAACGCAGATAAGCTACTACAAATAGCATAGTGAATGCATTACTATAACCAAGACAGACACAAAGCCAATAAACACCCAGTACAACATCGCAAGTTTATATGTCAACTAGCTCTGCAGATGAAGAAGAGATTGAAGAAATGTATGATCACATAAAAGAAATTATTCAGATAGCTATGAGAGACAAAAATTTAATAGTCATGGGGAACTGGAATTAGATAGTAGGAAAAGGAAGAGAAGGAAAAATAGTAGGTGAATATGCACTGGGGGGAAGGAATGAAAAAGGAATCTGCCTAGTAGAATTTTGAACAGAGCCTAATCATCACTAACGCTTGGTTTAATTATCATGAAAGAAGGCTGTATACGTGGAAGAGACCTGGAGACACTGGAAGGTTTCAGATTGATTATATAGTGGTAACACAGAGATTTCCGAACCATATTTTAAACTGTAAGACATTTCTGGGGTCAGATGTGGACTCTGACCACAATCTATTGGTTATGAACTGTAGATTGAAACTGAAGAGATTTGCAAAAAGGTCATAAATTAAGGAGATGGGACCTAGATAAACTGAAAGAACCAGGTAGCTGAGAGTTTCAGGAGGAGCATTAGGGAACGACTGAAAAGAACAAAGAGAAGGAATACAGTAGAAAAAGAATGGGTAGCTTTGAGAGATGAAATAATGAAGGCACCAAAGGATCAAGCAGGTAACAAGATGAGGGCTAACAGAAGTACTTGGGTAACACAAGAGTTATTGAATTTCATTGATGAATGGAGAAAATACGAAAAATGTGATAAATGAAGCAGGCAAAAGGGAAAGCAAACAATTAAAAAATGAGACTGACAGAAAGTGCAAAACGACTAAGCAGGGGTGGCTAGAGGACAAATGTAAGGACTTAGAAGTGTATATCGGTAGGGGAAAGATAGGTATCACATAAAGGAAAATTAAAAAGAGACCTTTGAAGAAAAGAGAACTGCCTATATGAATATCAAGACCTCAGATGGAGATCCAGTCCTAAGAAGCAAAGGAGGGAGAGTTGAAAGGTGGAAGGAGTATATAGAGGATCTATACAAAGGAGATGTACTTGAGGGCAATATTATAAAATGGAAGAGAATGTAGATGATGATGAGATGAGAGATATGATACTGTGTGAAGAATTTGACAGAGCACTAAAAGACCCAAGTTGAAACAAGGCCTCGGGAGCAGACGGCATTCCGTTAGAAACGTAGAGTGTATAATAATAGTTTATAATAATTACATGTTATTTATGGTTGTTCAAAGCAGGAAGACTTATTAGAGGTTAAGTGAAAATTTTTGAGACTTTGACACACTAAGCCACAACATGCGGAAGCGGCTGCAGTCAAACAAGGAAGGTCGGCACATGTATGACACTGGTCATGTTTCTGACCAACGTGAGAAGGCCAATGACCAGCAGTTTGTGAAGCAGCAGTCAGTACTTCAACAGATCAACGACCAAGCAGATGGGCAATGCTTCCAAGTAGAACAACAGCCACCACTCTTCGCACATCAGTGGTCAATGCTCCAAGAACTGTCAATTTACTGAACTCAGGTGTGTGACGTATCTGGCGATGCAGGGGAGACGACCACATGGAGGTAAAACACTGGAAAGCTGGCAAGTGTGTCAACATTGGTCACGTTTCTGCCGAACGTGAGCAGCATAGATCAACAACCGAAGAGTTAGTCGCCGCCCTAGAAACTTAGTGAGATTGTAAAAAACAATGAATAAATACCTCCAAGAAAGAAGATATGATGAAATGTTGCATGGACGGATGGACCGATGGTTAGTCAGGGGATGTCATACTTTGCTACGATGACTTAGCTGCTATGCTGCTCGACAGAAGACGTCAGTACCAGGCCACTAGGCCAACGCAGAGGATGCCATCCCAGATGTCACCAGAAATAAGTTCATGTGGTACTTACCCAGGTGGCTGGCAAAGATGAAAGGACTGTGGCGTCACCAAATAGGTCACCTGTCAACTTAGAGGTTGATGAACTCCGCCAGAAGACACCAAACCTGAGGGTCACTGGTTCAATTCCAGAATTGAGCACTCCACATCGTGCCGTAGCTGCTTGTTAATATGCAACAAGCGAATTCACAAGAAGGAGGCTGCACAACCACCACAGAGAGTTATGGGCATGGTGCTGAGGGAAGAATATGCTGTTGGCGTGCCGCTGCAACAAGAACTGTTGCCATATCAGCTGTTACTGGAATCTACACGCTATGACTCTGCCGCTCTGCAGCCACGAGGAATTGAGCGAGTCAAAAGATAATGTATTAGTCTGTTTATTTTAAGAGTCTTATGTCTCAATAAATGACTGTTAGTGGAACCACAAATGTTTCACTCACACCTCACCCACTGAGCTAAGGAAAGAACCCACTCCACCGTCCTCAAAGTGTCATTTTCTTCCCACCATCCCTGAGAAAATAAAGACCTTTGCTACCCTCTGGCACTGATGCTCAATATCTAGAGTCACTTAACCCTGATCCGCTACTTTTGGTGTCAGATGACCTTGGTTCTATTTTGAGGTGTACGTAATAGGGAATTTGTGGTACAAGAAATTCATAATGCCATTATCAGTGACAGGCCGTGAACAGCAGACAGTATTTCAGCACACTTGTGAGTGCAAATTGGTTCCAGACTTTCTCCTTTTCAAGTAATGCTTTCGCGGTGTAAAGAACAAATGATGTAAAGTTCTCATTTTTTTCAAACACATTTGACACTAGCGAATTTCTTTTCAGGGGGTGTTAGATGTTTCTTTTGATCAAAATTGTAATTAAATTTCTAATGTTACTTTTTATATAGCTGTATGAATTGTTGAGTCAATAGTTCGACATCTAGTGCAATCTATCCCATAATAGATTTATTAGCAGCCACTCTTGTGGCTCCCTTTTCTGGCAATCCAAGTGAGGATATAGAAGCATTTTTTGCTTATTTGTTAACGGCCGCTAAACTTGGTTATGGTCAGATGAACAGATGTTGCAAATGACAAAGTTAAGGTTAATAGGGGAAGCTAAGGTGCATGTACTATATCATGAGGAGTTACAAAATGCATTAACTTTTGAAGAATTGAAACAAGGTTTGCTCAAAGGATTTAAAAAGCAGAACAGTTGCTGTTTTTATACAGTACAGTTGAACACCAAGTCCCGAAGGCACAAATAAACAATAGAAAGCTTTGTGGATAGAATATGAAAGGTTAATAGTAACACTAACCAATTCTCAGGCAGTGATGAAGCCAATATGTATACTCTACAAGAAGCAGAGAATAGACCCTTAGATACTTTTTTGAGAGGACTGCCACCCGAAATATCGTGCCGTGTTAGGGCAGAATTTTCAAAGAATTTAACTGATGCAGTGAATTTGCTATAGCTTTAGAGGAAACAGAAGCCACGATGAGGTGCAAAGAAAGAAAAAATGTATTTTCTACAGGGATCCATTGCTTCAGATGTGATCGGAAGGGACACATAGCAAAAAGCTGTCACCAACCACAGTGTACAAATTGTCTAAGGATGGGCCATACATATCTTGAGTGTAGCAGTACTGGGGAAATTTGCAAACAGGGGTCCGTTAAACAGGAATGGGAACCCCAGAACCATGCTATTAGAATGCATACAAAGGTGGAGTGTTGGTTACCAGGCACTATTAATGGTAAAACACACAGATTATTAGTCGACAATGGGGCTCATGTGTCAGTCATAAGTAAACAGTGCACTGAGGTGAAGAGACATGACCCTCCAAGATATAAGTTAAGTGGTGTAGGTGGAGGTGATATACATTCAGTAGGCTGTACGTCACTTACATTTCACATTGAGGGTGTTTAAGATTTCAGGAGTTTTGGAAGTTGTATCAAAGGCAAGCGACAAATATGATGCTATTCTAGGGTTAGATTTCCTAAATAAACGTCATGTCATAATCAACTTCGGGCAGCAAACAGTGGAGCTTAGCGGAACATTGTTTCGATTGGGTGACACAGCTGCCAAGGACGCTCTGCCATAAGTTCCCTCTCCCCGGAAAGAAGAATCAACTAAACTGCGAGCAATGTTCTTGAAGATAGATTCATGGGATAAAATACCATTTGGTACAGGAAAGCTACTTTGGGTGGACATTAATGCTGCTTTACCCCCAAACAAACTATGCATAGTGGAACTGTTAGAGGAAAATGATGAATTAGATACAGCACATTGTTTTGTGTGCGGGAGTATAGGTCGTGCTGCAACAATTGATGGAGTACAGAAAATACCAGTGCATATAGATAGTTTTGGGGCAGAAGACAAGGAGTTAGGAAAGGGAATGTTATTAGCTAACATTAAGTGCCTTAAGGAGGGTGATTCTGATTGGTCAGATGTAGACAATAGTGACAAACCAGCTGCCTACAAAACTGCATTGTGCCAGAAGTTATCACACTTAAAAGGAAATGAACGATTCCAACGAGATAACGCCCCAGTTTATAGGAGACCATAAAGAGTTCCTCACCAGTTACAACCAATACTAGATGAATTCACAGATCAGCAGTTAAAGGATGGTATAATAGAGCCTTCAGATTCACCATATAGTGCAAACATAATTATGCCAAAGAAATCTGCTGACGGTGCAAAACATTATAGATTCTGCCATGATTACAGGCATTTAAATAGCAAAACAATTTCAGACATGTATTCATTACCGAAAATCATAGATACCACTGACCATCTCAGCAACAGTAAATATTTCTCCACAGCTGACTTGAGGAGCGGGTACCATCAAATAGAAGTTGCACTAGAAGACAGACATAAAACTGCTTTCTCCACACCTTCAGGTTGTTGGGAATTCTTAAGAATACCTTTCACATTAAAGACTGCCCCCACAACATTCCAAACATTGCTAGACGGTGTGTTACATGGATTAAAAACTGTCAATGTATGATATACCTCGAAGACATAATCGTATTTTTAAAAGACATCAAAGAGCATGCGATTCGCTTGCAAGAAGTTTTCCAACATCTCACAGATGCTAAATTAACATTAAATTTGGAAAAGTGTCACTTCGCATTAAAGAAAGTAACATATTTAGGCCATGTTATCAGTGAACACGGTATCAAAACCGATCCACGGCTAATAGCCGCAGTTAAAGATTTTCTAACACCACAGTCAACCACAGAAGTACAGCAATTTCTAGGTCTCTCAAATTATTATCGAAAGTTTGTAAAAGACTATGCAGAAATAGCATGACCTCTCATGCAGTTATTGAAAAAAGGTACTAAATTTCACTGGACAACAGAATGTGACACAGCACTGGAAACACTAAAATAAAAAATAACACACAGTCCTGTATTAATCTACCCAGATTCCAGCAAAGAATTCATCCTGTCATGCGATGCATCTGGACATGCTATCGGTGCAGTTTTGGGTCAAAACATTAACAGTGCAGAACATCCAGTAGCCTACGCATCCAGACAAGCATTCAGATAATTAAATATGGCAGAAAAGAATTACTCAACAACAGAAAAGGAGTTACTGAGTATCATCTATGGTTTAAAATATTTCAGGTGCTATAAATAATAATAAATTCCAAATAACCACGGACCATGCTGCTCTCAAGTGGTTATTTGGGATAAAAGACACATCAAATCATTTGTCGCATTGATCCCTATGCCTCTCTGAAATGGACTTTGAAGTCATTCATAAACTGGGGAAGAAACATTCCAATGCAGATTGTCTTAGCAGAAAGGTAGTGGTATTAGAAGCAGTAGGTTGCAATGAAGCAGAATGGTGAAAAGCACAGGCTTCAGATGCAGATTACAAAAGATATGTGACACAGCGGCAGTTTTGTTTACTGGATGGGGTCCTGTGTTCAACAACTAGTCTCGGGCCAAGAATCATGGTTCCCAAATGGCTCCGACAGGAAGTCATGTAAGAGGCCCATGAATACATTAAGCAGATTCAGAAAGATGTGGGTTGCAGTAGTTATTGGGAGATGAAGAAGCTCACGCAGTATAGAGTAACATGGAGAGCTGTGTCAAACCAGTCTTTGGACTGAAGACCATAACAACAACAACATCACAACAATACTTGGCACCAACAAATATTCAGTAGATGCAATACAAATATAATTTACATTAAGTATTTACTAATTTTATATTATCTTTCTGATACAACAGTATTATAAGACACAGGATGTCCAAAGAGGAATGGTCAAAACTCAGAGATATGACAGAAACAATCATCGGAAGTAAAGAAGCCTTGTAAACATGGGATATAAAATGTATACCATAAGAGATATGGGCACTTGTTCAGTAGAAGAGATGTATTTCACAGTAGCAAAGACAGACAAGTGCTTATAGCTCTTAAGGTATGCATGTTAGAGCTCATGTTTAACAGACATTTTTGCTTTGAATGATTACGTCAGTCATATTTCTGAATATTGACCATTCCTCGAGAGACATCCATATAACAAAGTGTAACTACTACTTTTGGTTTGTATGAGACTTGCAGTGAACATACACAAATCTATTCCTAATTTCTGCTATAGGAACTGCATCATTTAGGGTTTACTTTTTCCTTCTCTGCAATAAGCAGCTTTATTAATTAAGTCAGCTTTGTCCTTTGTTTGAAATGAAATCCTTTATTTTAGACAAGTAAGAAACATAGGGAAATAGTAAATATAAAATAACTTCTGTCAGTAATTAGAATGAACCACACTGTTTAAAAAAGCTGATAACTGTCAGAAAGGACAAGCACGGAAATGTTTTTTAATGAGAGGGCTACTTGCACTTTTACCATCGAGGATGCTGTGGTGCTTGAAACTTGAATTGTCTTTTGACATTAGAGTAGTTGTTACCTCGTGATATAAATATGAGAAAACAGCAGCTCTTGAAATTTAAATCTTGTTACGCCACATTCAAGAAACAGTTAAAGTTGCTAAGATTGATCAGTTGCTGCAATCAGACTGCCATTTTCAGCAAGTTCTGACTTGCTGGCAGTTATGGGGAAGGTGTTGGGCTCTATTGCTTAATATTTCGAACCATAAAGTTTCTAGTTCTGTAAGCGTGCCATTGTTATCGTATCAGGTTCACCAACCATAAGCATGAAATGAGGGACTACACAAAGCAACAAGGAATCGTGTCCCGAGACTGGGGGAAAAAAAGAAAGTTGAAGGCTGAAGGGTCAATTTTCAGGAATACACCAGTGCTGTTTAATGCCCAAATGTTCTTTGTATGGTGCAACTGATTTAGTGGAACCAACTTTCATACCAATGTATCAGCTTCTTACCTTTATAGCACTTCCCATATTCCACATTTTACTTTTACGATAAACAATTCCGAGTGACTGATGCAGACCTAAGTTCCAACAAGGCATCTGGAGTAGGCTGATTAGCTGTGACCCACCACAATTTCCCCACCTGTGCTAACCTCTTCATCTCACTAAAGCACTTATGCCCAATGTCCTCAATTATTTGCGGGATATATTCCAATTTATGTCGTTCCATACAGTTTTTGCCCTCTATAGTTCTCTCTAGTACCATGAAAGTTGTCCCCTAATGTTTTAACAACTCTTTTATCACTCTGTTGTTTCTTCTAGTATGTGTTTTTCCCATATTCCATCTCTCACCGATTCTATGGAGAACATCTTCATTTCTTACTTATTGGTTCACTTAATAGTCAGCACACTTCTGTAACAACACATTGAAATGCTTTGGTCCTCGTCTCTCTCTCCCTCTCTCTCTCTCTCTCCCTCCCTTCTTCTCAGTCCATGATGCACTTCCATCAATGCTGTGCTCTTGACATACATTCTCAGAAATTTCTTGCTCACATTAAGGTTAATGTGTAATACTGGTAGATTTCTCTTAACGAGGAATGCTCACTTTGCTTGTGCTAGTTTGCTTCTTATATCCACCTTGCCTTGTCTGTCATGTATCATCTAGCTTGCAAGGTATCAGGCTTTCTTCTCTTCTATCTACTATGTGGTCTCCAATTTCGATCTTAAGTTTACAGCCAATCCCACTTCTGACAACCCTCATTACTTTCCATATTCTGCACTCAGCAAATTGTTCATTCCATGCACCAGCTTATAATTCTTCTTCACTTTCCCCGATGCAGTAATGACATCAGTGAACCTTATCATTGATATTATCCCTTCAGCCTGAATTTTAATCTCACTGACAAATCTTACACTTTAATAGGTTGGTACATAAGTTTGTAGCATTTTTGTTTTGGATGTTAGTATTGTGGTTGCTATGAGTTTATTTATTGATTATAATTTTATATTTATAGTTCACTTTTTTTATTTGAGTTTATACATTTTCATTTGGATGTAGTGAGTGGAACTTTAGGTGCTAGAAAATGGAGTGCCAAGTGGAGAAATCAGAAACATTTCCTACATGTTATTCTGTCTGCATTCTATAAAGGGGTGACAGCAGCATAGGCATCCAGAGACATTTGTGCCATGTATGGGGATAATGCCACTGGACAGAGCACCACAAGAAAATAGTTCTCTTTTTTTAAGGAGGATCGTTTTGACATTAGTGACTGTCCACATTCAGGAAGAACTTTGGGGTTTTATGAAGATTGTTTAAATTCAGTAATCCAGAATGATTCATGTCAGTGTACTTGACAACTGGCAAATGTGATGAACTGTGATCATTACATCACGTGCGACGTTTGCATGCAACCACCAACATCAGACATTTGGATGCAATGGGAAAGCTTTAAAAATCGGGGTGGGGATTAACAACTTCACTGGATAGTGCAGTGGCTAACACATCTACCTAGTAAGCCGAAGATCCTGGGTTCAGATACTAGCCTGGCACACATTTTTACTCATCACCACTGATTCCATTTAATTGTTCTGATGCAACTGACATCAGTAATCCCTTCCCTTTCCTTTCCTTTTTCTCTCCTCCACTTTCGGTTTACACATAAGATTACGACAGTATGACTTGATGCTGCAGAATGGTTTATTCATCTATTAATGTGAAACCAATATATTTAATGCATGGACGTTGATTTGCACTGTCTTTCACGCATGTAAGTAATTTTTCTGTATTTTCATTTATCATTGAAGTTTCATTTTTTATTGTTTCTTTTTCATTAGACATTTATTAAACTTCAGAATACATGATTTAGCCAGTATACTTACATGTCCTCCCATTGATATTCCAGTTAAACCAAGGGGTCCAAACCCAGACTTCTCACACCAGTGAAGAATTGCCAGAGATTCTAGTATCAGGCAACCACCCATAACAAATATGTCAGAAACATTATGGAGACTGGAACGACTGCAACAGGAAATATGAACATTTTGGTCATGTGATGAAATAATTTCTAATGTGGGCTAAAATACTAGATAACTTACACTTGATCCTTAGGCTTTCGCAGGCCATAAAATGGATTCTCCAGCAATACAGCACCAATACCATATTCCTTTATAAGTGGTTTAGCCATTATTTGTCTTCTCCTCCAGTATCCCTGAGGAATGGTGATTTTAATTTATAATTACCAGTATTCAGTATAATGTTTAAAATGGCATCTGAGCTGCAACTTACATGGTCACCTGTACCAGCCAAATGTATGCATACTGGTCTGTATTGCTTTGATTGCCATTCAGCTGGGAGAACAGCCTGAAAATAGGCAGTTTCTGCTTCTTTAGGCAAAATGTTTGGTAGGTGCTTCATAAATGGTGACAAAAATTTTCCTTCAAGGATCCTATAGTCTCCCACAGTTTCATCCTGAAATAATTATTAGGAAACAATTGCATCAGAATTGTGTTTTACCAGTACTAAAATCAGTATTTTATTTGATCATCAAGAATTGTCAGTTGTGCTGTGTGTTATAAGGAGACATCATACCAACAGCTTAAACTCCTTCTTTTAATATACTACTGAATTGCCAGAAACTTGCATTACAGCAACGGGCAGGTTGTGATGTACATGTATGGATCAGATCCTAGTACATATTTGCATTGTCAGTTTAACACAATAATGATCACATACACTATGTAATTACCAGTGTATATAATTTTTAAATACAACAGCATCACACAAAATTACACATCTACTGTACAGTCAACCTATGCGATTTTATTTCTATTCTACCACACATAAGAACATATCTTGAGTTTGCTATCTATCCATGCACATTTTAATTCTGTTACAGTTGTATGTCTATTTCCAATTCTTTGAACTTAGTATCTATTCACTGTCTGAATAGAAATGATTTTCCATAAGCAATAGTTTTATTTGTTAGCCTAAATTTCTCTTTCAAGTTAAAATTTGAAATGGTAAACAGTTATACAGTTTTTAGTGCCATATAAGCAGAACTTCTTTCAAGTTTTGCTGTGTTGTATTGTGGAACTATTAACTGGCAGCATGGATATGTATAGCTTCATTTTTACTGAACTTGTTTTCATGTGCCCATGTGAACAATAGTATTTTACACATGTACAAACTGTAGAAAGTTAAAATTTTAGGTTTTTTGAATAGTGGCCTGCAGCTATCTGGTCTTCTTGGATTAGCCATTATTTTGATGGTAACTTTCTGCAGATTGAAACATCTTTTTTGTATTGACTCAGCTGACCCATATTTCCATTCCATAGCTCATAATAGCATTAGAATATGATAAATACACAATTTCCATAAGATCATCTGTTACCAGAGGATTAATGTTTTAGAGATCAAATATAGCTGAACTTAGTTTCCTTGTTAACATGCCAATGTAGTCTTTCTACAGTAAACAAAATGGAAGCTATTAGCTAAATACTGCAACTATAAGATCTATCATGAATCAAAGTTTATTGTAAGAAAAGTTTATTCTTACAGCCTCAGTTGCAAGTCATAAATGACTGACAACTAGTTTCAGTCATATATAATGACCATCTTCAAATCTGAGTGTTCACTACTAGTCATCAACCAAAATAATTTAGGCAAAAGTTTTCAGCCTGAAGTTAATGTACAATAAAGTATTGCTGAATATGTTACATAGCAATATAAACATTTATCAAGGGTCTGATGCTGGTATGTTAGCATTTCTTTACTGTGTAACTCCTTGCTGATAACTTTAACCCTGAAGATATTGACCAATTGCAAACTCTGAATACTCAGATCTGAAGATGATCGATCATTATCTATGACCAAAGCTAGTCATCAGAATTTGTGTCATGGAACTGAGCCTATAAAAACAAATTTTCTTAAAATATGTACAGTTGAAATACTTCTCACAATGAAATGTCGCACATTATCAACAGTTGATTTGTGACAGAATGTTTGTGTTACCAAAAAGCTGTGCAAGTTGCAGAAAAAAAGGGTGAGGTGGAGGCAAGAAGTCAGAATCAGTTGCTAACTCAAGAATACACATTCATATTGGGATGATAAAATACCAAGCGTGCTTAAGAACATCTGTGTGCCAAGCGTAATTTTTGTACTCAGTTACCACTACACACTCACATTGAGATGTGGTCAGTTTTCAGACAAGTTAAAACAGTCATTAACAATATTATCTTCATGAAAAGGGAGTGAGAGATAAACAGTCCATTATAGACTGCCTTTTTGTTATCAGCGCTTCCTGAGATTTTTGAGACCATCAGCGCACATTATTTTTATTCAAACTCACAGTTTGGTTTCAGGAAAGTATTCAACAAAAATATCATTCACTCATTTTGTGTGACGTAACTGCAGCACCAAATGAAATGCTGACAAGAGTAAGTATCTAATTTAGTTTTATCAAACAATGGAAACTCCAGATAGGAATATCAACAATGTGGAAAAGATAGATTGATACTTACTATACAGAAGACACGTCAAGCTGTAGACAGGCACGATTAAAAGACACTCACATGTAGCTTTCAGCCACAGCCTTCGCCAGTAAAGACATTCATGTACACGCAAAAGCAAGCACATCTCATTCACACACGAGTGCCAACTTCAGCATCTCGGGCCAGAATGCAACATCACATAGGATTTAAGTACTGATCTGGAGGGAGGGGGGGGGGGGGGAGGGGAAGGGGGGGGGAATGGGATGGGAAGGGGAGGGTAGGGATAGTAGGGGTGTACAGGTGGGGAGAGAGACGAATGCTGTCTGGTGGAGCATGCAGGTACTAGACTCCCAACAGATGCAGCGTCAAGTGGTTGTGGGGCAGGGAGTTGAGGAAAAAAGGAACAAAAAATGAGAGGAGTGGGGAAAGATGGGCAGATGAGTTGGCAGACAGCTGCAAATAAACAGGGTGGGAGATGAGAATGAGAGGAGATGATAGGACATAGGGGATGGAAACTGTTGGGTGGAGGGTGTGGGGGCAGTATGTTACTGTAGGTTGAGGCCAGGGTAATTAAGGGAGCAGAGAAAGTGTTGTAAGGATAACTCCCATCTGTGCAATTCACAAAAGCGGAGAGTGGAGAAAAGGATCCAGATGACCCGGGTTGTGAAGCAGCCATTGAAATCAAGTGTGTTATGTTCAGCTGCATGTTGTGCCACAGGGTGGTCAGTTTGCTCGAGGCCACAGTTTGCCAGTGGCCAATCATCCTGGTGGACAACTGGTTGGTAGTCATACCAATATAAAAAGCTGTGCAATGGCTGCAGCAGAGCTGGAAAATGACATGGCTGCTTTCACAGGTGGCCCAGCTCCTTATGGGGTAGGATGAACCTGTGACAGGACTGGAAAGGGAGTGCTGGGTGGGTGGATTGGGCAGGTTTTGCACAAGTGTACCGCAGGGATATGATCCTTTGTGGCAGGGAGTTGGGAATTATCCTCACAAAGCATTCTCCATTCCCGTAATTATCCTGGCCCCAACCTATGGTAACATACTGTCCCCACACCCTCCACCCAATAGTTTCCACGCTCTATGTCCTATCATCTCCTCCCCATTATCGTCTCACACTCAGTTTATTTGCAGCTCTCTGCCAATGCATCCACCCATTTTTCCCTGCTCTTCTAACTTCTCACTCCTTTTTACCCCACCTCCCTGACCCACAATCTCCTGGCATTGCACCTGTTGTAATCCAGTCCCTGCACACTCCACCAGACAGCATTCATCTCTCTCCCCAGCCATACACTACTATCCTTTGCCCTTCCCCTTCTCCTACCCCTTCCCCATCCCACGCGATGTTGCATTCAGGCCCAAGATGCTGGAGTTGGCAATCACGTATGCATAAGGTATGCTTGCTTGGGTGTATATGTGAATGTTGTGTGTGTGTCTCTCCTTACTGACAAAGGCTGTAGCCAAAAGCTACATGTGCATGTCTTTTAATCGTGCCTGTCTGCAACTTGATGCGTCTTCGTTATTGTAAGTAGCAATCTATCTTTTCCACATTGCTAGTTTCATTTTATGAAATAATTTGATTGTTTAAGTTTGCGGAAGTATACCCTACCAGGTGACAGGGAATGTCCCAGAAACAGAGTTAAAACTGCACATCCACTAGATATCATTGCTCAGAATGTGAACAAGTCAAAGACACCACATTGTGGATGTTCCTTTCCTTGTTAGCCAGTTATGCATGTCCAAATCGATATTAGTAGATATCCACACAGGAGCCCCCCCCCCCCCCCCCCACCTCGACCCCCACAGTGCAGAGCATGAAGGGAAGATTTGAATTGCATCGTTATTTGGCTGGACTAGTGTAAGTGTATGACCAGCTATGCTGTGGCTGGCTGCACTGCAGGGCACAGTTGCCATTTCTCAAAGTTGTGTTGCATGTGGCACTGTTGCTATATGCATGGTACAGGATCAGGTGGTACGGTAGACGCACAGCACTTTCAAACTGAGACTCTGGTGGGGTTGGGGGAAGGGATTGTTGGGAGGGAGGGAAGGAAGTGATGGTGGTGTGGTGTGGTCACCTCTCCAACAGTATCTGGCCCAGCCTATGGCAAGGATGTAGGCGGTGATCATGGTAGGACCCTGGGGCAGGTGATGTGAGGACACCATTTGTTGCAAGGTGGGATGATATGGAGACATAGCTGATGTTGCTGGGTAGGATGTACACACGGTCAAGGCATCATATATGTGCAACATCATCTGTCAGAGCATCTTTGTTGAGCGCTGTGAGGTACAAATCATTATTGTCCAATTTGATGGTGATGTCATAAGGGTTGAAATCACTGAGCTCAAGCTTAATGATAATGGGGAGGGCTGTGTGGGGGCTGGCTGTCCACATACCAGGTAATGGGCGTTCATCACCTTTGTTGTTTGTCGTGCCTCGAGGTGGTTATGTCCTGGACATCCAAGCCTCTTTCAGGCACTTAATCGAAACAGTAGATGGTCTGTCATTAATCAGAATATCGAATGTATGTGTGTCTCTCTTAAGAACTTTGAAGGGTCCTGTGTATGGCGGCTGTTGTGCTGGTCGGACCTCATCATCCCATAACATGACATATTCAAAATTGAAGAGTGCTTTATAAATGAAAACCTAGGACGCTGAGTATGGAGCAGGAGGTGACACATGAATATGTCTAATCTGAAACTTTCTGGGAGATTAAAACTGTGTGCCATACCGAGACTCAAATTTGGGACCTTTGCCTCTTGCAAGCAAGTGCTCTACTGATTGAGCTACTCAAGCAACGACACACAGCCCATTCTCAGAGCTTTTCTTCCACCAGTACCTCAACTCCTACTTCCAAACTTCACAGACGCACTCCTGTGAAACTTGTATTGTAGAGACATGGCTTACCCACAGGCTAGGGAATGTTTCCAGAATGAAATTTTCACTATCCAAGGATGACTCATGACACACCCTCACAGCTTTACTTCCACCAACTCTCATCTCCCACCTTCCAAACTTCACAGTACCTCTCCTATGATACCTGCAAAACTAATACTCTAGCAAGATAGGATATTGCACAGAGATGGCTTAGCCACAGAGTGGGGGACATTTACAGCACGAAATTTTCACTCTGCAGCAGAATGTGCACACAGTTTTAATCTGCCAGGAAGTTTCATATCAGTACACACTCTGCCAAAGAGTGAAAATTTCATTCTGGAAACGTCCCCCGGTCTGTGGCTAAGCCAAGTCTCTGCAATATCCATTCTTCCAATAGTATTAGGCTTGACAGTTTCACAGGAGAGCTTCTGTGAAGTTTGGAAGGTAAGGGACTAGTTACTGGTTGAAGTAAAGCTGTGACAAGTCATGAGTTGTGCTTGGGTAGGACAGTCTGTAGAGCACTTGTCTGCAAAAGGCAGAGGTCCAAAGTTTGAATCTCAGCCTAGCACACAGTTTTAATCTTCCATAAAGTTTCATGTCAGTGCATACTCTGCTGCAGAGTGAAAATTTCATTCAGGATGTTTAATGTGGTCTTTCATTTGTTGGAAGGTCCATATGCTCAGGGTATAACAAAACTGCCAGAATGCACCAGTGATTTCCCATACTGCATTTCGACCTGAGACATTTATAGGTCCTCTTTGAAGACAGTTCAGACACCAAGTAGTAACCTCAGTAAAGCTTTGGTCCACAATCTGCCATGTCACATAAGGATGGCTTTGAGAGACCTGTGCCATACCATCTTTCAACTAACCCATTACTCTTTGACTGATAGGCTGTAGTGCAGTTGCATTTCATTCCACAGAGGTTACACAGCGTGCTGAACAGTGTTGACTTGAACTGGTGCCCTTGGTTTGTAGTTATCGTGTTTGGTGTGCTGAAATGTGCTGCCGATGTTTCTATAAAGGAGTGGATGGTAGACTCTGCCATGATGTCTTTAAGGGGGACCATTTCCACCCAACGGGACTCTCTGTCTACCATTGACAGTAGATACTTGAACCCTCTGAGTTCAAGAGAGGGCCAACAAAAATCAATGTGTACATAGCAACTGAAATTTCAAAATGACTAACTGTGGTTGAACATGTCTTCCAACTTTATTGTATTGGCATAGTATACATTCCTGTGTCCATGTGTGGCAGTCCTACTTGATGTTGGGCCACACGAAGCATTCTGTAATGGGCCAGACTGCATGTCTGACACCTGGGTGAGGCTTGCAGTGGAGATGGTTTAAAATTGCATGACACATGGTTTGTAGCATCAACATACAGATCCTATTAAGAGAGGTTTAGTGTTTGTCCCCGGAACAGTGCACTGTGGAATTTGTAAGCCAGTAGCATCACTGCACATCACTTCTGCGATGCTCTCATCATTGCACTGGTCGGTGGCTAGTTCCTCATAATCAAGTTCGAGGGAAATGACATTGATTCATGATACGTAGTTGGCAATGACACCGTCATCCCCATGTAGCTGGTAGATATCCACAATGTACTGTGGGATAAGGCCGCACTACACACCGGAAGCAGCTACTAGGGTAGCAGAGTACGTGTGGCGTGCACACGGGGGTTTTTTAGGTTAGAGGGACCCCCCCTTGGGTGAAACGATAAAATACCTGACGGCTTACCAGAGAGAACATTATCATCGTTGATAAAGAACGTCCGTCCTCAGAGACCAAAAACAGGAAAAGTTAACGTAATATTGGTAAACTGCAAGAGTATCCAGGGCAATTCCTTATTGAAGGAAATAGTGCGCATATAGTATTAGGAACGGAAAGTTGGTTAAAACCGGAAGTGAACAGTAACGAAATCCTAGACACAGAATGGAATATATACCGCAAGGATAGGATAAACGCCAATGGTGGAGGAGTATTTATAGCAGTAAAGAATTCAATAATATCCAGTGAAGTTATTAGCGAATGCGAATGTGAAATAATCTGGGTTAAGTTAAGTATCAAAGGTGGGTCAGATATGATAGTCGGATGCTTCTATAGACCACCTGCATCAGCAACCGTAGTAGTTGAGCGCCTCAGAGAGAACCTGCAGAACGTCGTGAAGAAGTTTCGTGATCATACTATTGTAATAGGGGGAGACTTCAATCTACCAGGTATAGAATGGGATAGTCACACAATCAGAACTGGAGCCAGGGACAGAGACTCTTGTGACATTATCCTGACTGCCTTGTCCGAGAATTACTTCGAGCAGATAGTTAGAGAACCAACTCGTGAAGCTAACGTTTTAGACCTCATAGCAACAAATAGACCGGAACTTTTCGACTCCGTGAATGTAGAAGAGGGTATCAGTGATCATAAGTCAGTGGTTGCATCAATGACTACAAGTGTAATAAGAAATGCCAAGAAAGGAAGGAAAATATATTTGCTTAACAAGAGTGATAGGGCACAAATCGCAGAATATCTGAGTGACCACCATCAAACATTCATTTCTGAGGAAGAGGATGTGGAACAAAAATGGAAAAAATTCAGAAACATCGTCCAGTACGCCTTAGATAAGTTCGTACCGACTAAGGTCCAAAGCGAGGGGAAAGATCCACCGTGGTATAACAATCATGTACGAAAGGTACTACGGAAACAAAGAAAGCTTCATCATAGGTTTAAGAGTAGTCAAATCATAGCTGATAAGGAAAAGCTGAACGAAGCGAAAAAGAGCGCAAAGAGAGCAATGAGAGAAGCATTCAACGAATTCGAACATAAAACATTGGCAAACAATCTAAACAAGAACCCTAAAAAGTTTTGGTCATATGTAAAATCGGTAAGCGGATCTAAATCCCCTATTCAGTCACTCGTTGACCACGATGGCACCGAAACAGAGGACGACCGAAGAAAGGCAGAAATACTGAATTCAGTGTTCCGAAACTGTTTCACTGCGGAAAATCGTAACACGGTCCCTGACTTCAGCCGTCGCACGGACGCCAAAATGGAAAATATTGAAATAAACGATATCGGAATTGAAAAACAACTGCTATCACTTAGTAGCGGAAAAGCATCCGGACCAGACGAGATACCCTTAAGATTCTACAGTGATTATGCTAAAGAACTTGCCCCCTTTCTATCAGCAATTTATCGTAGATCTCTGGAAGAACGTAAAGTACCTAGCGACTGGAAGAAAGCGCAGGTCGTTCCCATTTTCAAGAAGGGTCATAAATCAGATGCGAATAATTATAGGCCTATTTCGCTTACGTCAATCTGTTGTAGAATAATGGAACATGTTTTGTGTTCTCGTATTATGACGTTCTTAGATAATACAAATCTCCTTCATCATAACCAACATGGATTCCGCAAACAGAGATCATGTGAAACTCAGCTCGCCCTATTTGCCCAAGAAATTCACAGTGCCGTAGACACTGGCGAGCTGATTGATGCCGTATTCCTGGACTTCAGGAAGGCATTTGATACGGTTCCGCACTTACGTTTAATGAAAAAAATACGAGCTTACGGAATATCGGACCAGGTTTGTGATTGGATTCAGGATTTCCTAGAAGGAAGAACACAACATGTCATTCTTAACGGTTCAAAATCTGCAGATGTAGAGGTAATTTCGGGAGTACCGCAAGGAAGCGTGATAGGACCTTTATTGTTTACAATATACATAAATGACTTAGTTGACAACATCGGTAGCTCCGTGAGGCTATTTGCAGATGACACGGTTGTCTACAAGAAAGTAGCAACATCAGAAGACTCGTACGTACTCCAGGAAGACCTGCAGAGGATTAATGAATGGTGCGACAGCTGGCAGCTTTCCCTAAACGTAGATAAATGTAATATAATGCGCATACATAGGGGCAGAAATCCATTCCAGTACGATTATGCCATAGGTGGTAAATCATTGGAAGCGGTAACGACCGTAAAATACTTAGGAGTTACTATCTGGAGCGATCTGAAGTGGAATGATCACATAAAACAAATAGTGGGAAAAGCAGGCGCCAGGTTGAGATTCATAGGAAGAATTCTAAGAAAATGTGACTCATCGACGAAAGAAGTAGCTTACAAAACGCTTGTTCGTCCGATTCTTGAGTATTGCTCATCAGTATGGGACCCTTACCAGGTTGGATTAATAGAAGAGATAGACATGATCCAGCGAAAAGCAGCGCGATTCGCCATGGGGACATTTAGTCAGCGCGAGAGCGTTACGGAGATGCTGAACAAGCTCCAGTGGCGGACACTTCAAGAAAGGCGTTACGCAATACGGAGAGGTTTATTATCGAAATTACGAGAGAGTACATTCCGGGAAGAGATGAGCAACATATTACTACCGCCCACATATATCTCGCGTAATGATCACAACGAAAAGATCCGAGAAATTAGAGCAAATACGGAGACTTACAAGCAGTCGTTCTTCCCACGCACAATTCGTGAATGGAACAGGGAAGGGGGGATCAGATAGTGGTACAATAAGTACCCTCCGCCACACACCGTAAGGTGGCTCGCGGAGTATAGATGTAGATGTAGATGTAGATGTCAGTACCGTGCAGGGCTGACATCCTTCGACGGATGCTGTGTAGCATCAACAAGTGGTTCATGGTCTGTAAAAATCATAACATCTTGCCCTCGACATCTTCAGGAAAGTATCTCAATGCCTCAAATATAGTGAGAATTTCTCAGTCAAAGGCTGACCAATTGGACGAAGGGGATGCAAGTTTCCGTGAGAAGAAATGAAGGGAGTGTACCCCTCTGGCAATTAGCTGTTGCAGTGGAGCACAAATCGTGGTGTCACTTGCATCAGTGGTGAGTGAGAGTTGTGCATCTGGAATGAGGTGGGCCAATGAGATTGTGTGTGCAAGGAAATCCTTAGCAAGTTCGAATGTGTCTTCCTTCTCCCTTACTTGTTAGATCCTGCCAGCACGTCAGTGAAGGGTGCTTGTAAGGCCACTGCTTGTGGCAGATGATGCCAGTTAAAGTTCCAAATTCCTAAGAATAAATGGAGCTCTTGATAATTCTGGGGGAGAGGAAGCTGAGTGTCGGCTTTGTCCACGGTTGGCTTGATCCACGCGGCGCTATGTGCCTGAAAAAGATAACTTCTGTCTTCTGTAACATCCTAATATTAAGAAATTACTACATAAGGCCAATTTTAATGTCTAGGTGGATTCATATCTCAATGGAATGATTTCTTGGAAGTTTTACATTCAGGATCTTATGAAGAAACTGCATGCTACTGGCTTCACCATCAGAATACTGTACATTGTTCCCTACTATGAAACACAGAAGCTCAGTACTTTGCCTGTTGCACAAAGTTATGTCTAAAATTTATGTTGTAGCTATGCGATAACCACACGAGTTCACATGCTTCCAACTACTGAGACCCATTAACAGAACAAAGATGTTAGTGTTACGTACACCAGAAATATAAGTTTAAAGATTACTTGAGAAATACGATGCTCACTCCATTAAAAGAGTGTTTTGTTGTAGGATTCTGAAATTTACCACTAAGTGGGTAGACAATGGAATCATATTTGAGAGGATGGCATTCCAGTCCACATCTGGTCATCCTAATGCAGTTTTTGTAAATCACTTAAGATGAATACTGGGATGGTTTCTTTGAAAGCGCACAGTTGATTTACTTCTCAGCCTTCCACAATTTGAACTTGTACTCTGCCTCTAATCAATTCATTGTCAGCAGGATGTCAAGCTCTAAACTTCCATCCTCCTACAAACACACAATTTGTAAGTCAAACCTATAAAGTGAATGATGAACACAATGTGAAAGTGTCAACAGTATGAAGTTGTCTTCTCTCATCAGCCCAGCAATTATTACCATGTAATCCCCATGAGCAAACTGATATAGTTCTTTTTTCTAAACTTCAGTACCATTTATTAACACCAATTTCCAATTCTGACTACACCCCTGGTAGTGTGTAGAAAACTGCCAATGAAGACTTTTGTTTCTTTAGATTTGTTCCGTTTAAAGGGGGTGCCTACAAGCTGCATGGAATGCTCAGGCAAATCCCAGTAGAGACTGAAGATCTGCAGTGCCTTAATAAGGCATTACTGAATGCGATGCCGCAAAGCAGGACTTGCCTGCAGTTAGCTTCACTTCCCCATTTCCAGGGTTCCCATAGGCAGTCTGTCCAGGCTTGTAATTTATGACGTAATTGTTTTGGTGGTTTCCCCTTCTTGTGTACACCAGGCAAAAATGTCCACACTTTAATATAAAATTTAACAAATGTAGGGAAACTGTCCGCATGGAGTGAAAAGTGTTAGTAGATGACCACTATATTTTTGACAAAGGCCTTACTGGCCGAAAGCTTTATTTGTGACAGTCTTTTTGTTGTGCCTATATATGACTCAGCATCTTCACTATATGGTGAGTAGCAAACTTTCCTTTTCATAATATTGTTACATTCCATCCTGAATTTTCCATTGTTTGATTTACACCATACTCACATATATGTAATAAAAGTTCATTGTTATCTGAAAAGAGTGGCAGTTAATCAAATCAAATAACAGAAGAGTAATAAATCAACAAATCAAGACTAATATGAAGCTGACTATTACAAATGTTTAAAAGTGAAGATGCAGAAACTGGAGAAACTAGAAGATATATTACGCAGCGGTAGGGGGTGGGATGGGGTGGAGATACACTTACTGAAAAGCAAATGTTCATCACTTTCATTCTGATTCCTCCAACCCTGCTCAGATTTGGGCTACTTTCATTTTGTGTTACCTCACTTCCATTTAGATGTGTGTTTCTAGATGTCAATGCAGCATAATTACTGGAGATTTCCTTTCTCTATTTTGTCTGTTTTTGTATTTGGATAAGTTTATGAATTATTACATGTTTCTTGAACTGTTTTATGCACACTATGAAACTGGCTTACCACACAGAATAGTACATTTGCTATCCTTTAGCCCATTACTGTACTGATAAGATCTTATGTTAACCTTCATGTTATAAAATACTGGTTAAGCACGCAGTATACACAAGAAGCAGCTATCCAGGCAATAGGAGTATGTGTGACGCTCACATGTGGAGGGCTTTATATAAGATAAACCTCGTGTAACAAAGTCATTCATTACAGCGGGAAATTTATATCTTTGCAGATGAGAAAAAGAAAATGTAAACCTGACTGTAGTTGACTGGAGGAAACTTCTGAGTGAACATCTGCAATTACACTCATTTGTTAACATTAGGAATGGCCTCATAGTTCTTGGAATGGATATCTGGTCAAAGAAAGAAATAAGAAATAGCAAAATCTTTAATTCTTAATGGAATAAACACTGGAAAAATAACATAATGGCAATAGTGCTGGTGTATTTATTGCTGAAAAAAAAGGAAAAAAAAATATTAAGCAGTGAGATAAATACCAGTTCAGAATGAAAGATAATTTGGTGAAGACAGGCATAAAAGGTAACTGAGTGTGTCTACCAACCATCTTCAGAGAATACCAAAGTGGCTGAACACTTCCAAGAGTCTGCAAAATTCAAATTTCTCAACTACACTGCAGTAACAGGAATCAGCTTCAATGTGCAACCAAGATACATGTGGGATATTGTATAAAACATGTTCCTTACGTATCACCTTGAGTGGTATGTTGAGAAAAAAACTTGCAATGATGACATCCTAGATCTCCTCATAACAAACATGTTCGAAGTTTTCAGTTAAGTGAACAAATGGAAATAAGTCGTGACCAGAAGGCTGCTAAACCATCAACAATTACTGATTTTGAAAGAATTGTTAAGGAAGGAGGAAAATATGTTGTAAAGTAGCTGATTGTCAAGAAACTGGTGGTAAACACTGAAAGCAAAATCTGGAGGGTGTGGAAACTACACACAATTTCTAAGGTACATACTAGATTAGTTTCTGTTGTGTGTGGTACTGTGGCACAATGATTCAATGATAATGTTAGGATGGTGCCAGAAATGTAAAGTGAGCTTCACATTCAAACAAAGCTAAAGTTTTATTGAAAAAAAAAAAAAACATGAATAAAGTAAAAACCAATGTAAGAACAACTAGGAAAGAATCATTCAAAGAATATAAAAGCACAATCTACTAAGAATACCTGAAACATTTCAGACCCATGTAAAGTTACATAATGGATCAAAATTACATACACAACTGCTTTTTAACTATACTGGCACTAAAATGGAAGATCACAGAAAGACAGCTGAACTATGATACTCTCTTTAAAATTAGAGAGTATGGAACATGTGCCTATAGTTGATGCTTTTTCTTTACTTCTGAAAAGCCTTTAATACAGTTTTGGAGTGTTACCCTGTAAACAAAATATAGACTTATAGGAGAACAGCCCACATATGTCTTGTTTCTCTGCTTGCCATGGAAGTGGAATCAGCAACTATGTCAGCTTCATCATTCTATCACAGGTGGTGTTAAATATGAGATTGTATCACAAGAAACATCCGGCAGCAGCCATGCAAGTTGTTTGAACTCTTTACAACTAATTACTGTGGAAATTTTCAGGCAGTTCTGATGGAGGAGTCCTATGACACATCTGAAGCCTATCAGAAGTAAACAAAAATAGAAGCCGAGGTTTTCAGATGGAACTCTGTCTCTTCTCACTGCCAGCAACTCACCTTTTGTAACTTCACAGGACTTTAAACTTTGGCAGCCAAGTTAACTCTTAGCGACTGAGGAACACTCCCTAGATTGTAATTGTTCCAACCAAGAGCATCAATGTTTGTGTCCTTTAAAACTCACAATTATCAGAAAATGCAGTAGTTTTTGTTGTAGGACAAGTTTTGGGTCCAATGTAGGTACGTGGGGGACAGACAAAATTGGGTATGAGAATTGTCAAACATAGCATAAATTAGCCTGTTAGTTCCTACAGTCGATGGACAGTGAGATGCTTGGTGACCTTGTAGAACTGCTCACACTGTAAATTTTAGAGACACAGCAGTAGCAATGCCAGTTTAAAAAACAAACAGTGCAGCTCAAAAAGCAGCATGAGCAAAAGATGTTGCTATCACAGAACACCGAAATATCAGAAGTGCAAGGCTCATGTTAAAACACGGAAACAGAGAACGACAGCGGTGTTCCACCTGGCCTGGCAGTGAACTCTGAATATGAGAAAATATGGCACGAAAATCTGTCCTTTTAATTCGAAATACACAATTTGGGTAACAATCTTTTTCATTTACTTCTAGACTATGAGGCTCAGACATAAAGAATAAGACGCACACCTTAAAAATGAAGCGTTTTTGTGACCTTGCAAAGTAATATTTTTGAGAAACCTCACTCGATAATTAAGAGTAAATTCTCGTAGCTGGGGAAGTCATGTAAAATTTTGTAAATGGTGTCGTGATTACTTTTTAACTGTATAATTATTTATTTATAAAACAAAATATCGCAATTTTGACCATATAGCCACAATCAAGTGTAAAATAATTGTGACTCAGCACATGTTAAAACCTAAACATCATATGACATTACATGACACAGAAGCTGCTTCCATCGCATTGTGTTCCTCACTACAACTTCTTATTTGGAATGCACATTTGGAATTGCATTATGAATATGTTGCTTGTATTCTACTTTATTTTTGTATGCATCCATAATACTGGGTGGAGTAAATGATTTCATATTTGTTTTTGCTCCACATAAAACAGAAGTCACATGTGTTCACACATTGTTAACAGGTACTAAATAGAATGCATTTTAGCAGAAAGCAATGATTAGAAGTCACATAGTGTTCTGTGGACATTTGTTCCTGCTTACAAAGCTGTCTTGAACTACTCAGTTTAAATGTGTTTTAGGTATTCTGTTTGTGTTCTACTTTATTTTAGTTTGCACCCTTTCTTGAAGCTACTCACATTTACTGAAGAACTCCATGTTAGCAGCTTTTGACACAACTGGTATTCATCTTTATGACATCTTGTCACAAAATGAATATGTATTTCTGCTCTGAATGGTGTTGCTTCTTGCAGCTGAGTATGCTTTATAGTCTTAGTGACTAAGGCATTCTTCTTTGCAAGTGCTAAAGATTCAACAGTAGTCACGCAAATGTGTTCACACATTGTTAACAGGTACTAAATAGAATGCATTTTAGCAGAAAGCAATGTACAACAATCATCCTCCCACTACAATGAAAATTTGAAAGCATGTAGTATGCACACTCACATTTTCATCACTGGATCTACTAAAGTTTACTAAATGTCGTATCATTCAGTATGGTAGAACCATGTTCACACTATATCACATACAAATATGCATTTCGATGTAGAATATTTTTGCTTCATTATAGTACTTGGCACAATAGCAACAAACTATGTTACTAAGACTAAAATACATACAAGCAGCAATACCTTTCAAAGCATAAATACATACTCAATCTGTGGCAAGATTTAAAAAGTTGAATACCAATTCTGTCAAAAGCTGTTAACAAAGAGTTCTCCATTAAATGTGAGAAAGTATGAAAAACGGATGAAATATGCTTACAACAGATTTAAATAGGGCAGTTCACATGGATTCATAGGCAGGTATTCCCAGAACACTATGTGATGAAACCACCTTCTGTCTCAAAACCAAATTTGGAATCATTTACTCCACCCAATATTACCAATGCAAGCAAAAATCAAGTACAATATGAGCAATTTATCACGCAATTCAAAGAGTGCAATACACATACAAAGGTTTTAATAAGGAACACAATGTTGTGAAAACATCATCTGTTTCAAATGAAATCAAAACAAATATTAAAGACTAAAATCACCCAATCAGAAATCGAGATGATAGATTTGGTGACCTGCAGCAATCAAAGTGGCCTGGCAGCAAACCAAGATCATGTTACTGGCAGTCCCTATATGAGTTTCACCCTTGTGGTTTCCATTCTAGAAACAGTAGTAGCCAGAACTGCTATTGCATCAAAATATTAAAGCATGGAAAAATCTGCTGCAATGTACGATCTCAGACTTCGTCACCAGCTTAACCAGCACTTACCCGTTTTTCAATATTTGACAGCAGTAAAGTAGTATGCCTCACATCTTCATCATAACTCACAGCAGGTCATGCCTGCTATTTAAAAGGATGGGCGTTCAGTCTTTATCAGGTACTGCCTGCAAGCATGAGCTTTGTATTTTCACCCTCGAGGACCCATCAACATGCTTGCCCCTACAATGACTGGCATGTACATATTGTGTCCAAGCAATTGTGTATTTTTCTTTTTCTTTCCCAGTTCACCAATCACCTGGACACCCAGCACATTATAAAGCCTGAGTCAAAACTGATGGCATGTCTACATTAGCTTTGGGTGAGCTAAATGATACACCATCATCATCATACAGGCTAACCTGGTACAAAATGCCTTGTGTTAGATGGCTGCGCCTATCACTCTCAGTTTACGTGACTCTACTCTTGACAGTGTGTTGAATATTGCATAATCCTTGGAGTTAGTGTAAAGAGCTGATGTGCCGACAATGCCAGAAATACCACCCACCAAACATGACCACCTCACTGCCCCTGGAGCCATGCCAGAGCACAGTCCATCCCGACAGGGCCATCGAGCACTGCCATCACAACTGAGTGACTTGTCCAATCACCTAACTGTCTGTGGTAGCTGGGATCATCTCGCAGCTGTCTCTCATGGTGCCAGCAGTCTAGACACTCAGATCCCATCACTGATGTAATTCAAAGCCATGCACATTGTGCCTTCTCTCACCAAATGCTATTTCCGAAATGAATAAATGTATGAATTGAATCCTTGGAATTTGGACCACCTTCGCTTCCAGTACGCTACCATTTTTTTAATTTGGATGGAGCTGATTGCCGTAGATTTGATGCTCCCACTTATCTCAAATAGTAAAAATGTTACCAATTCTGTTAGAAGGGATAACTTAAAAGTTTAACATTTCTGTCGAAATAAAAGTTTTCTGGGTGTGGTACCACGTCATAATGTATAAAACTACTGCTGGAGAGTTTTATACATTATGACACGTTACCACACCTAGAAAACATTTGTCAACTGACTCTGGCTGCGGAAGTCTATGCAATTATATTTAACATGTCTTTTCCACTGAATAACAGTTGCAGGGCATTATTTTTGACAATCATTAACAATACCATTCCCGTGCTTTCACTGGCTTAGCTACAGTATTCTTATTGGCATTTGCTGTCTTCCATGTAAGGTATGACAGTTATTATTTACTGTAATAATAAATGAATTGAAAGGTAACAATGATACCTAAATATGACTGTTATTGGGTGACAATCCTGCACAGAAGGTGGTTTCATCAGGAAACAGCTGTGAAAAGTAGAGAGATGTACAGATGGTTAACCACTGGAGTCAAGACTGGCTGCTGACCTCCAACACGTTAAATGATAATGAAATATGCAGTTTTATACAAAATGGCCCAAATATGATTAAGTGCACCATCACTTAATGATCCTTGGAATCAATCACACATTATAATACTGTGAAACATGAGGTTGCTGAGCACGTAAGTTAAATTGTGGCAAATGCCAGAGATGTGTAATTTTTTCCCCATTGGTGGTGAGCAGGGGATTTTAGTGTCTTCTGGATGGCTTGATGTGGCTGATCATTATTTTCTCTTCTGTGCCAACACCTTCACCTCAGAGTAGCACTTACACTCTATATTTCCAATTATTTGTTGTATATATTCTAATCTCTGTATTCCATTACAATATTTGTCCTCTATGGCTTCCTCCAGTACCATGAAAGTCAGTCCTTGTTATCTTAACACATATCCTATCATCTGACCCTTCTGCTAGTCAATGTTTCCCAAATATTCCTTTCCATCATCAATTTTGTATTAAAAAAAAAAACTCTTCATTTCTTATCTTATTCATCCACTCAGTTTTCAATATTCTGCAACAGCACATCTCCAATACTTTGATTCTCTTCGTTTTGGTTCACCTGCAGTCCGTGATTCACTTCTACAAGATGTTTTGCTCAAAATGTACATTCTCAGAAATTTCTCTTGCAGATAATGTCATATTTTTTCATATCTATAGACATATTTTGGTTAGGAATGGTTTTTCATCAGTGCTAATTCATGTGTTATGGCCTCCTCACTTCATACATCTTGTGTTATTTTCTTTACAAGGGAGCAGAATTCCTTCACTTCATGCACTCTACGGTCTTCGGTTTTGATGCTAAGTTTGTCACTAACCTCATAACTGATATTTCCCAATACTTCTGTCCATTTCTGTGTTCAGTAACCTGTACAGACCATTCAATGGATCCTGTAACACTTTCTCATTTTCAGAGAGGATATCAATGTCATCATAAAATCTTTTCGTTACCATCCTTTCACGCTGAATTTTAATTCAACTTTTTGTTATTTCCTTCATACAGTTTGGGCAGCAGAAAAGAAAAAGTGCATCCCTACATTATGTCCATTTTAATCTGAGCACTTCTCGCTTGGTCTGCCATCCTTATTTTTCCCTCTTTGTTCTTGTGCATCTTGTATATTACTTGTCCTTCCCTATAGCATATATCTATTTTTATGAGGATTTCAAACATCTTGCACCTCCTTATGTGTGGAATGCATTATCTAGGTTGGCAAATTCTTGT
Organism: Schistocerca nitens; assembly: GCF_023898315.1. Taxonomy (NCBI): domain Eukaryota; kingdom Metazoa; phylum Arthropoda; class Insecta; order Orthoptera; family Acrididae; genus Schistocerca; species Schistocerca nitens. Next base: position 435,842,391 of record NC_064621.1, read on the forward strand.
GTTTTGATTTTTCTTGCATCCATTATCAAGTAAAATATCATTATCTTTCCTAAAGCCAAACTGATTCACTTCACAAATCCACAATTTTCTTTTCCATTCTTCTGCCTATTATTATGGTCAGCAACTTATATGCATGAGCTGTAAAGCTTATTGTACAGCAATTATTGCATTTATCTACTCCTTATTATCTTCAAGATTGTATAAATGATATTCTTTCTTAAGTCCAATAGTCCAACTCAATTCTTGTAGATTCTTAATACTAATTTGAGCAATCATTTGGCTGTCACTGCTGTCAATCATTTCAGAAACTCCAAAGGAACATTGTTTATCCCATCTGCCTTGTTTCACTGCAAGTCTTCCAAAATTCTACTGAACTGACTAATACTGGATCCAAACTGAAACCAATTTCTTCTCCTACCATGTTCATGAACAATTCCTTCCCCTTCTGGAGACCTTCAGTGTCCTATCTCCATATACCTATCTCTCCTTTGCATCAGACATTAGCATATCTTTAGCACTCTTAACGTTGACAACTTCGCTTTTAAATTTTCTGATTGTTATTTTAATTTGCCTATATACTGAATCAACCCTTTTGACATTCATGGTTTTTTTGATTTCTTCACATTTTTTCTGTAACCATTTCAATTTTTGCTTCCTTGTTCTGTGTAATGATTTTCTAAGTCTAGTAAGCATGGGTTTTAAACAGCATACCTTAGGAGCTATGAGCACTTCTTCACCTTCAGTACTCTGAAACAACCTTTGTAACCTCTTTCCTTTCCACATTTTGAGAGATGGTAATATCAACTAAAACAAGAAAAAATGCCCAGTAAACATGGGCTCTAAAGTGCATACCTTAAGAGCTACGAGCATTTGTTCACCGTCACTATTGCGAAACACATCTCTTTTACTGACCAAGCAGCTCTTAAGGTGCGCATTTTAGAGCACATGTTTACAAGACAACTTTTCTTGGTTTGGTCCTTAGTATCTCCTCTGAAAATATGGAAAGCAAAGAGATTGCAGTAGTGGTGATTTGGTTCACAGTATCAAAGATTGGGAATTGCTCATAGTTCTTAAGGTATGCATTTTAGAGCCCATTTTTACAGGACTTCTGTGTTTGTCCTCTAGGGATACATGAGGTGTTTTCAAAGAATAAGGTGGCTTCATATTTTTATGAAAAAATATTTATTTATTCATCAATATTCACGTTGCCCCTTCAAAGTAATCCCCTTCAGATAAAATACATTCATGCCAACACTTCCTCCAATCCTCTAAGCACTTGTCATAAGCACTTTTTGGTACAGCTTTGAGTACTTCCAGCGATGCAGCTTTCATTTCCTAAGGCATTGAAAATCTTTATCCTTTCATAGGTCTCTTCAGTTTTGGGAACACGAAAAAGTCACAGGGGCCCAATCCGGTGAATATGATGGTTGAGGCATGATTGTTGTGTTGCTTTTGGCCAAAAAAATCTCTCTCACGCAACGACGAATGAGCAGGTGCACTGTCGTGATGCAAAAGCCATGAATTGTATTTACGTAATACCGGACATTTTTTGCGTATTGCTTTTTGCAAACGGCACATAACATCAAGGTAATACTCCTTATTGACCGTACAACCTTGAGGCAAAAACTCATGATGCACCAGGTCACAGTAATTTTAAAAAAAATAGTAAGCAAAATTTTGACATTGATTGAACTAGGCATGCTTGTTTTGGTCTTGGCTCTTGGGGATGCTTCCATTGGGACGATTGGGCTTTGGTTTCGACGTCATAACCATAAACCCATGTTTCGTCACCAGTTATGACCCTTTTGAGCAAAACAGGATCATCATTGACGTCGTTCAAGAGTTCCTGAGTGATGCTCATGTGATGGTTCTTCTGATCAAGATTGCGAAGTTTTGGAACAGACTTCGCTGACACACATCTCATACCCAAAACATCTGAAAAATTGCATGACATGAGCTGACCGATATGCCAACATTCTCAGCAACTTCTCTCACAGTAATCTGATGATTTTCCAAACCAATTTTCTTCACAGCTTCCACGTTATCACCTGTTGTTGATGTGCTGTATCATCCAGAGAGAAGTTCATCATTGGCATCTTCTCGGCCATCTTGGAAGAGCTTGTACCACTTGTAAACATATTTTTTTTTTACTTTGAGCAGACTCACTGTATGCCACTGTCAACATTTCAAGTGTTTTAGAGCACGATTCCATTTTTCACACAAAATTTGATGCAAATCCCTTACGCCATTTTTTATAATAATCAAAAATCACCGAGCACACTAAAAACACATGTATCCTTTCTACCTGTCGTAAACAAATGACATATGCTGTACACTTGAAACTGTGAAGATATGTTTGGGACAAGTGTACCAACATAACAAAAAAAAAAGTTCGATAATCAGATGTACGTTACCCCCCGCAATTTGAAAAGTCACCTTACTTTTTGAACAGCCCTTGTACTATAATGGCAGTCAATTTTACAGTAACAGTTTTAAAGTACAGCTTTTCCTTTATATTCCACAATTGCTTATAAATAACTCAAAACTATGACTAGCTGAATCATATTCCAAGACATGTTCTACAGTTGCTTCCAAACACTGAGTTTTAAGAGTGAAGCTTCAACAACATTGGGTTAAATGTACTTTTCATACCATAGATTCATAGTGAGGAGGTTCTCAAGAATGTAGGACATCAAAGAAAGCAAGAAAACAATACATATTTACAAAGATAAAGAAAATATACTGATGTATCTTCCACAGATCCCAAGTGAAATGGTTCTCGTGGATGTGGAATAAGGAAAAGAAAAAACTTGAATATCTCATCATTTATAAGGTAAGAACAACACACATAAATGTGTAATACATTGAAATCCATATAATAATTCTCAGGATATTGTAGCCATCAACATCAAAGAGCAAAATCAGTTACAACATTTATTTAATCTTTGTGAGGAAGAAGTGAAAAACAGCCAAATCAGTTGCAATAGTAAAAAGATTTATTTAAACCCTTCAACCTAGGTTCTGAGGTATTTAAAAACATCTTCTTCAGACGAATCAATGACTGACAGCTGTTTGGGAATTTTAAAAGAAATTTCCATTTATTTGGAGACATCCTGTGAATCATGGGCAGGCATAAACTTTAAATTAAAACCCCTTGACATAGGTTTCGATATCTTTAAAAAAGCGTGACTTTTTACAGGTATCAAAACCTACGTCAACATGTTTTAATAATCTTTTTACTGCTTCAACTGATTTGACTGTTTTTCAGCTCATCCTCACAAAGACTGCATTCTACTATTGCTGCCTCCAGCCATGTTAAAGATTTTAAAACATTTATGTACTTTGTTCACATTATTGCACTGAAGATGTACAAGTCAGATTTTTAAGTAAACTCATTATTTGATATTATTTTAGTATATACACATCAGTCGGTTCTACTAACAAGTTCATAAGTAGAGTAGGAGTCTGTCACCAATAAATCCTTTAGGCTCATCTTAAATGAACTTCAGTAGCAGTTAAATTTTTTACAGCTGCTGACAAATCACTGAAAATGTGTATTCCTGACTAATGGACACCTTTCTGGACCAAAGTGAGCTTTATAATCTTTCTGAAAATTATTCTTATTTCTAGTACTGATTCCATTAAGTAAGCTGTTGGTTTAGAAAAGAGATATATTATTTATGATCAATTTTCCCAATTTTATACAACATTGTTGGAGAACAGCGATCTTTATCATCATAAAATTACTTAAAAACTGTCTTGACTGCAGCCAATGTTAACTTCTGACCGGTTTCAGCCTTTTAACTATGAGCCACCATCAGAGTTTGCACCACTGGATGACGGCGATGGCACCTGACCCGCTGTGGTGACTATCGTTACAGGGACGGACGCCTCCGCAGCACATCAGGTGCCATCGTTGTCATCCAGATGGTGCAAACTCTGATGATGGCCTGTAATTAAGAGGCCAAAACCAGTTAGAAGTTAACATCGGCTGCAATCCAAACTGTTTTCCAATAATATTATGATCAATTTCATTAAGGAATAAATCTGTTGGGCAGCAGTAGTTAGTAACCCCAGCTCCTTGAACAGGCCTGTGAAGGATGTTCTTGCATTAACACCACAAATAGTTTGAATTACACTTTTTTTGGCCTTCAAACTCTAGCTTGGCTTGATGAGCTACCCCAAAAAGGTCCCATATGACACTATGGATTAAAAGTACGTGAAGTGTGATAACTTTTATTTTTATATCACCAAAACCACCACACTGTAAATGAAAATTTTTTTAGGAGCTTCAGAAATTCTGTAGTATGCTCCTCCTAATTGAATTTATTACCAAGCTGTAATCCGAAGAATTTAACATTGTGAACCTCTTCTATCTGCTTCTCCTCATATTTCAGGCATATAAAGTGAAAGACAACTTCTTAGAAGTTTCGAATAGCATATGCTGTGCTGTTTCAAAGTTTAATGACAAAGAATTGGATAGAAGCCATTTATTAGTGTCCTTGAAAATTTCATTAGCCGATTTTTCTAAAACTATATTTGTTTTGGTATTTCTTGCAATGTTCGTATCATCTGCAAACGAAACCAACTTGGCTTCTGGTAACATTCCTGGTGAAATGTCACTGGTATACACAAGAAAAAGCAAGGGCCCTAAGATGGAGCCTCCTGGGGCACACATGTAATTAGTTTCCAGTTGGATGATATCTGATAGATTAATACAGGACTCTTCCCTAGTGACACCCTTCACCTCCTGTCAGTGAGATACAATTTGAACCAGTTTGCTGCACTTCCTGTTAAACTGTAATATTTCAATTTACTTAAAATATATTGGGATTTACACAGTAAATTGCCTTTGAGAGATTACAAAATATACTAGTAGGTTGCAATTTATCGTCTAAAGAGTTAACTACATTTTCAAGGTAAGTGTAAACAGCCTTTTCAACATTGGTTCCCTTTACAAATCTGAAACGTGACTTTGACGTTATATTATTTGCAGTCAGATTGTTAAGAAGCCGACTGTGTATTACCTTTAGCAAAATTTTTGAGAATGCTGGCAAAATTGAAATTGGACAGTATAACTGTATCTTCTGTCTCATACAAAGGCTTAACTTCTGCATATGTTCCATTGGTAAATAACTGGTTATACAGATAATTTAATATGTTACCAAACTCATGAGCACACTCTTCAATCAGCTTTGTTCACATTTTATCATACTAAATTTCATTTACATTTTAAAAAATTTATAGTGTACATTACTTCTACTGTGCAGTGAGGGTCATATTCATATTACTGATTTATTTATTAATGGCTAGTTTGATACATTCCATGGCAGCATCTACTGAACCTGACAATCCCATCTATTCAGTAACATTTATGAAATGCTTATTAAAAAGTTTTGCAACCCTGCACACATACTTCACCAATGTATCATTATTCTTAATGCTGTGTACTACTCTTCACACGTGGTTCTACCAGCCTCCTCTTTCACCACACCCCACATTGTCTTTATTTTGTTATCTGATGTGATAATCTTTTCCTCATAATGCATTAGCTTTACTGTCCTCATTACTGTCTTTAACACTTTGCATTATGTCTTGTAATGAGATGCAGAATCAGCATCAGAGCTGTTTCTGACAGACAGATACATTTTCCTTTTTGTTTTACAAGATACCTTTGTTCCTTGCACAATCTTTGTAGATTTGGATCACTTTTGGGGTGAGGAAAGCTTTCAAATGTGGTAACAACTTAGAATCATATTTTTCATTCATACCATGAAGACTGTATACATCACTCCAGTCCACCATCTCATGTGTTTCAGAAGTTTCCTAACACAACCATTTTTGGCTTATTGATTATCCTCATGTACTCAGGTTTAGTAACTTTTATATCCTGATTGGTATTAACAGTTAACAATAGGAACTGCATGTCATAATCATAGAGGACATTGACTAGAGGTTTTGTAATATAGTACTATGAATGACTTTGAGACATTAGCTATCCTGGCTGGGAACCTTGAAGTAGGAAATAGTTGAATGATAATGTTATTAACTATAATAAATTCTTAATGGAAGATTTTTTTTAAGAAAATCTACATTAAGATCACCAGCACCCATTATTTTCTGTAGTTTTTTTAATTTTTTTGCTGTTAAATAGGCCAACAGAGTACTGAGGCCATTTTTCAGCAGACTAAAATTACCTGCAGATGCACAGCATACACTGAGTGCTAAAAGAATTTATTATGAAATTCTACTTCTGTCACACATGCTTCCATACAAAATTTACGAATGACTGTTCTTAAATTTATGACAATTCCTGGTGAATATGGCAACTGCTCCAGTCTTCATTTCTGTTCTACAGAAGTTAGATGCCAACTTAAATCCTGTTGCACTTAATACCCCTGCACCAGTGATCACATAAAGTTCAGATATTCGGAGAAGTAGATTATATCAACTAATGATTAATTCATTGATGAAGAAAAGTACAACAGTTCACTAATTTTACTTCTCATCCCTTGAATGTTGTGATGCAATAAAGATAGCTGCTATATCACAATGACAGATATAACTGGGTGGAATCAATGTTTTTGGTGATTGTTGAAAATTTTTCAATCAATAGCTGTTTGTACTGATGCAGTATGCCAGAATTGTTTCTCTCTTTTCTCAAACTGAAGGTTAATTTAAATCTTCACTTCTCTTTAAACTTTAACATTAAGGAAATGATAGACTGCTAGAGTAGGTGTTATGTCACAGTCAGGCACAATGAAAAAGACTGCTAGAAATGTTCAGAGCCGTTATGAAGCAGACAGGCACAATGAAAAAAAGCACTAGAAATGTTCAGCTTTTCGACTACATCCTTCATCAGAAGCAGAAAACACACACACACACAAACACACAGTCTTCTCTGGGCCCTAAGGCCAACTTAGTTGAGTCTTAGCACCTGCAGATGACAGTGGTGATATCTGTGTGTGTCATGCCTGTGTGTTTGTTTTCTACTTCTGATAAAGGACATAGTCTGCAAGCAGAACAGCATTCTTTTTCATTGTGACTGTGTGACTCACTGTCACCTGTATATGACGAGAAGCAACCTATACTTTCTATATTGTTTTTGTTCCCTCTTGGACTTTCTATCGTTTGATTTTGTTTAAAACTTTGTTTTTTTCTGTCTGTGGGGGGTGGGGTGGGAGGGAGGGGGAAGGGGGGGGGGGGAGTGACAGCAAGAAAAAGTGTTGTAGAAGTTTAAAACTAGGTGTAAAGTTGGTTGCAACTAACTAAATGCTGTCTGCTGTCATTCTCAAATACTAGATGAAAATAGTCTCCTTTTTCACCTCCACCCTTCTATGAGGTAGTGGATCTTGCTCCCACAGTGCTTCTTTCCAGAGATCAAATGATATGTTTACAAAGGTTGGTTGAAATTAATCCAGTTGTTTAGGAGGAGATGTGGAACATACATCCACTTTTGTAATACAAATGGACACATCTTGTCAGCTGGCACTAGGAGTTCTTGTATTGGTAATGAGTAACGCAACACCAGTCTTAAATAATGTTAATTGCAATATTTTTAATTTGCAAGTATGCATTTAATTATCTGTCATGCTAAAATTAAAATAACTTTTCTAAATACAGATACAGCTACACGAACATTCAGTATCGCTGTATCAATAAAGTAGATTACATCCTATGAGGGTGTAGGAGTAGAATACAGGTGAGAGGAAATAGGCTCAAAAAGTAAGTTACACTTGATTATTCCAACGCAAAAATTTTATTGATTACAGCAGTACAACAAAATATATTGTCACTAAAACATTGTTTTTTGGAATAAATTTACTCCTCATATACTGCAGTCTTTTAAGTGCTTGACAACATGAATCCACTCCAAATGTAAGGACACTGGAGGAGCATCATTTGCATCTGAAGGTAAATTATCAACCTCAGGAACATTACTGCACTGACAGGTGCATACTTGCACTGTTAAAGTGTCACATGCTGCTGCATATATCAGTGAGAGCTCTGTGGAGAAACATTATGTTGCACCTATAATGCATTTTGCCTGTCAAAAGATGTTTCGCACTATCATGAAGTTGAACAATGAATCTTCTCAACTTATAACCAACACCTGGTTTTCAAAGCTCTGCCCAAAAACAACATCAACATCTACACTCTGTAAACCACTGTGAAGTGCTTAGCAGAGGGTACATCCCATTTTATCAAGTATTATGGTTTTTTCCATCCCGTTCATGTATCAACAGCAGGAAGAATGATTGTGTGCATATCTCCTTGCGTGCTGTAATTAAATGAATCTTGTCCTCACAATCCCTACGAAACTGTAAGCGTTCTTGGAATAGTTTATGTCTGTCTTCAAAGGTCTGGCAATTAAGTTTTCAGCATCTCTGTGGCACTCTCCCATGGGTCAAACAAATCTGTGACCATTCACGCTGCACTTCTCTGTACACACACAATATCCTGTAAGTCCTATATGATATGGATCCCACACTCTTGAGCAATATTCTAGGATGGGTTGCAAGAGTTATTTGTAAACAATCTACTTTGTACACTGATTACATTTCTCCACTATCTACCAATAAACTGAAGTCTGCCCACAACTGAGCATACAAGCTCATTCCATTTTATATCACTACAATGTTTTACACCCAGGTAGTTGTATGAGTTAAATGATTCCAACTGGGACTCACTAATATTATAGTCATAGGAAACTACATCATCTTGTTTAGTAAAGTGCACAATTTTACATTTCTGAAAATTTAAAGCAAGCTGCCAATTTTGCACAACTTTGAAATCTTATGAAGATCTGATTGAATATTTATGCAGCTTCTTTCAGACAGTACTTCATTATAGATAACTGCGTAATCTGCCAAAAATCTAAAGTTGCTATTAACATTGCCTGCAAGGTCATTAATATGCAACATGAACAGCAGGGGGCTCAACACTTCCCTCCTGGGGCACACCAAGTTGCTTCTAAATCTGCCGATAACTCGCCATTCAAGACAACTTGTCTAGCAATAAGAATCTGCACATTAATTGTATCTCTTGCCATAACTCTCAAATAGAAATACAATAATAAAGTTCTCTATGTATTGTGCAATTCTGTCAATTTCTAACACAAGCCCAGGGTGTATCCCCCTTATTTCATCTAAAGGTGCATTTACAGCCAATGCTTTGTTATTCATCTCAATGTGAAAGGGATTTTGGCCACATGCATCATACAGTGTCTCATACTTTAGTTACGTGGGATGTTTCCAACTGATGCTCAGCTCTTGTCTCCATTCTGTAACAGAATCCTTATTCTGAGAACACTGGTTTCCCTCTTGAAGGTCAGGATATTAAATGTGTTCTGCGCATGAACCACTGTTGCTCCACAGTTGTCATATATTTAGGCGACAAGTGTAACTTACTTTTTGAATTCTCCTTGCAACTGAAACAGAAATGTTACCCATTTCATAAATGTGAATTCAAGGGTAATCAATACATTATTACTAAGTAAATGATATTTCTTATTATGAGGGGCGTTCGGAAATGATTTACAACAGAAGCTTTTTGTACCTTATTTATTAATGAGCAAGTGTCAACGTACATGGGATCTCTCAATACACTCCCAATGACAACACACTGCTGCCACCTTTCTTGCAACTTCATTATTGCATCACAGAACCACTGTTTTGGGGTACTATGCACCCACTGGTGGACAGCTGCCTGCAATTCTTTGTTGCTGCTGATACACTTACCTGATAGCACATCCTTCACATTATTGAATAAAGCATAATCAGTTGGAGTGACACTCAGTGAATATGGTAGGTGTAGCACAGCAATGAATCCCAGCCATGTTGACTTTGTAGTTGTGGCATTGCTGGTATTGGGCCATGCTCTATTGTGCTAAAGGGCATCCCTTTCACAAATGTCTCTGTTGCCTTTGCTGAATCCAACATCTAAATCACGTAAGGGTTTCATGGTACAGCCTGCTGTTGACACAACCTCAATGTTCCTGCAGACTGCGGTTTTTTGAAGACGATTTACATTCTTACTTGCAGTTTCCCTTCTACTAGCAAACTCAGCAATCCAGTTGTAAACCATCTCTTAGCAGGTACTTCTTGACCACACGCCACCATTAAATGTTTACAAATATTTGTTGGTTTTCACTACTTCCTTCCACAAAAACCATATGGTTCATCTTTGTCCATGATAGTCCACTTCCATCTTGTTCATAGCTTTTTCTATTTAACAACAAACAAGTGCCATCTTTTCACTATACACAGTGTTCACAACTGCCATCTAGTGTCTGTGTGGTGTACCTACTAGAATTAGTTCATTGTCTTACAAGAGGATGTATCTATAGTTTCAGTGTTATTTGTAAAACATTTGTTATTCGTAAATCATTTCCAAACGCCTTTGGTGACAAGTGTGGCTACAATCGTCATTGTTGGGCAAGAAGACTATTTTTTTCCATGTTTAATGTTAACAGTTGGGATCACCCGCACGAATATAACTTAATGCATCTACTCTCAAACAAAGTAATTATGTGCATCGCATAGAACACAACTATTTTTCCCAACTATATTTAGAACTGGTAGATTAAAACTGAAGAAACTGCAAAAAGGTGGGAATTTAAGGAGAGGGGACCTGGATAAACTGAAAGAACCAGAGGTTGTACAGAGTTTCAGGGAGAGCATAAAGGGAACAACTGACAGGAATGGGGGAAAGGAATACAGTAGAAGAAGTATGGGTAGCTTTGAGGAATGAAATAGTGAAGGCAGCAGAGGATCAAGTAGGTAAAAAGACAAGAGCTAGTAGAAATCCTTGGGTAACAGAAGAGATACTGAATTTAATTCATGAAAGGAGAAAATATAAAAACGCAGTAAATGAAGCAGGCAAAAAGGAATACAAATGTCTCAAAAATGAGATTGACAGGAAGTGCAAAGTGGCTAAGCAGACATGGCTAGAGGACAAATGTAAGGATGTAGAGGCACATATCACTAGGAAAATTAAAGAGACCTTTGGAGAAAAGAGAACCACTTGCATGAATATCATGAGCTCAGTTAAAAACCCAGTTCCAAGCAAAGAAGGGAAAGCAGAAACGTGGAAGGAGTATACAGGGTGTTACAAAAAGGTACGGCCAAACTTTCAGGAAACATTCCTCATACACAAATAAAGAAAAGATGTTATGTGGACATGTGTCGTGTCCGGAAACGCTTAATTTCCATGTTAGAGCTCATTTTAGTTTCGTCAGTATGTACTGTACTTCCTCAATTCACCGCCAGTTAGCCGAATTGAAGGAAGGTAATGTTGACTTCAGTGCTTGTGTTGACATGCGACTCATTGCTCTACAGTACTAGCATCAACCACATCAGTACGTAGCATCAACAGGTTAGTGTTCATCACGAACGTGGTTTTGCAGTCAGTGCAATGTTTACAAATGCGGAGTTGGCAGATGCCCATTTGACGTATGGATTAGCACGGGGCAATAGCCGTGGCGCGGTACGTTTGTATCGAGACAGATTTCCAGAACGAAGGTGTCCCGACAGGAAGACGTTCAAAGCAATTGATCGGCGTCTTAGGGAGCACGGAACATTCCAGCCTATGACTAGCGACTGGGGAAGACATAGAACGACGAGGACACCTGCAATGGACGAGGCAATTCTTCGTGCAGTTGACGATAACCCTAATGTCAGCGTCAGAGAAGTTGCTGCTGTACAAGGTAATGTTGACCACGTTACTGTATGGAGAGTGCTACGGGAGAACCAGTTGTTTCCGTACCATGTACAGCGTGTGCAGGCACTATCAGCAGCTGATTGGCCTCCACGGGTACACTTCTGTGAATGGTTCGTCCAACAATGTGTCCATCCTCATTTCAGTGCAAATGTTCTCTTTACGGATGAGGCTTCATTCCAACGTGATCAAATTGTAAATTTTCACAATCGACATGTGTGGACTGACGAGAATCCGCACGCAATTGTGCAATCAAGTCATCAACACAGATTTTCAGTGAACATCTGGGCAGGCATTGTTGGTGATGTCTTAATTGGGCCCCATGTTCTTCCACCTACGCTCAATGGAGCACGTTATCATGATTTCATACGGGATACTCTACCTGTGCTGCTAGAACATGTGCCTTTACAAGTACGACGCAACATGTGGTTCATTCACGATGGAGCTCCTGCACATTTCAGTCTAAGTGTTCGTACGCTTCTCTACAACAGATTCGGTGACGGATGGATTGGTAGAGGCGGACCAATTCCATGGCCTCCACGCTCTCCTGACCTCAACCCTCTTGACTTTCATTTATGGGGGCATTTGAAAGCTCTTGTCTACGCAACCCCGGTACCAAATGTAGAGACTCTTCGTGCTCGTATTGTGGACGGCTGTGATAGAATACGCCACTCTCCAGGGCTGCATCGGGGATTCCATGCGACGGAGGGTGGATGCATGTATCCTCGCTAACGGGAGGACATTTTGAACATTTCCTGTAACAAAGTGTTTGAAGTCACGCTGGTACGTTCTGTTGCTGTGTGTTTCCATTCCATGATTAATGTGATTTGAAGAGAAGTAATAAAATGAGCTCTAACATGGAAAGTAAGTGTTTCCGGACATATGTCCACATACCATATTTTCTTTCTTTGTGTGTGAGGAATGTTTCCTGAAAGTTTGGCTGTACCTTTTTGTAACACCCTATATAGAGAGTCTATACAAGGGCGATGTTCTTGAGGACAATATCATGGAAATGGAAGAGGATGTAGATGAAGATGAAATGGGAGAGATGACACTGCGTGAAGAGTTTGACAGAGCACTGAAAGACCTAAGTCGAAATAAGGCCCCGGGAGTAGACAACATTCTATTAGAACTACTGACAGCCTTTGGAGAGCCAGTCCTGACAAAACTCTACCATCTGGTGAGCAAGATGTATGAGACAGCCGAAATTCCCTCAGACTTCAAGAAGAATATAACAATTCCAATCCCAAAGAAAGCAGGTGTTGACAGATGTGAAAATTACTGAACTATCAGTTTAATAAGTCACAGCTGCAAAATACTAATGTGAATTCTTTACAGACGAATGGAAAAACTGGTAGAAGCTGACCTCGGGGAAGATCAGTTTGGATTCCGTAGAAATGTTGGAACATGTGAGGCAATACTGACCCTATGACTTATCTTAGAAGAAAGATTAAGGAAAGGCAAACCTATGTTTCTAGCATTTGTAGACTTAGAGAAAGCTTTTGACAATGTTGACTGGAATACTCTCAACTTCTGAAGGTGGCAGGGGTAAAATACAGGGAGCGAAAGGCTATTTACAATTTGTACAGAAACCAGATGGCAGTTATAAGAGTCGAGGGACATGAAAGGGAAGCAGTGGTTGGGAAGGGAGTGAGACAGGGTTGTAGTCTCTCCCCGATGCTATTCAATCTGTATATTGAGCAAGCAGTAAAGGAAACAAAAGAAAAGTTTGGAGTAGGTATTAAAATCCATGGAGAAGAAATAAAAACTTTGAGGTTCGCTGATGACATTGTAATTCTGTCAGAAACAGCAAAGGACTTGGAAGAGCAGTTGAACGGAATGGACAGTGTCTTGAAAGGAGGGTATAAGATGAACATCAACAAAAGCAAAACAAGGATAATGGAATGTAGTCGAATTAAGTCGGGTGATGCTGAGGGAATTAGATTAGGAAATGAGACACTTAAAGTAGTAACGGAGTTTTGCTATTTGGGGAGCAAAATAACTGATGATGGTCGAAGTAGAGAGGATATAAAATGTAGACTGGCAATGGCAAGGAAAGCGTTTCTGAAGAAGAGAAATTTGTTAACATCGAATGTAGATTTAAGTGTCAGGAACTCATTTCTGAAAGTATTTGTATGGAGTGTAGCCATGTATGGAAGTGAAACATGGACGATAAATAGTTTAGACAAGAAGAGAATAGAAGCTTTCGAAACGTGGTGCTACAGAAGAATGCTGAAGATTAGATGGGTAGATCACATAACTAATGAGGAGGTATTGAATAGATTTGGGGAGAAGACGAGTTTGTGGCACAACTTGACTAGAAGAAGGAATCGGTTGGTAGGACATGTTCTGAGGCATCAAGGGATCACCAATTTAGTACTGGAGGGCAGCGTGGAGGGTAAAAATCGTAGAGGGAGACCACGAGATGAGCACACTAAGCAGATTCAGTAGGATGTAGGCTGCAATAGGTACTGGGAGATGAAGAAGCTTGCACAGGATAGAATAGCATGGAGAGCTGCATCAAACTAGTCTCAGGACTGAAGACCACAACAACAACAACAACAACAACAACATCATTTAGAACTGGGCAAAAGGAATATCATAAGCTCATATATCATATATGAACTGTAATTAATCACATTTCCAAGATTCTGCTGGGCAAAAATCTGTGTTTTTAGTTAATCTAAATAACTGGTTTACAATTTTTTCAGTCATTATCAATTTATGTTCTGTAATTTCTTCTCCACAACTGAACCAAATTACAGACATTCATGATAACACTCACTGCATATATTTCTTATTCTAAAATATCTAATCCGAAAATCGATTACCATATTCTTTTCTGTGAGCCAATGCCTATCAAAGTTCATTCAATTTTTTTTATATTTTTATTCTGTATATGAGATTTAATATAATCATATTCAGTGTAGGATAATAAGTTACATAACTCCGACTTCAACTAAGGAGAAAAGATAATATTCGCACAATTATTTTTTCCAACATGTTCACAATCAATGTGTGTATCAAACCCCCACCATAGAGGCTACAAAACAAACAATGTATCCACTCTTAGAAATTAGCCAACAGTCAATAATATTTTACAACAATTTCTTATATTTTAAAAGAACTATTATCATAGCTAAGAATGAATCAAATTTTACAGCAATAACTTTTCTTTACATTTTAAGAGATGTCAAGAAACATTCGGTCACTATTACATACAGTTGCAGCGCAGGCCTGTAAATCGAAGTAGGCATACACTGATGAGCCAAAACATTATAACCACTGCCCTCTACGAGACTGAATGCTGCTTGGTGGCTTTGTGTTCATGCGATGTGGTAAGGAATGTAGTTAACAGAAGCAACAGTGGAAACATTCTAATGATGATACACCCCTTAAATGTGGAAACCCAATTACTTAAGTGACTTCGACAAAGGCCAGATCACAATGAGTTGTCTTTGGAACAGCAAAGCTGGTCGGCTACTGCTGTAAGCATCTATCGAAAGTGATGAAGGATGGTGAAACCATGAGCAGTTGGCAAGATATTGGATGTCCACATCTCACTAAATTACGTAGAGGCTGTAGGATTGCTGCATTGTCAAGCAGGATTGGTGGCGGTTTGTGGCACATCTAATGACAGAAGAATGCTGGTGCAGCCACAAGTGTTTTGGAGCACACTGTCCAGGACACACTGTTGAACATGGGGCTCCACAGCAGGCAACCCACACAGGTTTCTATGTTAACCTAATATTGACAGGACCATTGAGACTGGACTGAGGATCAATGCAAATGTGTCATCTGATCAGATGAATCACGTCTCATGTTAAACCAGCTAGACTGTTGTGTCTGGATAGCCCATCATTTTGGTCAGTTTGTTTGTTTGACTGACTGATGTTTCTTTAGGGTGCAAGACAGCTGAGGTCATTAAGTGCCCATGTCATAGCTTAAAACGGTCAATTACTGAATCAATTTGAAGTTGATAATATTCTCAGCATAATCGACTGGAGCAGAGGAATAGCAAAAATGATCACGTCCCCTCTGAGGAGGTTGCTCAAATGGTTGACAAATATCCTACGCCACATTACTACGATGAATAAAAAGTAAAATGTGATCTACAGTTTGTGCTGTATCTGCTAAAATATCTGATACTTCAGATGGCAAGCGTATATTAATATAAACAGTTCTAAAAATGGCACTGGATCAGAAAATGACATACTGGCAATGGTTGGTTGCAGTAAGCACAGAATGCTGTGGGTTCGTCACTTAACAAATGACTGTGAATGAAATGACAGTACCCAATACACAGCCCAGCTGAAAGTATCTTCTAACGATGAGAGGGGCAAGAGGAAGTTGTCCAAGCTGTTGGGAAGTGTTTAATTTCCTCAAGTTTGTTCCCATATATTTATGCTGGAGTGACAATTTTACTAGGTGCAGTAACACAGAGATCATCTGAAGCGACAGAACAGCTGAAAGTCCTAGGTAATTGAACTGCAGCCTTGGCAGCTTCATTTCCTGATGCTCTGATGAGACCAGGGACCAACATGGACATCACAGTGGCTCCATCATCAGAGAGCAAGTGGAGGCATACTTAGATTTTTTGTACTAAGGGGTGGTATGTGTATAGCGCACAGAGGCTATGGAGGGCACTAAGTGAATCTGAACATAATACACAATCGAGAAGTGTGTTATCGGATGTACTGGGTGGCTTGATGGAGGGCAAAAAGCTCTGCAGTAAAAAACCGAGCTCTGGTCCAGAAGCTGGTATCTAAAATGTTTGTTGCCAATGACAAGGGCACAACTGATACCACAGTTGGTCTTGCAGCCATTACTGTAGATGAAGGTGCTGTCTCGAAGTTGAATGCAAAGTTTGAGAAACTTACAGCGGTAGGTCGAATCTAGAGTAATGTCCTTCGGAAGCGAACTAAGGCCAACATGAATGAGTTTTCTGCGCAAAGCCAAGGTGGTGAAAGGCTCTCACCCATCGGGAACACGGCAGGTTGAGACTCCAAAGCAGTATACAAAAGCAAACTCTGGGAGGCAACAAAGAAGTTGCACTAATCCCATATTGGTGTTCAAGGGAGTTGTAAAAAAAGGATGCGTGGGATGGATGGTTGGACATGGAGGACAGACAGCACGCGTATCTGCTGATGAGAACATCACATCATTATGAGAGAGGTAATTTGGCAGCACCTGCATAGTGATTCATAACTGGGCTACTGTAGAAAGCTCCAGAAGCCAAACGTATGCTTCAATGGTGGATTGTATAGATGCAGATGAGTAAACGAGACACCTATAGCCCATTTTTGATTGGACACGGGAGTTCATTCTGGTGAATGCTCTAAATATGCACCACGCATTGGATGGCACAAGTTGGTGGTTGCAGTAGCATGGTATTGGGGACATTCACCTGGGTTTCCATTACATTTGTGATAGTAATTGAAGGCACCATGACAGCTATGAACTACATGAAAATTATTGTAGAACACCTGGATTCCTTTGTGCTTGACATATTCCCCAGCAGCAGTGGCATCTTCCAGCAAGATAACTGTCCACGTCACAAGGCCAGAATGATAGTACAGTTACCATTTTTTCTATTTGCCACCGTTCCTTAGTTGGTTCAAAATTCGTGCAGGTATTTTCCATCCAAGCAAATAATTTAAGACAGTTTGTTTATTGCCATACACATTTTGTTTCTTTTATTTGTGAAGCATCTTCAGTGGCCAGTAATACATGCTTCTTTTTATACGCATAATAAACTTATTATGTGGTGGTTGCAATATCTTACTATGTTACATTATGACATGTTTTTCTCTTGTTTTTTAGGCTGGAATCAACATTTGTAGCATAAATTTTGTGATGCAACAATATCTTTCAGTATTACTTATGATTTCCACCACTGTTAGCCCATGTGCATGATCCTGGAGATGTGTTCATGAGTCTCCATGCTCCAGTTGCCCAATTTCTGACATTCTTCCACCCACATTTGATTCAACACATTGCATACATCACTTGCAAGTTGTGTTGCCAACTGTCGCTGAGCGTTCGTAATTCATTCTTTCTTAAGTGTGTGTGTGTGTGTGTGCGTTTATATATATATATATATATATATATATATATATATATATATATATATATATATATATAACTTACCAGACGAAAGTGTTGGTAAGTTACATCATCTTTGTTTTTAGATATATTTTTCCCACGTGGATTGTTTCCCTATATATATAGGGATGAACTAAGAGGTTACCAAACCACCTTCCCTACCCTCTGGCTCCTACCCTTGTAACCGCCCCCGGTGTAAAACCTGTCCCATGCACCCTCCCACCACCACCTACTCCAGTCCTGTAACCCGGAAGGTGTACACGATCAAAGGCAGAGCCACGTGTGAGAGCACCCACGTGATCTACCAACTGACCTGCCTACACTGTGACGCATTCTATGTGGGAATGACCAGCAACAAACTGTCCATTCGCATGAATGGACACAGGCAGACAGTGTTTGTTGGTAATGAGGATCACCCTGTGGCTAAACATGCCTTGGTGTATGGCCAGCACATCTTGGCACAGTGTTACACCGTCCGGGTTATCTGGATACTTCCCACTAACACCAACCTATCCGAACTCCGGAGATGGGAACTTGCTCTTCAATATATCCTCTCTTCCCGTTATCCACCAGGCCTCAATCTCCGCTAATTTCAAGTTGCCGCCACTCATACCTCACCTGTCATTCAACATCTTTGCCTCTGCACTTCTGCCTCGACTGACATCTCTGCCCAAACTCTTTGTCTTTAAATATGTCTGCTTGTGTCTGTACATGTGTGGATGGATATGTGTGTGCGCGAGTGTATAACCGTCCTTTTTTCCCCCTAAGGTGAGTCTTTCCGCTCTCGGGATTGGAATGACTCCTTACCCTCTCCCTTAAAACCCACATCCTTTCGCCTTTCCCTCTCCTTCCCTCTTTCCTGACGAAGCAACCATTGGTTGCGAAAGCTAGAATTTTGTGTGTATGTTTGTGTGTCTATCGACCTGCCAGCGCTTTCGTTTGATAAGTCACATCTTCTTTGTTTTTAGATATATTTTTCTCACGTGGAATGTTTCCCTGGCAGGTCGATAGACACACAAACAAACACAATCATACACACAAAATTCTAGCTTTCGCAACCAACGGTTGCTTCATCAGGAAAGAGGGAAGGAGAGGGAAAGACGAAAGGATGTGGGTTTTAAGGGAGAGGGTAAGGAGTCATTCCAATCCCGGGAGCGGAAAGACTTACCTTAGGGGGAAAAATGGACGGGTATGCGCGCACGCACGCACGCACGCACATACATAGACAGACACAAGCAGACATATTTAAAGGCAAAGAGTTTGGGCAGAGATGTCAGTCGAGGCGGAAGTGCAGAGGCAAAGATGATGTTGAATGACAGGTGAGGTATGAGTGGCGGCAACTTGAAATAAGCGGAGGTTGAGGCCTGGTGGATAACGGGAAGAGAGGATATATTGAAGGGCAAGTTCCCATCTCCGGAGTTCTGATAGGTTGGTGTTAGTGGGAAGTATCCAGACAACCCGGACGGTGTAACACTATGCCAAGCACATATACCTCTGAAAATGTACCAATTGCTTGTGAAATCAACACAACATGGAATCGCTGCTGCACCGTGTTCCAAAGCATTTCTGAGAAAATTTGGAGAATGTTGCATATAAATTCCCTGACCGTGCTATTGTAATAGTAGTGGCTTTAATTTGGCACCCTTAGAATGAGAGAGTCGTCTGGTTAAAACTGGTGCCAGATATATATCATTCTGCACATTTTTATGGAAAAATACTTCATCCAGTTACAGAACGAACTCATGTCCTTGACCTCCTAGTAACTAACAGACTCAAAACTTTCAAACCACTTAATGAGCTGAGAGTCCATGACCACAGACCAGCTATAGCATTAATGATTATAGAGGCAACAAGGTAGAAAAGGCTTTGTTTAGCAAGAACAATAGGAAACAAACTGCAGAGTATCTGGGCAGTCAACCTCAATCAATCACCTCTGAGGACAAAAATGTAGCACATAAATGGATATAATTTGAAAGCATAGTACATTACACCTTAAAAATGTAAGTGCCGAGAAACGGTTCTGAGGGACAGGCAGACCCACCATAGTTCAATGGCCACGTCAGAAAGCTGACACAGAATTTCGGCAACTGTTTGCATCCTGTTTACTGAAAGGTATGATCATGTCCATCACTCAAAGAACCATTTAAATGTAGCCCCCTGAAAATGCATGTGTCCTGCACCCTATACGTCAGCCTCCTGCTCTCATCAGGAGTGGAGTCAGAGTGAAATGGCGGCACATTACCAGTACCACTGGTCACTGCACGCGCTGGCAGCTGGGCCAACTCCTTAAGTGAGCTGTGCTCCTGGCAGCAGCAGTAGGCTGCTGGTAGCAGTACCACTTACAGGTTTCCGGAGGGGGTGCATATGTAAATAAAATCACTCAAGCTCAGAGGCTGAGTGAAAAATATTCACATAATAGACATAACAATCATTAAGTGAAACATCTCGAACCTGGACAGTGAGTGAGACATAGACTTATAGCTGATGTGGCCATAAATAATAGTTTCATTCTACTGAAAAAACTGATGGAACGAAACCACACGGTTGTCCCGTAACTCCTCACAATGAAGTGGATGGCGACAGAGACAACGGCTGTACTGAATTCAGTCTTCCAGAACTGTTTCACAGCATGTGATCATAATATAGTTCAATCATACAGAAAAGCTGAAATGGCATACACTGAGGTTAGTCACCATAGAATAGAAAATCAACTGAAATTGCTCTGCTGCGACCGGATCCAGTGAGATAAATAGGATTACTGAAAACCCCAATTCTACCACTTCAAATGGCTCTGAGCACTATGGGACTCAACTGCTGAGGTCATTAGTCCCCTAGAACTTAGAACTAGTTAAACCTAACTAACCTAAGGACATCACAAACATCCATGCCCGAGGAAGGATTCGAACCTGCGACCGTAGCGGTCTCGCGGTTCCAGACTGCAGCGCCTTTAACCGCATGGCCACTTCGGCCGGCTCTACCACTTCCAAAAACACTGTGTACTACACAGGAAAAAACCAATGCCATACTAAAATCACTCACAAATGAATTAGAAAAAGAAACATCAACCACTAGATTGCACCACCATATCCTCTAACATGCCCTCTGCAAATGCAATCCATTTCACCAACAACATGCCTCTATGATGTCACACAACACACCATAATTACATCACATGTCACAGCGGATGGGTGACCCCCTGTAAGATTCTAAATGGATTATGTTAAATAATTTGCTGCTCTATAAGCAGCAATATTTTGGATGTCATTAGAGCAACGAAGAGTATCGAGCAGTTAAGGCAATCCTATTTTCAAAAACAGGTTGTCAGATGCACATAATTAGGGGTACACTTTGGTGGCATGAATCTGTTGTAGAATTAATGAAAACATTTCATACTAGCATATTGTGACTTTATTGGCGAACAAAAGGCTACTCTACAGAAATCAACATGCATTCAACAAACAGAGATATTGTGAACTTTGACTCAAATTGCTTGTTCACAAGATCTAAAGAGGTCAGATGTGTTCCTTGACTTTCATAGGGCATCTGAACATTTCTGCAGTACCTGCTTCCAACTACTGTATGACATTTGGGATGATTCAGGACTTTTTAGTAGATAGAACTCAACATGTTGTTAATGTGATTAAATCAATGGATGTAAAAGTATTAGCGACTATCACTGAATTTAACAATAACTGTAAATTAACTATGTGTAATGGTCCACAGAACCTGAAATGCAATATTCACATAAAATTAGCTGTAGGAAAAGCACATGTTACACGGTCATAAAACATACATAATTCATCCATGGAAGATGTGGCAAACAAAACATCTGTTTGACAGATTTTGGAGTACCGCTCATCAGCCTGGAATGCTTACTAGGCTGGATTAATACATGAGATAGGTAAGATCAAACATAGAATAGTGCATTCAGTCACAGGTTCCTTTAGTTAGTCAGTTACACACATGCTTAAAAAAAAAGGATATTACAGGAGAGAATCATGAAATATAGGCCATTACTCCTTCCTCTCACTTATGTCTTGTGTAATGACGACAACGAAGATATAAGAGAAACTGGAGCTCATATGGAGGCTTGTTAACATTGTTCTTCTCAGACATTTTTTGCAAATGGAAAGGTAAAGGGAGGGAATGATAAGAAGCACTTTGTCCCACAGATTGTAAAATGGTTTGCAAAGTATGTACATAAACACATGTTAAGTTTAAGGACAGCAAGTACAGGTCTACATGCCTTCAATTGCCAACTGAAGTCAAATTGCTTCTAAGCTGTAATTTCATGGTCTCAAAATTTTTTCAGGAAAAGGGTATCTGGAACACTTCTCGAATTTTAAGATTAAAATCATGAAGACAGTTTTTCAAAGAACTTAATATTATGACTGCTCAGTACTTCATTTGGGATGGTACGCAACATTATGCTGTACCAGTACCTCTTACAGAAAAAAGTGTTAAAACAGAACTTTAAGATATCTAAATGTCAAAAAAGCACCCTGTTGCTCCAACCCCCCGGAAGTCACAGTACCACGGCCTCTCTTTTTACAAATCAAGCACTGTCACCGTTCCTAGCCAATGTGTTTATAATAGTCTAATTCATGTTATAGTAAACCCCATTAAGTGTTAATTAAGGCTGTCCACATACATCACCACAACGTGTAGCAGATGATGGGCCATATGTTAATCTGGCTAAATACATATTATCCACACTTCCTCTAATAAAATCTCCCAAAGTGCCTAGTCAGTGTCCAAAAATGAAGTTCAGAAGACAGTGGGTACATGGATTCAAGTAAAGCTCAAGAATTCCACGAGTGTTTAATAGGTGCCCTGATATGAATTGTTGTCAGTAACATAATGGAATAGGCTACAGTAAAATTTAATGTGATATCTCCATCCATAGGTAATACAGACAATGGGATACAGCATGCTGAAATATAGTTAATAATAAATTGATACCTGATACAAAATCATTTAATGTAAAAATGTAAAGCTTATGGATTCATGTTTTTTAAGCTTTACTTGGGTAAGGTGCTACTAAAGCACACTTTATTAATATACTTTCTAGATGTCTATAGTGTCTCTATTTTGTAATGAAAATATAGTTACGCATAAATATGGTCAAGGATCAGTCTTGGTCAGCTGCCCAAGTGCAGTGCTGAAGAGGCTGGAGAAAAATCAGCATATTAGAGAAATTTAAGAGTAGGCCTATTTTCATTGTTTTCTCCTACTTACTTAATATACATTTTAACTTCTGAATTCCATGCATGAATTTGTGGCACTGAACAAATATGTAAATAAAATGCTGAAAGGCCTCTTTTTATTCATTCGGTCAACAGTGTGTGTGTGTGTGTGTGTGTGTGTGTGTGTGTGTGTGTGTGTGTGTGTGTGTGTGTGTGTGTGCGCGCGCGCTGGATCATTAATTCTACATAAGTAATTGTGATTGAACTACTGTATTCAAATATTTCAGTAGGTCTGTTCTATAAAATAACATTAAACATCCACAAGTTTCTCTTTACTGTCTGCCAGTTATGTAGTGAACAGTTTCTTCTCATGGAAACTGGAGACTTCCACATGAGTGCTTCATAAGGTGAAGCATTTACGTGGTTTTTGCTGGTTGGTGACCGAAGGCTGTTTCTCCCTAATTGTACTATGGTATAGGCCTAGGGATATTCAAGATGGTCAAGGTGGGGATTTGACTGAATGACTTTGAAACTTCACTTTTTTTCTAATAAAATAATGTGTTGCAGAATTTGACAACTGGTAGTTGGAGCAAAATGAAACAAGCATGAAGCAAGTGTGTACAACACTCTTATTATAGCATGTTTTGGCGCACAT
Organism: Schistocerca nitens; assembly: GCF_023898315.1. NCBI lineage: Eukaryota > Metazoa > Arthropoda > Insecta > Orthoptera > Acrididae > Schistocerca > Schistocerca nitens. The sequence goes on from NC_064621.1 coordinate 435,866,055, forward strand.
AAGAATACAACATGAGCCAGGAAATATTAACATTAACATACATATTAAAGTCTATGGCTGATCCACATACAGTAGTTTACAGCAGGAAACTTTTACATCTTTTGTATACCATTATTTTCGACATAGACAGACATTGCAACCACTTAGGAGGTGCACCAGACAATTTTATGCCAGCCTAAAGAAGTAATGACTAATTCGTGGCCTTTGTAATTTTGTAGACGCACTTCGCAAAAATGTACAGGGCTGGTACAAAATAACAAAGGCCACAAATTCGTCATTACTTCCTTAGGCCGCCACGGAATTACCTGTTGCACAACCTAAGTTTCATATTAACCGCATGTCCTGCTGCCGTTCTGCAGGGAATGTTCCCCCCCCCCTTTTTTTTTTCTTTCTTTTGCGTCAGTATACATTACAGTGTCAATCATTAGCAAACAACAATGCAAATTTACAAAAATCCCTATTGAAAGTCAGATAACCGCATGCATACTTTAAGGCACATGTTTTGCAAGTGTACCTGTAATTCACGAACCACTGAGGAACGTCGTTACTTACTTTGAACACAGATACGGGATAATCCGGGGGTACCAAGTTAAAACACGATTCTCGCCTTGAAACCACTTTTCTAAATTCAAACAGCCTGGAACACAACAAAAGTTTTGATATCTGTCAGGCGCAACAAAATCTAAGGGTAACAACATACTTTCCTTGTTTTTACCTTTTCAGATTTTCTGTATTGCCCCAACCTTTCGTAAAAAATTTTGTCTGTAAAATATTTCGGTAAACACGATCCAAACGACTGCTAGCAGACATATTTACACGTAGTTACGTGCACCGATCGCAGCAATATGTCATGTTACAATCGCATTTAACTTTATGATAACAGAACAGATGCTACTGCACATAACTACAAACAGGCAATTCGAGCAGACGTTAAGCCTGTTGTTCACACCCGAGGCACACCCAGCTCTAACACTTTCGTCAACACGAAGATGTTTTACTTTTTTGTCAATTCTACTTTCCAGCAGTGTAAGAAAGTATCTTCACGCGACATATTGGTCGTCTATTTTAATGCAGCCAAGTATTTTCCTGTGTATCTCCCATTTATCCTTCAGTAACTTGTCGCAAATCGAACATCTTTCCCCACTCATTGTCAACGAATGTCCATTCATTCTACTTAAAGTTCTTTTTTTTTCCAAGAAGAGCGCTGGCGGGTACTATCGCTAATCAATCATTTCGGAACACTGACTTCCCGGATCTTTCCGCTAATTTAATTATAGCTATCTTATCATTCGTTAAGTGGCAAATACAGTGGAACTCCACACAGTTCTCAGCAGCTGTAAATTTTCAAAGAACTCCGTACTTTGGAATGAAACTGAAGACGTCTTCAGATTATGAACAATCACGTTTGGCGTCTACCTTACACATTTCTTTTCATGAATATCTTTATAAGTAAAATGATATATATGTTTTTACACAAAGGAAATGTAGCATCTCACTCTACATGAACTGAAGTTTCCTTTCTTAGCCATGAAATTCTTCCGTTATGGAAACACCAATAAACTACGGTAGGAGATTCGTTTAAACTTCGCTATTACTCATTCTACTAGTAGTGCGATATATAAGGTTCCCTTTGATATTTATATGTACATGCGTTAAAAGACAATGTGATTTCAGGCTTCCGAGATTCGCCAACGTAGATGCAAAATATGATTTCCTTAAAAAAAAAAGGTGTATTCCAAAAATTAGACTCGATTTTGATTAGCTTGCCTTCACGAATTCGGATTAACTACTCATGGTTGCCCCATGAATAGTCCGACTAGTCATTCTATCAGGGCGAGCTTTTTTTTTTTTTTTTGCTGGAATAAATTCTTTCAATTTGATGACTTTTGTAATATTGTACTTTATCAGCACATAAATCATTTGATGAACAGCAGGTACGTTATGATGGGCAATAAGTCGACATAGCGCTACTATGGATTATGTCACACGGTGTTATTTCAAATACGGATGTGGCTATGAAGACAGGGATAGTCAGGCAGAGACATAATTAGAGATGATTAATAATGTACTACATTTAATAATAACAAGAAATAAAATACTACAACGTTCGACAATACGAATTATACATGGGATGAAGAAGGGACTGAAAAAACGTATGATGAGACAAAAATAAATTATTCGGATAGTTAAGGGAGACCAAAATTTAATTGTGATGAGGAGCTGGAATTCGATAGCAGGCAAAGGACGAGAAGGATAAATAGTAGGTGAATGTTGATTGGGAAAGAAATGAAAGAGGAATGCGTCTGGTAGAATTTTGCACAGAGCGTAACTTAAAGACAATTCAGCTGGCCATCATATCACTTCACGTCACATCAAAACATTCTGCGATGCATTTAAAATGGCGGTATCCACACCAGCTGTCTCGTCATGTCACATCACAGCACGCCACTGTCAAGGCCTATCGGGAAGAAAGTTTTGATGGCTGACCTACCGACATACATGTATATTTGTGACTGACCTAATCTGCCCATTGTTGATCACGTGACCCTGAAGCTCGTTTCCTCCCGATGCACCGCCATGCACACATCTGCATATTTCGTTTCGTTGTGGTTTGCATGGTTGATATCAGTTGTTATTCATTATTTTTAGTTACTTGTTATAAACTGTTTCGTTTCGTCATTTGTAATTTTATAGTAATTGACGAAGATTAATTGAAGCAGTGAGGCAGCAGTCTAAATTTCATAATAAGGGCTTACTAAATTTCTTGCCATAAACTACATTTATGAGCCCATATTCGTGAGGATGAAGGTTCAAACCTGCGGCCAGCTATCCTGATTTAGGTTTTCTGTGATTACCCTAAATCGCTTTTGGCAAATGCTGGGATGGTTCCTTTGAAAAGGCATGGCTGACTTCCCTTCCCCATCCTTCCCTAATCTGATCAGACCGATGACCTCGCTGTCTGGTTCCCTCCTCCAAATCAATCAGCCAACCAACCACATTTATAAAGTGGATTTTTATACATGTCGATACTGTATTTAATATGTTACAATGAAATGGATTGCAATATCGTTACAACTTGAAGAGAAAAAAGCACTGTGGGTAGATTCAGATTGAGCAGTAAATGGAATGCGTACTGAAACATGCAGACACTGCAACAGTAGCAGAATGCTATTTTGTGAACTATACAGCAAGTAATGTATTACAGTTGTTTGTTTAAATATGTGACACGTGCTTGTTGCAGGGTTATATAGTGTTAAGCAGCTCTCTGCATCATGTGTGAAACATTTTGCGTCAGTGGTCAATATTTATGTGGTTTCACTAGCAAACCCCACTACAAATAAGGCACTTAAACTATTAAGAGCCAAATGCACGATGTGAAAGAAAACCGGTAAATCTTAAAGGGAAAGTTATTGAGAGAGATATGACTACTGGAGAAAAAGTTGCACGGGACTAGCGACTAAACATTAAATAGACCAGTTCTCCATGACACAATGTTCCTTTCAGTAACTCTGGGTGCAATTTGACGTCATCAATTTTAAAAAATTGGAGCTTAGACTTTCTAAAATAGGTATAAAATGCAGATTCCTCTTCCTCAAGCTCTTTGTATAATGTGTGCCATTCCTCTTCTGTACCACATATTTTGGAGCCACACTTTTTTGTGTTGTTTTGCTCTTGTCTTTCTTCTCCAAGGCTGTCTCTGCAAGTTGCAAACTATTTGAGTGCAATAAATGTTATAGTCTTACAAATGTGGACTCCAGCATCCACGTCTATGACTACTGCATTGTGTGTAGGCACTTAATGTTTAAAAACACATGAAAATCATCTGGCGAAGATCGCAGTTGCCATGAAAAAAAAAGAAAAAGGCAGCTGAGGACAGCCATGCAAATTGAGATCACGTGACTTGAATTGACTTGATGTTCTACATCATGACAGACAGTGTGAATACACCTTCATGTGGCAGTGCCATGACAGCTGATGTGAACTGACTTTAACATTTATTTTAAGAATCATGAAAGCAGGTTGTGTATGTGGAGTAAACCCGGAGACGCTGAAAGATTTTAGACTGATTATATAATGCTAGGACTGAGATTTTTGCAAGATTTTAAACTGTAAAAGATTTTCAGGGACAGATGTGGACTCTATCCATAATTTATTGGTTATTAACTATAGATTAAAACTGAAGAAATAGCGAAAAAGTAGAAATTAAGGAGATGGGATATGGGTAAGATGAAAGAACCAGATGTTGTTGTGAGTTTCAGAGGGAACATTAGGCAATGATTGACTACAGCAAGGGAAAGGAATACTGTAGGAAACGAATAGGTAGCTTTGAGAGATAAAATAGTGAAGGCAGCAGAGAATCAAATAGGTAAAACCACAATGCCTTGTGGAAATCCATGGATATAACAGGAGGTTTTGAATTTAAGTAATGAAAGGAGAAAACTTAAAAATGCACCAAGTGAAGCAGGTGAAAGGGAATGCACAATGTCAGTCATCTGTTACACAATGTCAGCCTACTAATGTATTTAAATATACAGTAAGTACACAAAAAAAATTAATTCATGAACGCTAAAACTGCAATAACTTACAATAAATTTACACTAAATACAATATTTCAGCTAAAACAATTTGAACAAGGAGTCTCACATTAACAGTGTTAAAGAAATTAAGGTACACTCTCCACACAATTACCACTATGCTGTCACATTTACACATTCATAAAACTCATTAACTGAGTAGAAAGAATTAATGAATGACCAACTGTACATCTCTGCTTAAATAAGTCGAATGGAGCTTCCACTTCGTCTAGAGGCAGTTTGTTGAACACTTTAATTGATTTTGATAGTCTACAGTGTGCATGTCAATATACCTATTATTTCTAGTACCACAGGAGTGTAAAGCCTGTCTAAGCTGATATTCTTACGAGTTATTCTCTGTATACAAGAGAACACTGTAAATGTACAAGTTTATTGCTGGTAGTTAACATTTTTAGGACAGATATCAAAGATCAGCAGTGGGAAGTTTTTCAGGGATTCTAACAGTCCAATAACTGTGTATTGAGGTATCAAAATGTCCTGAACTTGTGTACTATTGCCCCAAAATAAAAGCCCATAAAATATAGTACTATGGAAAAAAGCAAAATAGGCTGACCTTACATAAGACAAAGATATGTGATTTATTAAGTTTCTTACCAAGTATACCACTCTAGACAATGTTGCACTATTATATTTACTGTGTAAATCCCAAGACAGTTACTATCAGTAACAATATCTAAAAACTTTACACTACCTAAACAGTCTTCTGCTGACAAATCTCTTAAACGAAATACTGTTTGTTGAGTTTCATTGTCATTGAGCAAAAATCAATTTACTCAAAACGAGACTGAAGCTTGCAATAAGGTATCTATAGTCATAGTTTGAAGACTATCAAATCTGGACCGTCATTGAAAAGAAATGGTCTCACCAGTACAGAGAATGGAATGAGTATTTATATAAAATAGCAAATCATTTACCATAATCATAAACAACAATGTTCCCAAAACTGAAATTTGTGGCACATCACACTTAATTTAGCTATCTACAGTCTCTTCTTTTCAATACACACAATTTGTTTACCTTGATTAAGAAGTTATTCAAAAATGTACCAACTCTATTGTTAATGATTCCATAATGGAGTAATTTGTTGTAAGGCAAATCATGCTCTACACAATTGAAGGGCAAAAAGCAATCTCAGCAAAATTTCTCTCCTTATAAGCAATAAATACCTTTTTAATCACAGAGTCAGTAGGATGAACGATAGGTTTGATCTTTCAAAAGACAAACTGTGCAACAGGAAGAATGTTATTAAATTACATATAATCACTGACTGGTAATAGATGACAGAGACTAAAACTTTAGAGAAAACCTTTGTCAGGGATACTTGGTGTTAACTAGAGGGACAGTTTTACTCTCCCTTCTTATAAATGATCACAACTCTAATTTTAACACCTCTGGAAATACCCCTTCACTAAAAATTTATTTATACATATATTAAGTGGGAGGAAATACTATACAACAGTTATCTATTTTAAAACATTACTAGAAAGATCGTATATATCTACATTATTGGGAGACCAAACATTATTTACAATACTTAAAACAACATCTGATGTTACCTCTGAGAAAAAAAAATCTTTCTCTGCATAGCTCACATTATGACATTTTATGAGGTCAGGTATAGTTTCATGAAGCCTAACAATGTTATCACAAATTTCATTAACAGACCATACACAAAAGTTATTAAATTTAAATGCTGGTACCACTAGAATCTCTTTTTATTTGTTTTTGGCCACTGTGTTTATTACACACCACGATCTCTTGTATTTATTTTTGGATGATGCTATACTGAACAAGTTATGTTATTTCTTAGCCTTATTGCTGCACGTTTATAATCCTTTCCGGCTCTTAAGAGTCTTAACTTAGTCACATGCTAAGTCATATTTGTTTTGCATAGTGTAAAAAAAATTATGTACTTTAACAATCTGTTTTTTATATTGGCTTCACATTCTTATTCCAATGATTATTTATGTTACATGTGTTGAGATTGACTTAAAGTTTGTACTTTGGAAAATTGATCCCAAAAAATGCTTAGGAAAGCACAAAAATCTAACAAAGACTACATTAGCAGGACAATAATTATTATTGTTAAACAAATCTTTTCAATCATAAGTCAAGACTGAAAAGATAAAACGAGAAATATTTTCTTGTGTTATTGTAATTGTGGTGGCCACTTTAGATTCTTTGAGCTCTTTAGATTTCATATTAAGCCTGCTTACCTCTACCCAAACTGAATCATTATCTGAGAAAGCAAAAAACAGCTACATCAGAACACATTAAATCTCTACTAACATTGTCAACTATATTGTCAGGACAAGAAGTCCCTCTGCTCGGTTCACATTTGTAAAACTAAAATTAAATTGCCTTAACGGATTTTTAAATTAATTTACATGGTGCATATTTTTGATACATGATGCTCAGCATTGATATTACCATCAATTACTATACTGTACGTTCTCCACTGAGAACTTTGAGAATAAATTCATAAATCCTCAACTGTTTCTAAAAGGATTAGTAAATCACCACTGGATGACACAAACGTGTTGTAGACCTCAGGGGAGTATACAGGACCCATGTTGTTCTTATAATACAGACTGTTAAAAAAAAAGAATTCCATATTTTGAAACATGGTATTACATGACAAAGCAAGAAAAAAAATTACGCCCAGAGCTCTAAAATTTATACCTTAAAACCAGATTCACACATTAAAGTGATGCCACAGCTTGTGTCATTCTGCAGCGTCACTATGAGCTAGAGCTCACAAAGTATGAAACAAATTCTATGTAGTTGCACAGTTTTCAGAATTACAACTGAAATCATATGGGCATATATTAATGTTATAAATCAACTTATAGCATTATAACTGTGACAGGAGTTAAATATAAGGAAAACAAAACGGAAATGTTGGATCCAAAAATAGAGTAACAAACACTTTTATAAAAAAAAAATAACTCTTGAAGGCGAAAATGATGTCTGATATGGAAAATCAACCAACGAATGTCTTGTAAATTAGATTTTAGAACTTTATTGTATTCATTGATGTAGGCATTTCGAATACAGTATCTCTAATTTTTACTTTCTCAGTAGCCACATCCCACTTGGGAGCTGTTTCCCAGATGTAATCCAAAATTTATACAGTGCTTGGTCTCTGAAACTACAAGGTTCATACAATTTCCTTTTTTGGTTATGGCACAGATTAAGGTTATTCATTTATTCAACCAAAAATCAAGATTGTAGGATACATAACTCATGTACACATTGTGAAGTCAGTGCTAATTCTTATGTTATATACAAAAAAACTACTTATTTATTTTATATATTTTTAATTTATCAGCATGAATTTTTCTTTTGTTAGTGCATGATTATTTCTCTCAGGGATATTACCTTTTCTTATCACTTTTACTTATGTGCCTACGTAAATATGAAACGGGTTCTTGAAGGGCCACTGTTATTCATGTACCAACCTTAGATTTTGAATGTGATGACTAAAATATAGTTGCTGTTAACTGAATTGAATGTAATTTTGTTAATTTCTATTTATTGATTGCAAAGCAAGGCTCAGGAGAATTTCGATTGTTGCCATGGAGTGGCCAAGATAAAACTTACTGAACTCATGGAATCTGTATAATTTAAAAAATGAACTTAAACGTAAATTATCTGTTGGAATTTAGAAAGGTTCTTACAACGAAATCTCTCGCATTTACATTTACTGTTAACACTTTGAAAAATAAATTAATACTTCGGTGCATAATGGCCGACTAGAGGCTGCATCAGAAGATGAGCTTCTCGCAAGGCAAATTACTGAAAAAATGCTTATTAAAAAAATTAGCCACTGCGAGCATTTGAGGTGACAACTATTACAAAGAAATTCAATTTGATGATATCAATAGCAAGTTTATTGTATCAGAAATACGAATAACTTACATAAAATATGTGTAGCCACTCAATGGCTGCCTTCCGTATAGCGAAACAAAACAGTGTGTGTCCCATAAAATACGTCCTTCCTCCCCAGCCATACAATTGCGTCTCTTTCGATCCTTTTTTATTTTCATAGACATTAAATAAAGATGCTACTCTTAAATTATCGCTGCAAGTCAGTTGTTTCAAGAACATTAACTCTATCTTTTATACTAATTACATTCATAAAATACTTAACTACAGTTTACAACCGATAAAAATGTCAATATTTATGTGACATACTGTCACATGGGGCCCTTGTGAGGGTGTACGTAATAAAGTCCACTGTTTATGTACAGACTCATTACGGTTTTATATTTAGTTCAGTTTTGTGGATAGCCAAAAGTTTTTGTTTGGCCCACCTATTTCAATTCACTGTTCAATACTCTGTTCATTACACAATTATGGGTGTCATACATAATTCACAATTACAGGTGAGTACATCTATCAGACCCATCTGTCTTTCTGTTTATTATGAATAGGATCAATCCGGTATCTTACAGACCCGAGGCACTTTGACTTACGGTCCCCCATTCGGGTTACAGGAGTAAGGGAAAAAAACGGGCCAAAAAAACCCCGCCCGGAGCCTTCGGATTGCTAATTTTGCTTCTACATTGAATGTCCTGCACACAAATTAGCAGATAAATATATACATATACATTTACATTACAAAAATTCATCATTAAAACATGAAATTACATAACGTCCAACAGTCTTTTTTTCCTTTTGTACGGATAGTTGTTTTAGACTTTGTGTTTTTGACTGTTACAATTTTACATGGTGTATCAGTTCATCGTCGACTACAACATTTTTGGATCTGATCGAAGTAAACGTTGCCGACAGCGGTTTGTTGCTGGTCTCGCAGTGTGTCGCTGCTGGCGTAGAAGGTAGCGTATGTGACCGCTTGTCGCAGCCGGCGCCGGTTCGTTGGCCCAAGCAGTGACGTAGGCGCGAACAGGTGCCGGTCGGTGGGCGGGGCGCTGCAGCCGCTGCACGGACAGGACAACCGCCAATCGCTCACCGCGTCGCGGAACATGTAAACATTTCACCGAGAATCAGTTCATCAGCATAAAAAAAGTAAATATACGTGCTATAAGTGTTGGAAGAAAATTCATTAGTTTCCCAAACACTCCACAGTCACCCATGTTCACTGTTTACGGAATGCATTGTAAGAATGTACGAACAAACGAGTTCCAGGTCTTTAAATAAGTTCTGGTTCGAACTCACACATTTTACGTTGGTTTAACATAACTGTAGTTTTAAGCTAAGTGATCACTTGATCGCTGTACGGCCTGTCACTATGGTGAGTGTTCAATTGAGTACATTGCGGTGACGGTTTTCGCTTCATACCACTTGTCCTGTGTCGCTTCTAGCGTGCATCTGCCGGTCCAGAAACCACAATTCGCTGTGTGCTACCTATAGCGTATTCCCACAGTCCACTGCTATGGGTCCCTTTATCAGAAGTCACTTCTTTGCCGAAACATTTATCCACACTATGAATGTCTATCATGTTTTGCATCTAAATTGTTTTCTGCGAAAGGCACACCATTTGAGCAATTAATTTTTATTCTTTTGTTCACTATACTTTCAGAACAGTCTTCCACTGTTAAACACAGTCACACATGTTGTGTTCTTGCACAGTTAATTGTTCACACTTTTATGTCGTTCCAATTCGTAGTTCAGTTTATCTGTCTTTTCACTACTTGAGCATCTGGATAGTCACTTTTAAATTGGAACATGGTTTATTGCATTTTACTAGAATTACATAATATATATGCTTTCCATTTTACATGTTAATATTATGTTTATACATAGATATGGTACAATTAGAGTTCCTTCTAGGTCCGTTTCTCACTCAGTATTCAGTGATTGACCTAGTTGTCACCTCTTATTTAAAGTGTTGACCAGTTGGTCATACTGGACCCATGAGTTCAGTAGGTTTTATGACATGTGTATTATTTATTCATTCAACACTGATTCAGAAACTTTTGTCATTGTTGCGTTGGCAGCTGCCTTGCTTGTGCGCAGGTGTACTTGCAAGCGCCTTCAAGCTGGAATCAGTGTGGAAGTTAAGAGATATTATTCTGTTTGGAATTTTTTATTACGCGAATTCCCGCGTTTGTACAGCGATTCGCTGTAAATGTGCTCGTCTGACGACCATGCACAATGCCTCTTCCCTTTTCAAAGTTTATCCTGTGCAGAGCGTCCTTAAGCAGATTCAGTTGCTAACCTCTTTTCTGTCACGGCACTTGTTTAAATGCAGTATTCTCCTTCTGTCACAACTCACTCATACATACACTTAGCAACTACTATGTATATAACAAGCACAAGTATAAAATCAAATAAACATGAAATAAATCTTACTAACTAGGCATACAACTTACATCTACCTATACACACTACACATTTTAGACTTAAACCCTTAAGTATCCCTGGATATAAACGGTTTTAAGTCCTTGTGCGGGAACAACCCTCTTATGTTTCCTGTGTCCAGGTGTGCCAACAGGTAACACCCGTTATGTGACTTAATTCCTTTAGCCCCTATGGGGGCACAGGGCATCCAGGAGAACTCGCTATCCGTATCTGTCTTTGGCCATTTGCCTCAATTCTGCCCAGGTCTTGCCAACTCTTTTTGCTTCCCCTTCCACTGTCCTCTTCAATGTGCCCCTTGGTCTTCCTTGTTCCCTGGGGATTCCATTCAAATGCTTTTTTCTCGATGGCTCCATCTGGTTTGGTCCTGTATACAAGAGTTGCCACTTTCTGTTGACTTTTTTGATACTTGAGGACTTGGGATGACTCTTGAGCATCACCAAGTCTTCTCTGTTGTACGTGTAGAGTTTATTCAATGTGCGATCGTACTTCTTCTTCCTAATGGTTGTATTGTCTTGCATTGCCGGCAGGGCTTGCTGTAGCTGTTTACAAGTCGTGGAATTCGTGGCAAAGGGTTTAACCACTCCTCGTCGGGTGAATCCTGTGTCATGAGTTCATTTGGTGTGCACCCAGTGGATTCATGGGGTATATTATTATATATTTTCTCGAATTGAGCTACTAACTCAATCCACTTCGTTTGATGATTTTCCGCGTATGTGCGGACAAACCTGTTGATTTCGCGGAAGCAACGTTCCACAGGGTTCGCGCTCGGGTAATACAATGACACACAAACATGCTTGATGTTATGTTCCCAAACAAACACTTTCCAGTCGGGACTTTTAAAATAAGTAGCATTGTCAGTTAATAAGGTCATCGGCTTTCCGACGTTCGGTATGTAATCTGATATTATTTTCCTGGCTATTGCTTTTGTGGTAGACATTTTTGTAGGATACGACTTCAAATGTTTTGAAAAAATGTCCAAGGCTGCTACAACATACTTTAACCCGCCTCTTGCTGCCAACAAGGGTCCTGTCACATCAACAGCAACAATCTGTGCTAGTGCTGTTGGCACTATTGGGTGTAGCTCGTGTCTCGCACTACGAGTCCACGGTTTTGTCTTTTGACAAATAAGGCAAGTTCTCTCTAGGGCCTTCACCTTACGAAGTAAATTTGGGAAGTAGCAGTACCTAGACAATAAGTCTGCGCATTTCTTTCCGCCAAAGTGTTCCCAAGAATCGTGTGTGTACCATATTAAATTCTCTACTGGCTGTGTTGGTATACACACTCACCAGTTTTCAGATGTTTCAGTCCTTTGGTGGCACAAAATATCATTTTGTGTCATATATAATTTGGCAAGTTCCCCATAGGGATCATTGCTTAGAGAATCCATTATTCTACACCACAACGGATCATCATGCTGCATGTGTGCGATCTCTCGATACATACGCACATATTTATTCCACCGGATGGAATCTCCCAATACCAAGATTTTGAAATCTGTAGATTGTTCTTCGAGCCCTGCAGATTCTGGTAATGCTCAGGGTAATCTAGACAACACGTCTGCCACAACATGTCTGTTTTGAAAATCATATTCCTGTAGAGCTAAAATCCACCTTGTGAGTCGCTTGTGCAACAAATGGCACGTAAGCACATAGCTGAGCGCCTGGTGGTCGCAAAAGATTATGACTCTTTTTTTCATATACTGTAAGAGGTATGCGCTATATGCGCTGCCTGCAACAGGCAAGACTTAGGAGAGTCTCTGACAAGAGAGCAGTATGTAGTTAGTTGTTGCTTGTCGCTAGTCGGCATCAGTCTGCAGTAGTCTTCAGTAGTCTGTGTAGTCTGCGTGAGTCGGCAGTAGTCGACGGTAGCCTGCGCGTGTCTGCGCTTGTGTGCAGTCTGCTCTGGTCGGGACTCTGGAGGATGAGTATTATTGTAGAAGGTAAAGAAGCAGCCTTGCACATATCTAATAATGTATGTTAACTGTCATCAATTTCTTTTAAAAAAAATGCCCCAATAACAATTTTTATAATATAAAGTAATTTTTTTTTAAAAAAGCATTCATTTCAATTTAAAGATTTTATTCAATGGATTATCTTTCCCTTCATGAATCACAAAGCATAGGCCAGCATTGCACGGAGATGTGCCGAAATTTTTTTATATGAGCAGATATTTCACAGTTTTTATTGAGATAAGAATTTTTGCTTTTTTTATTCAGAGTACAGGGCCGTGGCGCAGCGTTGCTGTCATCATAAAATTTACCAGGTTACTGAATTTTCCTTTTTTATTATTTCGGGGTTTAGGAATTGAATTTTGCGAGTACAACAAATGTGAATGCATTTCTGCACAGAGATTATAAATGGGAGCCAATCCTGTTTCAGAGGTTACAATATTTAAAAATTCATTTAATTATTATTTCTGTGGGGAGGTTACACTTGGTTCATTTTCATTTTTATATTTCTGTGGGGAGTTTACACCTGGTTCTTTTTAAATTATTTTTTGTGGGGAGGTTACACTTGGCGACATCCGGTCAGGACCGTATTTCTTTGTGAATCTTCTGAGAAGTAGTCATATATCTGCTCTTATTTACTTAAATGTAGTTTGCATCTGGCGCAATGCATTTACTAATTTGTCGCTCTTTCCTTTACAGATCATTGGCAATTTGTTGCTCTTTGTTGTAATTGTTTTTGTTGCATTTTTGCATTGTCCTTGTTTCATTTGTGTCTAATTTTGATTAGTGAAAATGCCGCGAAAAACTGTTAACAGTATATCGCGATGTACAATGAGTGAAAAAGCTGATTCGAATAATTTGACCAATCATACTAGCGACAGTTTGTGTAATAATGATAGTCCTCCATTTACAGACAATCAGTGCGTACCGACCACTAATATTGATTTTGATCCTAGTGATGAGCAAACAAATTCAATTGTGTCCTCTGTTAATTTAACGACAATTGATGACGCGGGACGTTCTGTTACAATCAACGCTGCCCAGCTTGACACACCCGGTTTGCAAAATTTACGTAATGTACAGACAAATTTTTCTAACGAAAATGAACAGTGTAATCAGAGTACGACAGATTTATTTAATTCCGGGGTAGTGACCAACAGTGCACATCCGATTGGCAAACCTTTTCGAGAATCACAGAATGACCAAATGGTTACACAAAACGTGACAATTGCAGGTACGCCATCAAACAGCACAGAGAATAGAGTAGGTAATACTGACTTGGATCAAGTTATGGCATTAATACTACAACTCCATGAAAAATACAACCATTACAAACAACTTAATGAAAGTTTCGACAACAATTTCAAACAACTTAATGAATCGTGGAAACAACTCAATGAAAAATATGACAGGTCGATTAAACAACTTAATGAAAGTTTCAAACTGTCGAATGAAAAACACGACAACCTTAACGAACAGAACAAACAGCTTAGTGAACAGATTACAGCCGTTACCGTGCAACGTGATGATACTAAAGAACAATTACGTGAGGATACTAAGACTTGAGCTGCGAACAATAGTGAAGAAACTAGATCTGTTGCACAAGAATTAGGTAATAGACATGCAGGCACAACAGAATCATTTAGAGATGAAATTAATGCAGTCACTGAACAATTTTCAGAAAACGCAATACAGATACGCGACGAGTTTAATTTAACGTCACCAGAACTTTCACGCACTCTGAATATGGAAGTCGATAAGAAATGTGAACAACAGAACAACCAAACTGACGAACGTATTAAAGTAATAGAAATGAAAAATGTTTCAGTCAATAACACGGCACAGCATACGCCACATTCCGAACATTTGACACACTCACACAGCAAGTGTAACTTAGGTAATTTACAGAGACTACGTGGCTTAGAATACGAAGTGACACAGGCAAACAGATTCTTATGCAATCGTGAACCTGTTCACGCATTCAGTGACGATAACGTTGATTACGAGCAATTTTTATCCGTAAAAAAATCTAAGGTATTCAATAATGACAGAGCACAGGTACACGCTTTGAACTGGATACGTCGATTTATTTTTGTACTTTCACCGCCATTGCGTGTAATGCAGAAACTAGAATTGGCATGGATACAGCAATTTGCTTTTGAATTTTCACCGGCATTGCCTGTAACGCAAAAGCTAAAATTTATTTGTAGCGCGTAATTGACCTCAGAGGATTCATTACGCTTTAATGAATATGTGCCGTAGCCTGCACAGGGCCCCGAGCCGTAGTAGCGCTATTTCATCTTTAGTTTTCTGCACTGCTGCCTTCTCTTCTACTATCCTTTATATCTATCAAAACAGCTCTTCAACTATCGATCTATCTATAATTATGAAAGAGTAAAGAAAACCTGATATGACAAGTTTTACCGAAAGTGACAATTTTTTTGGACACTCCCGAAATGGCAAGAACTACGAGCATAATTTTAATAACAAACAAAATTTTAATTATCAGTATCGTCATAATTATCAGCAACAGGAACCACAATTTGGTAACAATAGAGGTTTTTCTCCGCAACAGCAACAAAACCAACCGGTTAGCATACCTAACCAACAATGCAATGTACAAGGTCAACCAAGCTTTAATGTTTCGCAGTGTGCACGTATAGCGTCAGCTCCAACAAATAGTAACACACAGCAACAAGGGAAGCAGTACGTACAGAAAACACACTATTTCAATTCCTATCGCAATGCACCGTATAGAAATGACTATCATGACAGACGTAAAAGTAATGAGCACAATTTTCAGCGTACATTTAATAACAGTTGGTGTTATCAGCAGCAAAATCATACGCAACAACATATTATCATGAATGAACCAGACAGTAGATATCATCCCGAACGCAATACGTCAGGAAGAAATAACAGAACAGTACAAATAGTTGAAATGCCACAGCATCCTCCTGAAAATAATAGCACATCAGATATAGAATTTGACTAAATACAGTACAGGTTGCATCTTCCAGTAACGTAAGCAATATTTTTGATACGCAGAATCTTGTTCACGAAAATGTTATTACTTTTGATGACATCTGAGACACTCTTTTGCAGGAAAGACCAGTTATTCAAAAAACCATTTCACACCCTGTCATGGAAGTAAAAATTGGATCATCCAAATTTTCAGCAGTAATCGATTCTGGATCTCCTATGTCAGTCATAAATGAGGAAACTTTCAACGAATGTAACAAAGACAATACCTATCCTACGTTACCATTAGACAAAACTAAAGTAAAAGAAGCAGTATCTAGTAAAGGAGTAGATGTAAAATTCGAGACACATTTATCATTTTGTATTGCAGGTCATACATTTTACTCAAATTTTGGGATTGTTCCCTTATTAACGACTGACGTTATTCTAGGTACGAATTTTCTGGTACAACACGACGCAGTTATTGGCTTTCAAAACTCCTATTTAATGTTAAAGGATGAAAATGTACAACTGGCTTTAGAATTTCAGCACTCTTTATCCGCAGAAGAACAAACAATTAATCGTACAGAGGTCATTTCCGCATCACGTAACACAGACTGTCATTCTACATTGTTAACAGATACGTACGTACACAACTATAATACTCCAGAGGAAGCCGACTATGACGTTATACAGATGATTTCTGATAAAGTTAAACAGAGCAGTGCAAATACAGACGACCAACGCACGCAACTACGTAAAATTCTTTTACAGCAAGCTCCAGTTTTTGACAACGTTCCTGGTACTATGTCCGGTTTTATGTATGAATTTCAAGTTCAACAGCACGACACATTTAAAGCCAAACGTTATCCCATTCTGTATATTCACAGGGAACAAGTTAAGAAAGAACTGCAAGATATGCTTGACCAAGAAATTTTTGAACCGGCAGTTAGTCCATAAATAAACCCGCTCCATATTGTTAAGAAAAAGGATGGTTCACTTCGCCTCGTACTTGATTCGCGTCACATCAACGACATTATTATTAATGAAACAGATCGCCCACAGACACTAGAAGAACTTCTACAGAAATTTCATGGTACTGCTATTTATTCCACATTAGATTTGAAATCGGTATTTTGGCAAATTCAACTCCATCCGGACTGCAGAAAGTACACGGATTTTCACTGTTTTGGTGACTGCTATCAGTTTTGTAAATTACCGTTCGGTTTAACTATTTCATCAGCAGCATTTATTCGCGGTTTGAATACAATAATTCCGACAGAACTTAAAGACAGAATCACAACGTATGTAGACGACATTCTTATTGCAGAAGCTAACTGGTCTGAACACAATCTAATTCTTGAACAACTGTTACGAACTTTTCGTGCACAAGGACTCACAGTTAATCTCAGTAAATCGCACTTTGGCAAAACTTCTATAAAATTTCTTGGACATGTAATTTCAGCAGAAGGCATTGCGCCTGACCCGGATAAACTTCAAACTTTACGTGACATTACTGTTCCTACGACGAAGAAACAACTACGCAGCTTTTTGGGTTTAATTAACTTTTTTCGTAAATTTATTCATTACTCTGCTTTAGACACCCCTACATAAAGTCAATTGACAGGTAAAAACACTATTTGATCGTGGGATAAGCAAGCACATTCTGAATTTATGAACCTGAAAGAAGCCTTGTTGAATGCACCACTTTTATCATATCCACATCTTACTAGAAATTTTTCCATTGCCACCGACAGTTCTAACACCGCTTTAGGCGTACACATTTTTCAGGAAATTGAAGAAGATGGCACCACAGTAATTAAAAACATAGCCTTTGCGAGTCGCATTCTGTCACCTGCTGAACGCAATTATTCTGTTACAGAACTTGAAACATTATGTGTTGTATGGGCATTTACGAGATTTCGGCATTTTCTTTATGGAAGACATACGACCGTTTACACAGATCATAGAGCGATACAGTTTTTACTTTCCGCTAAATTTACACACGACAGATTAAGTAGATGGAAACTTTATTTGCAGGAATTTAATTTTACAATTGTTCACATTCCCGGTACACAAAATATTGTGGCAGACGCACTATCCCGTTCTCTCAGCAACAATCAGCAAGACATCGCAACCAACTTCTGCAAAGCAAATTTCAGCGTCATGTACATTCAGCAAGTTGCATTTGAAAATTTCATTTCGTCGTCATTACAAGACATAGCACAAGAGCAGAGTAAAGACAACGTGTGGAAAGAAATTAAACACCTTTGGCAAGTTAGGAATAATATTACCATTAGAAACCATTACACTGTACGCAATAACATTCTGTTTCGCCGCTCTCACCCTGACAGCAACAATTGGTTATTATGCATTCCTGACGAACTTGTTAACAAATTAATTTGGTATACTCATTTAAGTTACGCACATTACGGAGCCAGAAAATGTTTTCTTATACTGAGACAGAACTGTTATTTTACCAACATGGAAAAACGTATTCGACGAGTTTTAGCGTCATGTAAAATCTGCCAGAAAGCTAAGTCAGATACGACTTCACATATTCCTCCATTACATCCCATTGTTCCTGTTAAACTGAGACACATGGCCGCTGTAGACATTTTTGGTCCCATTCCCAGAACTAATAGAGGTTTTTGTTACATCTTTGTCGCTGTTGAACTCACTTCAAAATTTGTTACCTTCTAGTGATGGGCTAAACTGCGATTTTCCGATATCAGTGATTTCTGTGAATGCTACTTTTCAGTATCTGTTATTCTTAACTGCGATTTGTCGCAGGTAAGAGTCGCAGTTAAGGAACACAGGTCGTGTATCCCTCCGCCACTGCTATTTCTGCGACTTCTGCTACTTCTGTGACTTCTGCGATTTCTACTACTTCTGTGACTTCTGCGATTTCTGTTACTTCTGCGATTTCTGCTACTTCTGCGATTTCTGTGACTTCTGCTACTTCTGCGATTTCTGTGACTTCTGCTACTTCTGCGATTTCTGTGACTCCTGCGATTTCTGCGACTTACCACTGTATGAAAAAGTTACATCTGTCAACACAGAAAATTGCATCGCAACAAACCTGTCATTGGCAAGTATGTTTTACGTTTTTTCTTCCGTTGGCTTTAATTTTGTATTAAAGAAACAACTGTGAAAATATTAATAGTGTAATTAATATGTAAGTAGCCGTACAGTACCGTAATAGTTCGTATTTAGAAAATGAATTCTAACATATTGTTATGTTCACATGTACCTGAACTACATTTCAGTCACTCAGTAAAGTGATAACTCAAAATATCATTGTCAACAGATCTGAAGAAATTGCCACTGCGTCTTTAGACCGTTTTCGTCAGACGAGAGGTTAGTTTCTAAGCGTTTCGATGGACTTAATTACTTCAGTGAGATCGTTCTTGCAAATGTGATATTCATTATAGCAAATATTAGCCATCTACTCTGTCAATTATATTGCTAGTAATTAATGACAGCAAAAATTGTTTAATAATCCTTGTGTTTTTGCAGACACCGTTCTGACTCTGATTACTGGTTGCTGTACGTATCTATCCACATCAAGGCTGTTGGGAGAGACTCGTGAGGATTCAAGACAGCTCTTAGAGGATTTGCAGTTTAAAAGTGAAATAATTGTGAAATAAGTGTGTGAATGATTAAACTGTGTTTTATTGAAGTTGTTGTGCGATTTTAAAGGAATAATAAATGTCAAATACAGTGAGTGAATAATAAAAATCTCATTTTCACATGGTTAAGCCGTCCTATACCCATAATTTTCCGCCACTTACTTATTGGTAAACAGTTGTTGGAGAGCGACATGCCGCCCCCCCCCCCCTTTCTCCACAATCTTGGCGTTACACTGACCTGTAACATATCCCGAAGTCAACAATATGCATTTTGAGGCTGTTGATATGAAAGTGGGAAGTACAGATCTTCCAGTTAAATCAGGAATAGCTTAAGTGCATTACTTGAAAGTAACACAGGAAAAGCTTACTTATGTAGGTGGTAGTAGTGTCGGCAAAAAGATCTTGTGTGTGAAGTTGCCATGTAGAACACCAGGTGTAAAACTTTTCTCCCGAGTCTTGAACTGTGTCGGAACAAAAGTGAGGCATTCATATGACTGTTTTCATTTCTCTACACTTATACAGATGTCTGAGTTCTGCTGTGTTAACATTGCAAAGTCCTGTAGGCATGTGGAGTCTTAACCAAAACTGTCATATTGGAAGCAGAAACAAACACATTTGTTACGTTACTTGATATTTTCAGGAGAAAAGAGCAATGTTGCTTCTTATTAATATAATACATTCAGAGTCACAGCAGTATTTGACCAACCATAACTGATGCTGAATGTGCTTGTCGTCATATAATATGAAAGGCTTATTTCAATAGTGGTACAAGTCCATTAACTCCACTTTTCTGTCTATAATGCTTCTGAAATTAGTGATCCAAACAAACATAAATAAAGGTTCATCTCTAGCAAGAAGCCATATGCTTGAATATTTCTGGTATCTCAACTGCAGATTTTTCAGCACTCATTTAACTTTACGACTCTGTATCTCAAAATGAACAAAAGTGGACTTGTACCACTATTGAAATAAGCCCTTCATATGCACACACAGCACATCGATCTCGTGAGGCACAAGGCTCTCATAACGAAGTACGTACGTCGGTCAACAGATGACACTAGGAAAAGTATGTTAACTGCGCTTTTTAGTTGCTACTTGCTACTCTTAGTTGCGATTTGTCACAGAAATCGCAGTTTGACTCGCTAGCGAATAGCGTAGTATGAACTTTGCTCAACAGATGGGAGTGCTAACTGCGCTTTTTAGTTGCTACTTGCGACTCTTAGTTGCGATTTGTCACGGAAATCGCAGTTGGACTCAATAGTGTATCGCAGAGATGGGCGTAGTACGAACTTTGACCCACAGATGGCACTGTTAACCGCGCTGTCTAGTTGCTACTTGCGACTCTTAGTTGCGACTTGTCACGGAAATCGCAGTTAGACTCGATACCGTATCGCAGAGATGGACGTAGTACGAACTTTGGCCAACAGACGCCACTGTTAACCGCGCTTGTTAGATGCTACTTGCGACTCTTAGTTGCGACTTGTCACTGAAATCGCAGAAAGCAGTGCTAAATTCGACCAATAGATGGCTCACGTCTTTGAATGTGAAATACTTATTGCGACTGCTAACTGTGACTGAAATCGCAGCTAGATTCTGTAAAGTTGCTAATGTGATATCTGTGACTTCTCAGTCACTGTGATTTCTAACAGATACGCGATTTCCTGCCCACCACTATTACCTTCACTCCGTTACGCAAAGCTACTGCTAAAACTGTTTCGAAAGCATTTGTAAAACATTTTCTATTTCATGTAGGGCATGTATTGAAAGTAATTTCCGACAATGGATCACAGTTTCGATCTGCTATATGGACACGTATGTTACGAGCTAGAAACATTTCTCCGATCTACATATCCAGGTACCATGCTTCTTCGAACCCTTGTGAACGATTAATGAAAGAAATTGGTAAACTGTGTAGAATATACTGCCATAAAAAACATATTGATTGGGACACACACATACTCTCATTCCAGGATGTAATTAATTCCATACCAAATGAATCTACTATGCTATCTCTGTCTGTTATACTGTAAAACGTTGAACCACCTAGCAAAATTAAAGAATTAGTAACCTTTCCTACATCTCGTCGACTACGAACCATGAAATAATTGACGTTGCGCTGAACAACATCAAACATGCTGCAGAGCGCCGGAGAAGACAGCAAAAACAGGTTCGTACACGCTGTGACTTTCACATTGGACAGAAGATATTAGTACGCACACATTATTTATCTAATAGAGGAAAAAGTAGATGTAGTAAATTTGAGCTTCTATATGCAAGTCCATATCGAATTCGCAGCATTCCTCACCCCAATGTAGTACACGTCGAAACTCTGAGAACCAGAAAAACCAAAGGGAATCACCATATCTCCAACATCAAACCCTTTATTGAATGAACATATTTTATGATTTATCACACTGTAATGCCATTTCCTGATTTTTTTATGACCACTTATGCAGTTATATTCACATGAACACTTACTGATGATTATCTTATTTTTTTCTTGGCAAGTGCCCGGCAAGGTAAGGTTAGCAGGTCGCTTTTCTTGTCGTTACACATCAGACCATGCACACTTTTCCAGATGAACTTACACATTTTATGACCACTTATGCAATTATATTTATGTGATTACTTACTGATGATTATCGTATTTTTTCTTGGCAAGTGCCCGGCAAGGTAAGGATAGCAGGTCGCTCTTCTTGTCGTTACACATCAGACCGTGCACATTTTCCATTTTTTATGTATATATGATTGTTTTCCTGTTTTATTTATATGCACTATGAAATATTTAAGATATAACAAACACCAGTTGACTTTGACATTTTGCCTTATGATATCTCAACATCGTGACTATTTTTACATTTTTTTTTTGCTGCTACATTGTGATACTCTGTGTACATTTTTGCATCTGAACACTGTGTATGTTTTTGACATATTACGTTTTCTGTCATGCTATGCTTAATTATATCACTACAAACCAGTTTTTATTTAATGGGTATATGATTTAAATGCAAGACATTAATCATTGTTCATCATTTTCAGAAAGGAATGACATGTAAAAGAAATAAATTAAACAGAAATGGGAATTTCACCTTCGGAATGAACGAAAGAAGATGCAATACCTCGTCACAAAGAGTAAATGGATCAGAATTAACAAGCATTAACAAGAATTTACTATACACATCGTATTTCAGAATACGAGGCGATTGATGCAGGCTGTCAGACAGAACTACACATCTTAGTTTTAGTGATGACATATGCTAGAAGTAAGGAACTTTATACTATGAATAGTTGTATAATGAAGTGACTTTTTTGCAGATGATAATGAATGATGATGAATAGTGATGCAGAATATGCTAATATGGATAATGAAGTTTTTCTTTACAGGTGATGATAATAATGGAATTATGTTGATATGGATAATGAAGTTTTTCTTTGCAGGTGATGATAGTAATGATAATGAAGTTTTTCTTTGCAGATGAGGATAATGTTGAAGTTTATGTATTAATGCTATGTAGTTATTTAAGTATCTGTTGCAGTTAGTTTTGACAGTATGTCTTATGTCGCATGGTATGATGACTGAAGGTTTTGGAAAGGACAGCTAGAGAACATATATATTTAATACACATTTCATTACCTGTTAATTCGAAGTTCACTACTTTTCAGCATAATATGCGTTTCTTCTTTCAGCTTAATAATCCATTTTGTATTTTTCCAGGAGAAGCTATTCATGAAATTAATGTGCTATAAGCAGTTGGTCTTTAAACCTGTGTCATTCATGAATGTGATCACATATACTCTATTTGTTTCATAACCTTGCTACAGCTGACTCATGACGAATGACATTACACATCTTCATTTGCAGCAATAAGTCAAATGAAAATATTGTTATGCCCCAGCAATTAATTATCGATCCCAATGCAATGCATTGCTAGCACAAAAAAATTTATTACCAGTCCCAAATAATGATACCAATTTAAAAGAGTTACGAGTAATCCTGAATGATTTTTTTTTCAACCACAGACTTGAGTAATAGTTACAGTATGTTACATTTTAATTATGTCTTATGTCACTTAAATGATGAGTTCTGAGTAATAGTGAATGATATTTTGTAATAATGCATGCATGCTCTACACTCATTAACTCCTGTTTTGATTGATGACTTCTGATGATTTGTAACTGGCCAATGAGTGCCAATAATTATTTTTAAATATGTCATATGTCACTTGAATGATGAAAAATGTTTTGTAATATTCAATACTTGCTGACCAATGAATGCCACTGTTTCTTATACTTTAAATGTGTATTATGTCACTTTTATGCTATATATATGAATACCAGTAGCTCGATGCTACACTAATTAGATCCTGTTTTGAATGATGACTTCTGATGATTTGTAACTGGCGAATGAGTGCCAATAATTATTTTTAAATATGTCATATGTTACTTGAATGATGAAAAATGTTTTGTAATATTCAATACTTGCTGACCAGTGAATGCCACTGTTTCTTATACTTTAAATGTGTATTATGTCACTTTTATGCTATATATATATATATATATATATATATATATATATATATATATGAATACCAGTAGCTTGATGCTACACTAATTAGCTCCTGTTTTGAATGATGACTTCTGATGTTTTGTAACTGGCCAATGAGTGCCAATAATTATTTTTAAATATGTCATATGTCATTTGAATGATGAAAAATGTTTTGTAATATTCAATACTTGCTGACCAATGAATGCCACTGTTTCTTATACTTTAAATTTATATTATGTCACTTTCATGCTATATATATGAATACCAGTAGCTCCTGTTTTGAATGATGACTTCTGATGGTTTGTAACTGGTCAATGAGTGCCAATGTTCTCTGTAAACAGATTACTTGTGAACATTATTCTGTAATACTTCATCCATGGTACAGAAATGTTCATTAACTGGCAATGAGTGCCACGAATTACTCAATTTAGTTGTTAGACTAGAGTAATTATCAATGATGACTGGCATAAAACTTAATGTCCTTGACCTTCTGACCTAATTACCAGAAATTACTACAATATTCGTTTGTCCTGTCTATCCTCATGCTCATGGAGCACTATATTTGGTTTTTGCACTAATTCTACGTTGGTGTACCTTACAAGAACGTGGTGTTGACACGACATGCTGTCCACCACCTTGAGCGATGGAGATGTTATTATGGTTCCACTGTTTGGTGTACCTAATGTACTACCAAAATGATAACATGGAATATTACTACGACATTTCAGGGTCTTGGCTACACTGATTACTACTTCAGGGAAAAGAACTTCAGATTGTCTCACTTGGTGTTGTGCTTCTGTAGAAAGATATGGACTTTCAGTGCAGCTGCGTGCAACCTAATGTGCTACAACCATGATGCAATCCTTCCCTTTCCTATCCTAGTTCTTGTAAAATAGTAAAAAAACTACAGTGCGTGTGCACTTTATGTCATTTGTTAATATGTTTTGTACTCATTGCCTATACATTTTGTGATTTGATGATATGTTCTGTACTACAGTGCATGTGCTCTTATGTCGTTTGTTAATATGATTTGTATTCATTGCGTATTCATTTTGTGATTTGCTGATATATTTTGAACTACAGTGCATGTCCACTGTATGTCATTTGTTAATATGATTTGTATCCATTGCGTATACATTTTGTGATTTCCTGATATGTTCTGTACTACAGTGCGTGTGCACTTTATGTCATTTGTTAATATGATTTGTATCCATTGCGTATACATTTTGTGATTTCCTGATGTGTTCTGTACTACAGTGTGTGTGCACTTTATGTCATTTGAAATATGATATGTACTCATTGCGTATACATTTTGTGATTTCCTGATATGTTCTGTACTACAGTGCGTGTGCACTTTAGGTCATTTGTTAATATGATTTGTACTCATTCCGTATACATTTTGTGATTTCCTGATATGTTCTGTACTGCAGTGCGTGTGCACTTTTGCCATTTGTTAATATGTTTTGTACTCATTGTGTATACATTTTGTCATTGCTTGATATGTTTTGTACTCAGTGCATGTGCACTATATTTTATTTCATGTTCTCCACTTATATATATGTATATATTCTGTGATTGTAAACTTAGTTAATTAGGAAAAATTTATTGCTCATGGCAAGTCTAATTGACTCACCATCGCTGCCAAATTTTTGCCCCCCCAGTGGAGGGTTATGTAAGAGGTATGCGCTATATGTGCTGCCTGCAACAGGCAAGACTTAGGAGAGTCTCTGATCAGAGAGCAGTATGTAGTTAGTTGTTGCTTGTCGCTAGTCGGCATCAGTCTGCTGTAGTCTTCAGTAGTCTGTGTAGTCTGCGTGAGTTGGCAGTAGTCGATGGTAGTCTGCGCGTGTCTGCGCTTATGTGCAGTCTGCTCTGGTCGGGACTCTGGAGGATGAGTATTATTGTAGAAGGTAAAGAAGCAGCCTTGTGCATATCTAATAGCATATGTTAACTGTCATCAATTTCTTTTAAAAAAAATTCCCCAATAATAATTTTTATAATATAAAGTAATTTTTTTAAAAAAAAGCATTCATTTCAATTTAAAGATTTTATTCAATGGATTATCTTTCCCTTCATGAATCACAAAGCATAGGCCAGCATTGCACGGAGCTGTGCCGAAAATTTTTTGTATAAGAGCAGGTATATATTCACAGTTTTTATGGAGGTAAGAAGTTTTGCTTTTTTTATTCAGAGTACAGGGCCGTGGCGCAGCGTTGCTGTCGTCATAAAATTTACCAGGTTACTGAATTTTCCTTTTTTATTATTTCGGGGTTTAGGAATTGAATTTTGTGAGTACAACAAATGTGAATGCATTTCTGCACAGAGATTATAAATGGGAGCCAATCTTGTTCAGATGTTACAATATTTAAAAATTCATTTAATTATTATTTCTGTGGGGAGGTTACACTTGGTTCATTTTCATTTTTATATTTCTGTGGGGAGTTTACACCTGGTTCTTTTTAAATTATTTTTTGTGGGGAGGTTACAATACATAGTAGTGAAATTTCTTCAAGGCCCAAATTACTGCAAGCGCCTCAATTCAGTTGCAGAATAGGACCATTCACATGAATTCAACACTCAGCTGTCAAATCCTATTATCTTTACTTCTGTTTGCTGGCCATTGTTGTCTACTTGGAATAAACAACATCCTAGCCCGCAAAAAGATGCGTCTGTTGCTAGATAGAAATCTCGTGACATGTCAGGATGGTGTAGGATTTCTGCGTTCACTAATGACGCTTTAATTTGGTAGTCGGCTCTCTTGCATTCTTCCATAAAATTCCATGGCCGATTCTTTCTAAGCAGACCTAGTAAGTCGTCACTGTTTAGCAACTGCGCCGGTAAAAACCGCCTAAAAAAGGAGGTCATTCCAAGGAATGCTTTCAATTGCTTTTTCGTCTTGCGGTACGGGTATCTCTATTGCTTTCAGCTTCTTTGGGTTAGGTAGAATCCCCAACAGAGAAATAATATGTCCTAAGAACTCTATTTCTTGCCCTCCAAATTTTGACTTTTCGAGGTTGGCAGTAACCCCAAAGGCTGCAAATCTTTCCAGCACACGGTACAAAATCTCGATGTCCTCAGACCAGGTTTCTTTGGCGATGAGAATGTCATCGACATACACCGTAACCTTTTCAAGAAGGTCAGGTCATAACACAGTGTCCAGAGCTGCAATAAACACGCCTGTACTTATATTCAGCCCAAACGGTAGAACTCGAAATTGATAGCATCTACCGGCGAATATAAACGCGGTATATTTTCTTGAATTTGGCGTTAATGGGACCTGCCAGTGCGAACTTTTTAAATCCAGGCTTGTTAAGTACTTAACACCTTGAAATTTCTGAAGTTGTTCCTCTATATTTTCCGGCCAGGTCCGAACAGGTATTATTACATTATTAATATCCCGCGCGTCCAGCACCAGCCGAACAATGCCGTCTGTTTTTGTAACCGCTAACAGCAGGCTACTATATGGTGATGTTAACGGTTCTATTATTTGCCACCGCAGCATTCTCTGAATTTCTGTCCCCACAGTTTGTCTTTTCGACCACGGTATTGAATAGGAGGCACGGCAGAAAGTTTGGTGAGGTTTTAGTTCCATGTTGAACTTATACTCTTTTATTATCCCTGGTTTTTCTGAAAACACTTGTACAAATTGGCTCAGCACTTGTCTCAAATCAGATTGCTGTGACTGGCTCAGGTACGAAGATTCGGCTACTTTTGATGCAATATGTTGCTTAATAATAGCATTTTTCCATTCCCAACTGGGTTCCGGTTCACTGCTGTCTTGATTTACAACACATTTGTTGTGAGTCAGCGCGTCAGGATCCCGTAAAGTTACCCGCACATTCCGGAAGTAGTTCACATACGCGTCCGGAGTCCTCATTAATGCCAGATCAATTTGTCGGTTTAGATAGGTTAAACTGCATCTCGCTGGGGGAGGTCAATTTTTGCCTTCAATTCCCTAAGCACGTCAAGGCCCAGGATGCAAGGTACTGTGAGATTTTTGACCACCAGGAATGAGCACAGTCTGGCTTCTTTTTCCAGGGCAATCTCTGCCTGCACCTGATACTTTATTAGCTGCACCCTGCCCCGTAGGGCACCCACTAGCCTACAATTTTCTACTGGCAGGTTCGGTAACTTTTTCACATGATCCACGCACTTGAATAGCTGCTCATCAATAGGAGAAGCACTCGCCCCTGTATCCAATATCATTCTTACTTCGACCCCATTTATCTTTGCCACAAAGGCAGCCTGCACATGTAATATTTCTTCTTGGTCCGCAGGTCGCGGATCAACTGTCAGTTCATCTTTCGTCTCGCATCCGTCATTGTAGAGGAGCAAATTCACCCCCACATTCTGTCTGCTCCCTCTTTCATCTTGCCGACTGTCTGGGAAGGGCCTACAGAGGTCGGCCAGAGTTTGACGGCCTGTCGCACCTTGCCGACACGTGATCAGACACATCGGTTATTCAAACATTATCAGTCATAATTGGTGACATGCACTGCGGTGCATACACATGTGACTGATTGTTTGGAGGCTGAGGTGGAGGCGATGGCATTGGGATGACATTGATGTGATTAACAGGCACATGACCTGACGGTAGTTTTTGATGTGCTTGCCAGTCTGCTGGCCCTGCCCGTTGCCACTGCTCATTGTTAGTTCTCATATTTTTATTGCCAAAGTTGGAGCTTCCTCCCCCTTCGCCTCGTCTCTTTCGATTGTAGTTTTCTCCACCTCTTTTTGGTGAAGACAGGTTTGACTGGCCATGCAGGTACGTATTGTATCCAGTGCTGCGCCAGTGACCATCCACAGTGGGCACACTATTCATAGTGTTTCCTTTTTTAGAGAAGTTTTACCATTGCGAATATTCGTCATTCTTTGAATACCTGTTCTTACGAGGGCTGTTATTGGATTGGTGTTTTCCTTTACCATTAGCTTGTCTGCTGTTTGTACTCCCCTGATCTCCCTGCCTGGCATCCTTGTGTATTAAATCGAGGGAGTCTATGGCTGCCATAAACAACTCCAAGTCCGTGTCAGGGATGTGAACGAGCTTCTCTCTAATCGTTATAGGTAGTTTACCCTTCAAAATTCTTAGAAAGTCCCTGGCAGGCATGGGTTCGTCCCAGTATCTCGTTTTGTTCAGGTATCTTTCAAAATATTTTCTCAAGTTACCTGAACGGGGATTGAATGGTTCTGGGTTATACACTTGTTTGCGGAGACGCTCATGAACAGACCTGGACCAGTATCTGGCAAGAAATTTACTTTCTAATTCAGACAACGACGGACCCTGCTCCGCGGTCTCCATCGCCCACAATGCCGCATCGCCTGCGATGAAAGAGATCACAAACTGAACCTTTTGGTGCTCAGTCCATGATTTCAGGAGTACATTCCAGAAACGTTTTATAAAGATTACCGGATGGACATTCTTTTTCTCGTCATTAAACGTCTGGAACTGCCTGTGTTTTATTAGTGATTCCTTGTGATTACTTGCTCTACAGTTGGTAGTACTACCTCCCCGTTCGCGGCGACAAAGCCTGAACAATTGACTGGCGAGTATAGTTGCACTATGTCGCCGTCAGCTCTTTCCATTCGGCATACATTTATCGGCACATTTACGTTCTGTGTGTTGCTATTATATGGCGCGGGGGTCGATGATTGCTCGGCCCGCTCTAATCGAGCTACCGCCTGTGTTACACAATCCTCGACTCGCTGCTCGAGCGAGTTGGAAATTTCGTCAACTATATTAACGACATTTTCACTTGACTTTCTAAGTCGCACTGAGCTTTGTCTAATTGAACTACGCGTTCGTCTCATTGCGTGACCCGTTGTGGAATGTCTTTGTTCTGGTCTACCAACTCAGCCACTTACTGTTTTACTACATCGATCTCCTGTGACAAATATAACACCAGCGCCTTGTCACATTGCTCAAACATTTCATTAATTTTTTCCAGGAACTCAGCATCACGTTGCTGTTCCTTGCGTTCTCGTTCAAGGCGTTCCTGTCTTTGCTTTTCCTCGCATTCAAGACGTTCTTCCGCTAAAATGTCCTTAACTTGGGTAATTAATGTCTGCTCCCGTTGCTTGTCTCTCATGTCTAATTGTGCCATCAGCACCGTTAGAAAATCGGTCATTGGTACAGGTACTTGTACAACATTTGCTGTCGATGCAGTAGCAACCTCCTTCCCTGTGCCAGTAATCGAGTGGATTTTTTTGCTCAATTGAGCTTGATCCTGATCAGTGCCTAATATTTTGTCCGTTTCAGGTTGCTCGGCTTCCAGTTTTGGAGGTTGAGAACCTGTCATTGTGGGTGGGTTCCTCACTGGAAACTCTTGTATATTTTCGTCTATGTCATAGCCTGACAGATCTTCCCCCTCTAACCGTTTGTCCTTGCATGTCTTCACCATTTCGACTAGTATTAATCCTGAGTGGTAAGACACGAGTACACACAAAACCTATTTTCCCCCAGAAATGACACACACAAAATATAGCACATACAAAACACTGAAATCAAGTAAAGCAAAGAAGCTACCTACTACTATTACTACTGAAACTAACAGTTACACCTTCGCACTCGTAATATTTCCGTTGCACTGTGAAAAATTTTAATTCTGCTGAAACATTACTTTGACAATCAACTGCACTAGCATTTATTTGATTCACACAGCTGATTGTGTGACCTCAAATGCAGAACACTAAGCACTGTCTCAGAATTCTAACACTGATTTTTGTTCAGTAGTAGTAAATGAATCTGTTTCACTATCCTCTGACGTTAAAAAAAATTGAATTAACACTTCTGACAAATTTCAACTCCTTTAGTTTCCAGCCCAGAAGTGCATGCATTTACACCCTTACCTTATTAGTTATTGTTGCTTGGTGTTGTCTTAGTCAAGACAATGGTATGCATCTAGTCAGCTTCATGTCCATATATCTTCACTGGTTGGATCTCGTACAAGTTTTGTATTTTGTGTTACATTGAAATAGATTACATGTATGGCATTAATTTCACTTACATATAATTACATACATAAAAAAATTTCTTTTAAATATAGTTTTCTAGACGGACAACAATATCTCAGTCAATTTCTGTGTACTCAATATCGGTACATAAAATTTCGGGCTCTCACGTTGTTGAGTGCCATTTGTGGCGTCGGTGACATTTGTTACTTTATATACAAAAACTACATATATCTTTTATATGTTTTTATTTTTAATTTATCAGCATGAATTTTTCTTTTGTTAGTGCATGATTATTTTCTCTCAGGGATATTATCTTTTCTTATCGGCTTTACTTGCGTGCATAAATAAATATGGAACGGGTTCTTGAAGGGCTACTGTTATTCATGTACCATCCTTAGATTTTGAAAGTGATGACTAAAATATAGTTGTCATTAACTGAACTGAATGCAATTTTGTTAATTTCTATTTATTGATTGCAAAGCAAGGCTCGAGAGAATTTCGATTGTTGCTGTGGAATGGCCAATATAAAACTTACTGAACTCATGGAATCTGTAGAATTTAAAAAATGAACTTTAACGTAAATTATCTGTTGCAATTTAGAAAGGTTCTTACAATGAAATCTCTAGCATTTACATTTACTGTTAACACTTTGAAAAATAAATTAATACTTTGGCGCGTAATGGCCGACCAGAGGCTGCATCCGAAGATGAGCTTCTCGCAGCGCAAATTACTGAAAAAATGCTTATTAAAAATAATTAGCCACTGCGATCATTTGAGGTGACAACTATTACAAAGAAATTCAATTTGTGATAACAATAACAAGTCTATTGTATCAGAAATACGAATAACTTACGTAAAATTTGTGTAGCTGTCTCAATGGCTGCCTTCCGTATAGCGAAACAAAACAGTGTGTGTCCCATAAAATACATCCTTCCTCCTCGGCCGTACAATCGCATTTCTTTTGATCCTTTTTTATTTTCATAGACATTAAATAAAGATGCTACTCGTAAATTATCGCTGCATATAAGTTGTTTCAAGAACATTAACGCTATCTTTTATACTAATTACATTCAAAAAATACTTAACTATGGTTTACAACCGATAAAAATGTCAATATTTATGTGACGTACTGTCACAACATACTGTGTGTGAACACACATACACAAACGCACACACACACACACACACACACACACTCACACACACACAGAAACTCACACACAGATACACAGTTACTGCTGCAGAAAATTTAACAGGCATATCAGAATGTTCTTCTTGTAGTTCCAGAAGTTGCAAAAGTGTACCTGCAGACTAAGAGTTCTAAATTTTCTTTTATTATTAAGTCTGATGGGATTGTGCATGGACAAATGCTAGGAGTGTACTTAAGTAACTTCTTAAATAAATAATTTTTGTTAATTTATTTCTCTTATTTGGCATGCTTGACAATGTTTTTGTGTGTGAGGTCCATTCTGATTCTTTTACTCGACCACAGATATCTGTTTAAATGAAAACTTCATTTATAGGACTCTAGAAACATTTACTCAATGAAGAAATGGTTCATACTGTATTATTTATGTGCATTTAAAGAGCATGGAACCTTCACCATGTCAATACGTAGTATAGCTGAGGATGTCTTTTAACATAAAATGAAACAAATATTAAGTAATAGCACTATATTCGATTATCACACATAAACAATAAATTTACAATGATACTTACATTAAGCAAAATATAAATGATAATGGCTGTGTGCAGTATAAATCTACTGCAATCACAGAAAAGTGTCCATCTTGGCTGGCTTCTAAAACAAAAAGGTGCCACCCCCTTCACCAAAACAATTCAGCGACCTAATTCTACGTTTCTTCCTGAGGTTGTGCCCTACAGTTGATACAACCGTTCGTAGTACTTAATTTTTATTCGATACTTTATTTATTTCTTTATTGCTCTTCAAATATTTTGCTTGAAAAATCCACTCTTCCCATAGATGTGCCTTTAAGAAGTGCACCTGCGGACTAATGTCTCGACTTTTTTTACAATAAGAAATTCAAAATACAATGATGAGTACAACAGCAATAATTCCATGATAACTATGACAGAATGCTGATACTTCGAAATACAGTCACCAGGGAGCAATCGACCAAGTTGAACTTTTTGTGGCATGACTTAAGTTGCCCCTTTTTAGTGACACAGCTGTAAACTTTGTGTTCATACATGCAACACTGGCACCACGCAGTACACCACTAGTTGTGGCGTCACCCCAGCTTTGTAGTTATGAGCAAGTGTTCATATTCACTACTGTCAAACACGTCTTCTAATACAAGCTCTATGACAATATAGACGACTTACAGAAAGCATGAAATGAGAACACATTATTCTGTTGTTGTGCATGGATATAGCATGCAGCAAACATCTGTTAGTGTTGTTACTGTACACTGTACTCATAGTTCTGGGTAAGCACAATGTATACAGAATATTGGTTCTATTGGAAAGGATTTGTGTTTTGATAAGTTTGTGAAATGCTTTTACTTTGCAGTTGTATCTTGGCACTCACCAGCATAATGGAAGTCTATTATTCCAAATGGGGGATGGCAGAACATATCAGACCTCGTATCATTCATACTCCTGTTGTGGAGGTGCGAATATTGCATTAAGTGTAAGAATGTCCTGGAACTAGTGTACATAGATTTTCAGCATCTATAGGTTTAGACATCCTTTACCCTGGACTATCCTGTGTGAATAACTGCTACAGTTGTATCATTTACAGCATGTACAAGCCCTTGGGCCACGACATCAGCCCGCCAGAATGCACGTATGCCGATAGCAGCTTTGAACATGCGATGAAGATCCACTTTTCACAACAAAGATAATGTTCACAGGTGAAGCTGGGTTCATGTTAGGTGCGACTCAATTTTCATAACCAGCATGTGTGGGCTGCTGGAGATCTATACGCAGTTGAAGATGCAAGGCATTAGCTTCAATATTCAGTGACTGTATATACAGGTATTTTTTACCATACACTAATAAGGTGGGAATTTAAGGAGATGGGACCTTGACAAACTGATTAAACCAGAGGTGGTACAGAGTTTCAGGGAGAGCATAAGGGAACAATTGACAGGAATGGGGGAAAGAAATACAGTAGAAGAAGAATGGGTAGCTCTGAGGGATGAAGTAGTGAAGGCAGCAGAGGATCAAGTAGGTAAAAAGACGAGGGCTAGTAGAAATCCTTGGATAACAGAAGAAATAATGAATTTAATTGATGAAAGGAGAAAATATAAAAATGCAGTAAATGAAGCACACAAAAAGGAATACAAACGACTCAAAAATGAGATCGACAGGAAGTGCAAAATGGCTAAGCAGGGATGGCTAGAGGACAAATGTAAGGATGTAGAGGCTTATCTCACTAGGGGTAAGATAGATACTGCCTACAGGAAAATTAAAGAGGCCTTTGGAGAAAGGAGAACCACTTGTATGAATATCTACCATCTGGTGAGCAAGATGTACGAGACAGGCGAAATAACCTCAGACTTCAAGAAGAATATAATAATTCCAATCCCAAAGAAAGCAGGTGTTGACAGATGTGAAAATTAACGAACTACCAGTTTAATAAGTCACAGCTGCAAAATACTAACACGAATTCTTTACAGACGAATGGAAAAACTGATAAAAGCCGACCTCGGGGAAGATCAGTTTGGATTCCGCAGAAATGTTGGAACACGTGAGGTAATACTGATCTTACGACTTATCTTAGAAGAAAGATTAAGGAAAGGCAAACCTACGTTTCTAGCATTTGTAGACTTAGAGAAAGCTTTTGACAATGTTGACTGGAATACTCTCTTTTAAATTCTAAAGGTGGCAGGGGTAAAATATAGGGAGCGAAAGGCTATTTACAATTTGTACAGAAACCAGATGGCAGTTATAAGAGTCGAGGGACATGAAAGGGAAGCAGTGGTTGGGAAGGGAGTGAGACAGGGTTGTAGCCTCTCCCCGATGTTATTCAATCTGTATATTGAGCAAGCAGTAAAGGAAACAAAAGAAAAATTTGGAGTAGATATTAAAATCCAGGGAGAAGAAATAAAAACTTTGAGGTTCGCTGATGACATTGTAATTCTGTCAGAGACAGCAAAGGACTTGGAAGAGCAGTTGAACGGAACGGACAGTGTCTTGAAAGGAGGATATAAGATGAACATCAGCAAAAGCAAAACAAGGATAATGGAATGTAGTCGAATTAAGTCAGGTGATGCTGAGGGAATTAGATTAGGAAATGAGACACTTAAAGTAGTAAAGGAGTTTTGCTATTTGGGGAGCAAAATAACTGATGTTGGTCGAAGTAGAGAGGATATAAAATGTAGACTGGCAATGGCAAGGAAATTGTTTCTGAAGAAGAGAAATTTGTTAACATCGAGTATAGATGTGTCAGGAAGTCGTTTCTGAAAGCATTTGTATGGAGTGTAGCCATGTATGGAAGTGAAACATGGACAATAAATAGTTTGTACAAGAAGAGAATAGAAGCTTTCGAAATGTGGTGCTAGAGAAGAATGTTGAAGATTAGGTGGGTAGATCACGTAACTAATGAGGAGGTATTGAATAGGATTGGGGAGAAGAGAGGTTTGTGGTACAACTTGACTAGAAGAAGGGATCGGTTGGTAGGACATGTTCTGAGTCATCAAGGGATCACCAATTTAGCATTGGAGGGCAGCGTGGAGGGTAAAAATCGTAGAGGGAGACCAAGAGATGAATACACTAAGCAGATTCAGAAGGATGTAGGTTGCAGTAGGTACTGGGAGATGAAGAAGCTTGCACAGGATAGATTAGCATGGAGAGCTGCATCAAACCAGTCTCAGGACTGAAGACCACAACAACAACAACACTAATAAGATCTTACATACTACCAAATAGGTTATTTGATGGAAGGTATTGTCAGTTCTATCAAACGATTAATTTGTCTTGCTAGAAGAGGTACTACTCTGGCAATGGATGGAGTGCTGTTTATGGATGATAAAGTATAAGCCCATTTCCTCTGAAATGCATGACAACACCTCACAGAGACATTTACTGGGAAATGGGTGGGTCGGGGAGATTCAGTAAGTTGGCCAGCTCATTTCCCAGAATTAATCCCTTGAAATTTTAGTTGTGGGGATAATTTAAACTTGTGATGCACACAAGTACCGTTAACGATGTGCAGTCACTACAGGAGCATATCATCAGTGTCTGTAAATGCATCTGTGACCAATCTATAATTTTTCAGAGAGTATACAAATTCCTAAGAAGTTAGCAGAAGGACGCCTTACTATGGATGGACTACATATAGAGCACCTCCTTTAATGATGACTCACAAATTAAGGGTACGTAATAGCAAGCAGATAACGTTAGATACTTTGCTGTTTTGCAATAATGGAATAATGTGTTCACATTTGTTTACTAACTTGTTCATTGGATTCTGTAGTTTGTTCGTAACAGCAATGAGCTTACACTAAAAATTATGCATTTCTCAGTACTGAAGATGAACAAGTGCTTACAGCTAGTAAGGTATACATTTTAGAGCCTATGTTTACTAGACTTTTTTCTTATATTGGCCCATGCTACCACATCTCAAAATACGGAAAACTTTTTGTAACATACTGTATATTTAGTTTAGTTTCTTGTAGATCTTATTTAATAACGATGTTAGACATAACTTGTGAAAGTTTTATACAGAATAAACAAGAATTTGTTACAAATTGGCCACTGACACAGAAAAAAATGTTTGCTAAAGAAATAATAATGATAACAGATAATAAACAGTAACCATATATTGTAAATATAGCAAACACAGAGAAAAACAATGTTTTTAGTAATATATAATAATGAAAAACAATAGCAGCCTATATTAATTCATACACAATCTTGCAGACATAAGGAAAGTAAATTTTTTGAATAAGGTTTTCACCAATACACACCAGAAACACAAATTTACATCTAATCCATACGGTCT
The DNA here is from genome assembly GCF_023898315.1 of Schistocerca nitens. NCBI lineage: Eukaryota > Metazoa > Arthropoda > Insecta > Orthoptera > Acrididae > Schistocerca > Schistocerca nitens. The sequence continues at coordinate 435,902,986 of NC_064621.1, forward strand.
CTTTTTCTGTATTTTCAGCACTAAAATTAATCTTTCTTTTTTCAGTTCTCTGAAGCTGCTTTCCATATGGACTGGGAGTGTTTTACACTGATCCCAATTTTAAATTTACCTTTCATCTAGAATTTTCCCAGGGGGAAATATTGTTTCACCTTATATTACCATCCAGAAATAAGACGTTCATTACATTTTCGTTTGAAGCTGCTCAGTTCCTTTATGTTCTTTATGCTAAGTGGCAGTCTGTTATAATATATATTTCCTGCACTTCTAAGGTCCATACCTGACATTTACAGCTTCTGCTACAGATGTATGAAGTAATCTCTAGCTTTTGTGTTGTGGTCTTAAGAATCACTTTTGTGTTGTGGTCTTAAGAATCACAACTTACAAGTGCTTTGTAATTTACTATTACAAGAAATATTAAGAAATATTGTCATGAATATGTACAGGATAGGTAGAGTTAATATGTTAAATTATTTATGTTGGTTTTTGCAGGATTTTCTTGGTGTTAGTATCTCTACACGTCTGATGGCTTTCTTACGAATTTTTAACATTTCCTATGTACATCTGCTGCTCCTCTCCATATTGGTATACAGTACAATATATATTTGACAATAAGTCTATGTTAAATTTTTAGCATGGTTTTAGTAGCCACAGTACAGGACATTTTCTCAGTTAGGAATACATTTGTACTCATTTGTGGACAGATTTTACCAATGAGCTTTTTCCATACCAGAAATTCGTCCTCCACTATTCCTGTAAATTTCTTACATTCTGCTTCTTCTATGTCTGCATCACCAATAGACAGAATTAAATTTTCTGAACTGACAATTCTGTTTGAAGTTTTTGTACAAGTTGTTTTCCTCCTGTTGATCAATAGATTATTTTCCCTAAAGTATCTCTCCTCCATTTACATGTTTTCACAGGTTCTCTATTTCCAAATCCTTTATGAATCGTTACATACTAGTAAAGTTGTGTCATTGACATACATAACCACTTTTTTCGTTTGCTGCAGTGAGCATGTCATTTATTTAAACAGCAAAGATCCTGTCACTGAACTATGCAATACTCCATACTTAACCTCCAGAAAATCTTAGTGCACATTTTCTCAGTATTTCAGGCTTTATGCTTCATTTCAAAACTCTGCTGCCCATTTTCAACAAATGTTTTTTTTTATTTCTATTTATTTCTCTCTTATTCCAGAGCAGTGAAGTTTCTCTAGAAGAATTCTATGACAGATACAATCAAAAGCTTTGTTGAGGTTTAATTATACACCAGCTACCTTCTTGATGTAATCCAAGGAATTAATGATGTATGTTATGAACTTTGCCCTTGCTGTGCTTGTGGATCTCCTCTTTATGAATCCATATTGTGCTTTGTACAATATATTTTGTTTCTCTTTGAAGCTATATAATTCTATCTCCAATCACTGTTTCTCTTATTGTAGACAGACTTGACAATATAAGACAGAGCGAAAATATTCTCTTTTCTAATGGCAGCAACATTATAGTCACTGAAAACACTGAACTTCAACAAAACAAATAGCATGTATTTCATTTGAAAGAGAGAAAACCACTCTGTCACATTTTCCCCAGGCAAATTAGTAAGAAAATAAGAAAATGGGGAAAAATGTATAAAGTTTTGAAACTTCATGAAAATACTCATATGGGGTGTAGTAATAGAAAAGTTCCCCTTCATTAGGGGGGTGGGGGCGGGGCAACCCCCTGTTATCCACTCAAAAAGTCAATTTGTACCATATCTTGATTTATAAGCAAAAAGGAGTACATGCAAACAACGAAAACATAAAGGTTACCTTCCTATTCACACAGCGCTCCCCTACCACTATATTCCGGTAGAAAGGTTGCCAAACACATCAGATTCAGAAGGATGTAGGTTGCAGTAAGTACTGGGAGATGAAGAAGCTTGCAGAGGATAGAGTAGCATGGAGAGCTGCATCAAACCAGTCTCAGGACTGAAGACAACAACAACACCAACAAGCAAAAAGTCTCATTTTTAGAACAGAGCTCTTATTAGTAAATATATTCCTCATAAAATCGTACACGAAAAAGATCTCATGCATCTTTTCATTTATATGAATGGTATTTGAGATACATTGGAACAGAATTCTGTTAACGTAATAGTTTGCGGTTTTTGTTAATTAGCAAAGTATTTCAATGAAAAGCATAATTAAGTGTGGAAATATTTCGTAGCCTATACATTCTACTTGGTGATATTTGTTTTGCAGGCAGTATTTTTGAAATCAGGAGTACATGCAAACAACAAAAACATTAAGTTTACCTTCCTATTCACTCAGCGCTCCCCTATCACTATATTCCGGTAGAAAGGTTGCCAAACACATCAACAGTGTTTTATGTTTAGTAGCTGCAGAAGCCCCTTATCATCAAGATTGCTATGCTAAATTAGTGTCGAACCCCTCCTGTGTTGGCAAAAGAGGCTGCCATCAAGATACCAACTTTGATGGCACTTTTCAATAATTATGCAAATTTATGGATAGTTCAGAGGAATGTCAATTTGTTTCAGAAAGTTAACAATGCCAAAAAATCCCCCAGTTGTACGTTTTCCTGACAGCTGCCACAAACTTTTTAATCAGTTCTACAATGAACGAGCCGTTAATGAAAAAGATTAGAGAAAGAGTCTATTAGAAGAAGCAGCAGCTATCGTCTATGAAGATATAAGAATGTCTTCTCACAGTATTACCAATCACCAGATATCAATGACTTGACAGAGAATGCTGAAGTAATGATTCCTGACACTTTACACGAATTTTTGAAGGGTGTGGTTTTGTCAAAGAAGGAAGGTAGTGAACAGCTCCCTTAAAGAAAATGTACATCAATATCCCATGTGATTGTGCCAACTACCAGGCCTCGTTGATTTATCTCCCCATTGCAGCTTGGTCTTGCTGTGTACATGTTTCGTAAAGTGGGATCAAATAAAATTGTTGAAATTGTCTCGAAAATGGGTTTCTGCTCTTCACATAGCTCTGTGGCTTTATTTGAGGCTTCTGCCATTCAGTTCTGGAAACTAAATATTTAAGATGATAAGTTCTCACAATTCGTTTTCGATAATGCTGACTTCAATATTGCAACAATGATGGCCAAAGGTACATTCCATGCTGCAGGTGGAATCAGGTGTGTGACTCCTGGGAGAGTGATAGAACATCAGAAAGTAACGAAACTCTCTGTCATGCTGAGCTCTACTGAAACAGCAAGTGCCCAAAATATTAGTCTGCCAACATTCCAAAGGCAGAACAGAGTTGGAATTGAAGAAATTGTTTTGTAAAATGTCTACTAGAACAATCATTTAGTAAAGCAATAGTGCCTACGAATCACGATTTTACTTGGATGATGGGAAGGTTTTTACAGCTTTCTGTTCCTGCTTGGCAACGTTTTATGGAGAAAATCACAACTGGAGAATCTTACACACAATCAAATGTATTAGCGCTTCCATCAACAAGCCGCCCACAGATTATAGTACTATTGTAACTACTTTAACTTATGCCATTATGGAGGGTAAGAAGGCCACACAGCAAACATGCATTGTGACGTTTGATCAACCACTCTGCATGAAAGCAAAAGATATAGTTGCTGTGGAGGCCAATGGAGGGAATGAGCTATTCATTAATGCAGTTACTCGATTAGTCAGCTTTCACTTGATAATGACTTTCCTAGGAGCAATAGGATTCTTAATGACAGACAGTGGACTCTCTCAACTTTTGGAGATTGAATAAGCTGCAGCTTGAGTTCCCCATATAGTTTCTGGTCGTGCATACACAAAGACAATTCAAGCTCACTTTGCAGTCATGTGTGCTCTTTCCATCATAATACTGGAGGGAATTGCAGTCATGGAGGAGGAGAAGCAACATTCTTATTTGAGTGGAAACTGTGTGTCTTTTGGCGATTTGGAAAAAGAACAAAGTGATTGAAAAGCTGAGAAATCAATTTATCAACACATTGGGTGATATTAAACAAAGAGGGATAACTTCATAGTTATCGATACAGTACATTCAACTTGTCATCTATGCATTGCATTTCATGCAGGCAGAGAGTATGGGGAATTGGTAGCTCCATACAGAATTGTGAGAGCTATGCTCCCAGTATTTCATGCAACTGGACACTTTCCTTAAGCCCGGTCCACACGCAATGATCTGTCTGCGCAGACATCGGCACAGATGTCTGTACATGCAAAACATCTCTGCAAATGTAGTGTGTTCACACGACACAAACCCCAATCTACTACTCGCCCGCCATCTGTCGGTGTAGAAAAGAAATATCAGTGGCAAGCGACTACACTCCCCGTAAATGTCAAAAATTTAATTCAGTTCTTTTCAAATATAGAAATGGAGAAAGTTCTGTTGTGGTCTGTGTTCGCAACTTGTGTTGCAAAAAACATTCAGACCAACCGCAGGAAACAGAGAAAGCGCTCAAAATCGTGTAGACAGTGGCTGCAGTTTAATGGCTGTACCTAATGCAGATTATGAATTTGTTTACTGTGATGTGGGAACAAATGGGAGAGTATCCGATGGACGGGTTCTGCAGAACACTAAATTTTACGAACTTCTTGTTAAAAATAGTATAAGAATTCCTCAACCTCAACGAATTGCAAATTCACAGGAAATAGGCCTAATGGAGTATGTTTTTGTTGGTGATGATGCCTTCGCAATTCGCAAAGATTTAATGAAGCCATATCGTCAAGAAAAATTATCAAAGGAAGAAATAATCTTAAAATTACCGCCTCTCTAGGGCACGCAGAGTTGTTGAAAATACGTTTGGAATATTGGCATCAAGGTTCCGTATTTTCCATACAACCATGAACTTGAAGCTGGAGAATATTGACACTGTAGTATTAACTTGCTGTGTTTTACTCAACTTCTTGCACAGAAGAAACCCGCAATTTTACACACCATGGATCGCGAAAATATCAACGAATGTTCTCTTGAACTGGGCGAATGATGTGACGAAGAAATTATGCACGCCCTGAAACGTGGAAGGAGTGGACAAATTTTTGAAAGCGCAAAAAACTGTTAGAAATAAATATAAACATTATTTCAGTACTACTGGAGCTGTTCCATGGCAGGATGTATTTGTATCATAATAAACTTTGTTTTGTAAAACATGGACAAGTATATTCATGTTTCTTTTTATAACAGCAGTTAATTTTCTATTATGTTTGCACACAAATACATTCTTTTGAATAAACTTTTGATAAACGTATGAGAAATATATTGTTTTACATTACCTCGTGTTCCATTTTCTCACACATTGACACTCCAATTTCGTCTTCAATTGTACTCCTGCTTGGCCTTGGCGTTTCTTGATCACTAAGAAAGCCAAGCAGATCAAAATACCATAACATTGGCTGGTATACTTGATCTACTCCTACACCAGTTCTTCTGGATTTCTGAACTTTGGATAACTCTTTTCGGTAAACAGTTCGCAACGAATTTTTTTTATTATTATTACTGTTTCTCTGTTTGCCCAGGCATCAACTGTCCGCAATTTTTCAATTAGAGCATTGTGTGCTACTGTCTTTTAGTCTCGGTCACTATATTCTTTGTTTTAATCTTCCACAAACATGGGTGGTTTCTATACATTTCAATGAAATCACTTACAAACTCTCGAGAACACTGACGAGTATCAGCCATTTTAATGCCCTGTGCGCACAAATACAAACACTAGACTGAGCAAACAGCTGTTTCGCGCCAGATTTGCGGCTATCTCCTGTCCACACTCTCCAACTTGTCTGCGCAGATGTGGTTTGAGCCCACAGATTTGAGAGGTTTCCCTCAAACTTCAAACTCCAACTTCCAGGTTTGCACACACCTCGGGTTGGTGCAAATCTTCTGTCCACACGCAACGATCTGTCTGCGCAGATGTGATGTGCGCAGACATTTGCGCAGACAGATCGTTGCATGTGGACGGGCCTTTATGCAAACACGTGTTATTTGTACTTACAGGACACGGAAAAACTGAAAGAAACAATGAAATCCGCGGAGGTCGATAAATTCACCAAGGAAAGCTTCTACACAGTTCGATGCTCTTATGAATATTGGTATGGAGTATTTACCCACAAGACGATAGACCAAATGCTTATGAAGACCTGAACAGTGGTGGAGGTGTTTCGCATGGAGGAGATTTCACCGATAGTGTGTTGAACCGATGCATTTGTGGTATACCCACAGCCCATCACATATGTGAAGCCATGGTACTGTTGTGCAACTTACATTCGGTTTCGACTGATCAACATGTTGAACTGAGGAGTCGGAGGATAGAAACTGATGAGAAAATTCGCATAATATTTCAGCTATGGTTACAACAACACACTCCATTTGCTTGTAAGGAGCAGTTGTATTGATTTGAATCTGGATCGGTAGCGTTTCACGAAGAAAACTGCTACAAAGTTGTGTCTGTTGGGGAAGAAGCTCCTCAAACAATAGTTACTGTCTCGCCAAGATTTGGTTCTCTGAAGCTTAAGCGATCCAGCATGGTTAGGACAATGTGCACGTCAACTGTTAGGCTTGAAAACAATGAAACTGAAGCATATACAATGCAGTTATTTCAGAGAATACTGTGCACATTTCATTCGCCCGATGCTTTAAAGGATTGCTTCATGTATGAATTATTGAATGTACTAATGTCTCTGTTTGACAGCAGTGGATTGATGAGCAGAACAAAAAAGTCGTCGCTGTACAATCTTTTCAATCAAGTTCCTGAAAGGAATATTGACAATCATGAATCGACATTCTTTGTTATAGATGGAGGATTTCTTATCCACCATGCCATGTGGCCTGAGAATGGAACTTCTGAATGCTGGGCTCCATAAGGTTCCCCTTCTGTGCAGCGACTGTGGAATATAAAATTATAAAGAATGTAGCAACCAGTCATGGAAGCATAATTTATTTATCTTGTTGCAAATCGAATTTGACTGATATTAGTCATCATTGGTGCTTGACAGAAATCTGCCAAATATCAGTCAATATCGATTTGCAACAAGATAAATAAATTATAATCCCACAACTGGTTGCTACATTCTTTATAATTTTAATGGAACTTTTGGTGACATTTATAAAATCTTAATAACCTATATTCAGAGACATTATAAAGATGATGTTACTGTTGTATTTTATGGATATTCAGAAAGTTCTCTCAACATAAAATTATTTAACGCCAAAGGCGAACGATGAAGCGGACCCCACGATAAATTTTCTTTAATGACAAGATGGTATGTGTTGAATCACAGTCTGGCTTTCTTAGTAACCCAGCAATAAAGAAATGTTTATTACACAGCTTGTGGAAAAACGACAGTTTTGGTATTGAAACCATTATTGTGAGTGACAATGCAGATGTTGAAATTGTTGCAAAAGGAATAAATGCCTCAAAATTTTACCAACAACTGATTATAGTGGGTCAAGATGTAGATTTTCTAGTGCTACTTATCGCTCTTGCTCCAGACGGCACAGACATAATCCTGATGAAGGAAGGTAAACGTAACATCAGAACAAGATGTTAAAGTTCTAAAGATATACGTAACTTCCCACTCATTCATGAATGCAACAATTCTATACTGTTTCTTCATGCAGTAAGTGGTTGTGACAGCATTTTAGCCTTGTTTGGGAAAGGAAAGCTGCAAGTTTTCCAATTATTCAACTGGTATCCCCAAATTTCTAATATTCCACAGATATTCAACGATCGTGCTTCCTCTCCTGATACCAATCCAAAAGCTTGAGAGAAATTTATACTTTCTCTCTACATAAATACAGTAGAGTCCTGATGATAATTTAATTTCCGTTTGATTTAAATGTTTTAATGTACTTGTGTGTCAAGCAAACAATGCTGTCATACTCTCTCGTTTGCCACCCACTACTGATACAGGATGCCTCCACTCTTACCGAGTTTACCTACAAGTCCAGTGATAGCTGGGCAACAACTTCAATAACAGAAACTGGGACTGGAGGGAATCAAACTCATCCCTCTTCCTATTTCACATGAAAAGACCACCTGCTCCAGAGAAAATACTTTGATTTCATGCAGCTGCACTGAAGGCTGTGGGAGAAAGTGTGAATGTGTGAAGGCTGACCCACATTGCACAACAATGTGCAAAAACGGTTGTGGACAAAGCTGCGCTAATATGCCTTGCAGTGATTTGACAGAAGATTTGGATGTTAGTTTTATGTAAAAAAATATTTACAAGAATTTATTTGTTTGATAGATATTGCGGTATTTTCACTGTCATATGATTGTAAATATATTACAACAAAAATAATTGTTGATTAGTTTTACAGTAATTCTTAATTTTCATAAAAAATGATTTTCATTCCAATAATTTAAGTTGCATAAGTCTAAAGTAAAAGACTATAAAGCAAAATTTTTCCATATAAATAAAAGTTTGCTTTAAAAGAAATTTCATCGTTTTTTACTTTCAAATTTTAGCACTCATAAACTAATTACCTTGCTTAAACATACATTTGACCTTCTCTGTGTAGAATTTCACCAGAAATATTTTCTGTCCTATAGATAACTTCATTAAATGAACTGTTTTCCGTGAGGTTTGAAAAGTGCAGAGCTAAGTCAGTGATAATGAAGGACAAGAATGGAAAACTGATCACTACAAATGAAGGAAATTTAGGGAACTGAAGGAAATACTTCAATGTACTGCTGAACAACTCGGTAGATACCTACAACAAAGAAAACACGGAATGAAAGAGTCAGAAAGTAGAACCATTAGTCAAAGAACCAACTCTGAGGGAGGCAAAGGAAGCAATAAAAAGACTAAAAAATGGGAAGGCCTCTAACATAGACATGATATTAGCAGACATCATCAAAGTGAGTAAATTGTCATTACAATGCAGTGTTAAAGCCTTGTGTAATAATCCAATAATCCGACTGATTCATAATACCATGTCACAAAGTGTTGTAAAACATCAGTGCCCTTTATCATAATGCATCTAAATGTGCAGTATCTTAGGAATAACCTCAACATGATGCAAGTATTTGTGGATGAGAATTCACCACACCTATTAGTAATTATAGAACATGGACTGAAGGATGATGAAATTGAGTATTACAAAATACGTAGATCGTTATGTGTTAGCAGATTGTTACTGTAGGCAACATTACAAAGGGGGTGGGGTGGCAATATATGTAAATGAAGATCTTCCATTTAAGAAAATATCATTTGTTCAAACAATACTGCAAAGAAGGAAGAACTGAAATGGCTGGTGTAGTGATCCACATAAACACTCATTCAAGCAGGTTAGCTTAACATTAAGTTATTGGTCTGTGTAGCCCACAAAATACAGATGTGTTGTACTACCTTGATAGACTTAACAGAGCAATTAGACAGACATGTGCTACTGACCATAGCAGAGTTGGAGTCTTAAATATTGATGCAAACTCCAGCAGCATAACAGATATATTAAACTCATATAATCTCACAAATATAGTGAACTCAGACACTAGGGTAACAGAGTCAAGATCCAGTAAGGTAGATTATGTAATAGTCAATAAAAATGTAAAAGGCTGTGTTAACTTTCAAAGTGTTGATTTTCGTTACTCAGATCACTATTGTCAGGTGTCAGAATATTTAAGGTTTGCTGTACCAACAGCAACTAAGATAATTGAGAAGAATCAGAACCTGATTAGCAACAACATCGGCACCTTCAAAACTAAGTAAGCAGAGGAGAAATGGGACAGTATTTAGCAAACTAAACAGTCGAAAAACAAATGGGAAAAACTTTATAGGGCAGTGCTGAAGCATTTCGACTGCTGCTGCCCTCTCAAAGAAATAACCAGGGTACTAACCAACTCTCATCTTGAAAGTAATACTAGGCTGAAACTTAGAACTAGACTGATTAAGTTAAGGCAGAGTATATATGATCTTGACTGTTTATATAAGGAAACAAAGCTGTATATATTTAAGGAAACGCACAATCAAGCCAAAGAAACTTTTAAGATAGACCTTTTACATTTGAGGAAACAGTTAAACAATGATGCAATAGAGCATTCAGTCAACATTGGTAAAGCATCCTGAGGACTAATCAATAAATATCATAAAGCCACCAGCAATGGACAGAGTGAACCAGTTAGCATTAGACATAAGGGCCATCTAGTGAAAGATCCAAATGAAGATGCAAATTAATTCAATTTTCATTTTATCTCTCCTTTTGACCAACCAGCTCATATTATAGATCTATAGACTGGCACACCAAATGATGTCACAGATGGTATAGAGCTCGAATTTATGGAGATGAATCAACAGGAAATATTTAACACAATACAAAAGCTAAAGAACAAGCATTCATCTGGATGGGATGGTATCTCAAGTGTGGTGTTAAAGAAATGTGCCAATGAAATAACTAAACCCCTTACCTGTCTTATCACCTGCAGTACAAATCAAAACATATAGCCAAATGCCTTAAAAATAAGTGTAATACAGTCTATCTAAAAGAATGGAAGCAAAGATGAAGTTTCAAATTATAAACTGAGATGACTAATACCTACCTTCAGTAAAATATTTGAAACAGTTATCCTATCACAACTTTCAACATTTTTCTCAAGACACAAAATACATACTGAATCGCAGCATGGGCTTAGGAAAGACCTAGGTATGGCTACTGCTGTTACCAGTTTCTTCCACGAAGTATATAGCAATATAGAATGGGGTATGCACACAGCTGGAATATTCGTTGACCTTGAGAAAAGGTTCTGACTCAGTAAACCATGAGTTTCTCTTAAAAAATTGTGGTGTACAATATCAGTGATACATCAATGAAACTTTATACCAATTATCTGGTGAATCAGAAACAGTGTACCAAACTTACACATCAAGTTGACAATAAGATCTTAACTTTTAAATCCACAAGTGAAACAGTGACACAGGGAGTCCATCAAGACTCAATTCTTGGACCTTTCCTCTTTTTAGCATATATTAATGACAGTGTACACCCCACTAATTCGCAAATTGTAAATTATGCTGACGACACCTTAGTTTTATTTCATGGTAAAGATTGAGAAACTGAAATTTTGAGCAACTAATGGGATACTAGAATTAAGTCATGTAAATAAATCCCACATGTTAATATTTACAACTGGCAGCTCACACCACTCATGTGTAAATGAGGTATGCGGCATAGTGTCAGAGGAAACAAATGAGTGTAAATTTCTAGGGGTCCATCTGGACTCAAAGCTCTAAAATCCAGTCAGCAATGGGCTGTATCTTCTTAGTCAACTGTTCAAAATGGTGCCAACCCACATGCTTAAAACTGTGTATTATGGGACAATCTATCCCAATTTTAGCTATTGTATAGAAATATGGGGTTGTGCTGCAGACATTCACATCAACAGAGTACTATTGCTACAAAAAAAGAGAGTTAAGGATTATATGTGGACTAGGCTATAAAGACTCTTGCAGTGATGTTTTCAGACAACACAAGAACTTCACTATATACTCTTTGTATCTTTATAAATTTATTACTTTTTTTGTCTCACAGAAAACCAAAGTAACTAAATGTAGTGATATACATGACCACAACACCAGGTCCAAAAATAATTACTACAAAAAAAAAGATAAAAAATGACAGACCAGGGCTCATTACTAATGGACTTATATGGTATATTAAACTGCCAGAGTCCATGAAAAACAGTAATAAAAAGCAATTCAAATCAAAACTGAAAGAATATTTAATTGGAAAGCGTCTCTGTTCACTCAACAAATTTTAAATGCTTAAGTTGAAGAGCTGAAAAATAATGTATAAAAACTAATTTACTGTATTAATATGTGTAAGATGTAATGAATTTTGACAAGCATCAATTTTCTGTTTAATTACTATCTGTAAGGCTAAGATCTAAAAGTATTTTATGTTTGTAATTGTACTCGACGTTTGCAAAAGCCATCATATTGATGACTCCACATAAAAAAATCTAAATAAATCTAAAAATAAATCTAAATGTAAAAGAAGATGGGGAAAAGATACATGAATGGTTAGCTGAACTGATAAAAGAAGTACAGAGAAAAGAAGTAACGCCAGAGGAGTGGAAAACTGATGCTGTATGTCCCATATACCAGAAAGGAGGCAAAATGTTGATACAGAGCTACAGAGGGATATCTCTCCTATATACATGCTGTAAAGTAATATCAACAATTATACTGAACAGGCTCAACTCATACATTGAGGAAACATTAGACACAGCAAAAGCAGGTTTCAGAAAAGGTAAATCAACAATCGACCAAATATTCACACTAAGACAAATATTGGATAAGAACTGGGAGCACAGTCATGATACCTTTCGCCTGTTTATAGATTTCAACAAAGTATATGACAACACAGTAAGAGAGGAAATGTGAAGGATAATGGCGGAGTGTGGAGTACCTGACAAGCTGATAAAGCAACCAAAAATGTGTGTGATGGGATCAAAGTATAGAGTGAAAGTACATGGGGAGTTCTCAGAAGCATTTGAGGTAAAAATAGGAGTGAGACAGGGAGATATTATATCACCAACCCTGTTCAATTTGGCCACCAAACACCCTGAGCAGAGTAACATGTGGAAGTGCACAGGCCGCCATAGGAAGAAAGATAAATGTCCTGGCTTTTGCAGATGACATTGTACTGACAGGAAAGAACATGGAAGATCCAGAGAAAATGGGGACTGTGGTAATGGAAGAAGCTAAGAATGTAGGTCTAAGTAAAACAAAGTTCCTGGTAGTAGGAAGAAGAGCTCATTTAGGACTATCATCATCATCATCATAAGTCATTGTGCTCTTTGCTGAGCGTCGTGACCCCATGAACCAAGTGTCTCCAACCTGGACGGTTTCCAGCTTCTCTTAGTGCTTCCTGAAGAGGTAGAACGGAGATCTTCTTGATATGATCCACCCATCTGCTCGCTGCTCTTCCTCTTAGTCTCGTGCCCTGGATCTTTCCTTGCAAGATTATTTTCTCTAGATTTTATCCATCTTTTGTCACAATATGGCCAAAGAACTGGAGAATTTTTTCGGTGACTCGAAAAGAAACGCGTCTGGAGGTATTGAGTTGTTCAATAACGGACACATTTGTTCTTCTTTTAGTCCATTAAATGTGTAGCATCCTACGCCAGCACCAAAGCTTAAACGCATCCATGTGCTGATTGTCTCTGGCCTTGAGTGTTTTGCAGCCATAAAAAAAAACAGAAAACACGAGTGTTTCAACTAGCTAGATCTTTGTGCTAGTTGTTGTGACTCTGCTCTCCCAGATCTTGGTGAGCTTCTTCATAGCCACTCACTCTATCATGATCGGTCTTCGTATCTCATCTTCACAACTTCCTGTGCTGCAGATGGTTGACCCAAGAAACATGAAGGAATGCACGACATCCAGTTCCTTTAATCGACCTGTGAGCTGGATCCGTTCTTCTCGATCAGTTACCACGAGTTTGGGCTCGCTGAGGTTGATGTCTAATCCATATGCTAGACTAATGTCCTTTATTCTTGTTAGTAGCTCAGTAATTTCATCTTCGCTGTTGGCTAAAAGCACAGTGTCATCAGCAAAACGGAGGTTGTTGATAGTCTCCCACCAATTGAGATGCCTTTGGTTCAGCCATCAAGAGCTTTCCTAATGACAGGTTCTGCATATATGTTGTACAGTTGTGGGGATAGGACACAACCCTGTCTCACACTTTTTGATACTCTGAAGGAATCAGATGTGCTAGCTCTTGTTTTTACAACTGCAAAGTGATTATTGTTTGCCAACCGGTGTGGCCGAGCAGTTCTAGGTGCTTCAGGCTGAAACCGCGCGACCGCTACGGTCGCAGGTTCGAATCCTGCCTCAGGCATGGATGTGTGTGATGTCCTTATGTTAGTTGGGTTTAAGTAGTTCTAAGTTCTAGGGGATTGATGACCTCAGATGTTAAGTCCCATAGTGCTCAGAGCCATTTGAACTATTTGATTATTGTATAGAGTTTTGATCAATGCTATCGAGTGGGATGGGAAACCGAACTCTGCAAGCACCTGCCACAACTTTCCCAGACAACACAGTCAAAGGCTTTCGTATAGAGAAGGAAACAGATGAAAACAGGCCCAAACCATCTAAAAATCGGAAATCTAACAATACAGAAGACAGGCACATTCACAAAAAAGTCGGTGTCAACATCAGCCAACAAAACCTTATAGAACAAGATACAGTAACAAGAATTCAAGCTGGGGGAAGATGTCTAGGAACTATACACAACATCATAAGATCGAAGTTACTACCTAGGTAGCCAGAAATAAGAATATATCAGATCATCATCAAGCCAATAGTGTGCTATGCAAGTGAGACATTGGCCCTGACAAAGAAAACAGAGAAAAAACTCATCACCTTTGAAAATAAAGTAATATATGGACCAGTCAAAGAAAATGAACAGTGGATAATAAGGGTAAACAGAGAACTCAGACAATTGTAGACACTGCCTGACGTTGTAGCGAGTGTGAAAATTAAGAGACTAAGATGGTACGAACATGTGAGGAGAAGATGGGAGAACACGATAATAAAGGCAGTAATGGATAGAGAAGCTGAAGGAGAGAGACCACTGTGACGGCCGAGTACGAGATGGAACGATGATACCATGGGAGACATGCAGATACTGGGTCTGGGAGATGAAGATGCAGATGACAGGAAAGTGTGGAAGATTGGACTGAGTGAGGCTAAGAACTAGCTGCGTTTTGTGTGGCCAGTTTAAGTAAGTAAGTATTTTTCCTGATTTGCCTGAACTAATTAAGTTTAAATAACAAATGTTTCTTCCCCCGTGAACCATGGACCTTGCCGTTGGTATGGAGGCTTGCGTGCCTCAGCGATACAGATGGCCGTACCATAGGTGCAACCACAACGTAGGGGTATCTGTTGAGAGGCCAGACAAACATGTGGTTCCTGAAGAGGGGCAGCAGCTTTTTCAGTAGTTGCAGGGGCAACAGTCTGGATGATTGACTGATCTGGCCTTGTAATATTAACCAAAACGGCCTTGCTGTGCTGGTACTGCGAATGACTGAAAGCAAGGGGAAACTACAGCCGTAATTTTTCCCGAGGACATGCAGCTTTACTGTATGATTAAATGATGATGGCGTCCTCTTGGGTAAAATATTCCGGAGGAAAAATAGTCCCCCATTCGGATCTCCGGGCGGGGACTACTCAAGAGGACGTCGTTATCAGGAGAAAGAAAACTGGCATTCTATGGATCGGAGGGTGGAATGTCAGATCCCTTAATTGGGCAGGTAGGTTAGAAAATTTAAAAAGGGAAATGGATAGGTTAAAGTTAAATATAGTGGGAATTAGTGACATTCGGTGGCAGGAGGAACAAGACTTTTGGTCAGGTGATTACAGATTTATAAATACAAAATCAAATAGGGGTAATGCAGGAGTAGGTTTAATAATGAATAAAAAATAGGAGTGCGGGTTAGCTACTTCAAAAAGCATAGTGAACGCATTATTGTGGCCAAGATAGACACAAAGCCCATGCCTACTACAGTAGTACAAGTTTATATGCCAACTAGCTCTGCAGATGATGAAGAAATTGATGAAATGTATGACGAGATAAAAGAAATTATTCAGGTAGTGAAGGGAGACGAAAAGTTAATAGTCATGGGTGACTGGAATTCGTCAGTAGGAAAAGGGAGAGAAGGAAACATAGTAGGTGAATATGGATTGGGGGGAAGAAATGAAAGAGGAAGCCACCTTGTAGAATTTTGCACAGAGCATAACTTAATCATAGCTAACACTTGGTTCAAGAATCATAAAAGAAGGTTGTATACCTGGAAGAATCCTAGAGATACTAAAAGGTATCAGATACATTATATAATGGTAAGACAGAGATTTAGGAACCAGGTTTTAAATTGTAAGACATTTCCAGGGGCAGATGTGGATTCTGACCACAATCTATTGGTTATGAACTGCAGATTGAAAATGAAGAAACTGCAAGAGGAGATGGGACCTGGATAAACTAAAAGAACCAGAGGTTGTAGAGAGTTTCAGGGAGAGCATAAGGGAACAATTGACAGGAATGGGGGAAAGAAATACAGTAGAAGAAGAATGGGTAGGGATGGAGTAGTGAATGCAGCAGAGGATCAAGTAGATAAAAAGACGAGGGCTAATAGAAATCTTTGGGTACCAGAAGAAATATTGGATTTAATTGATGAAAGGAGAAAATATAAAAATGCAGTAAATGAAGCAGGCAAAAAAGGAATACAAACGTCTCAAAAATGAGATCGACAGGAAGTGCAAAATGGCTAAGCAGGGATGGCTAGAGGACAAATGTAAGAATGTAGAGGCTTGTCTCACTAGGGGTAAGATAGATACTGCCTACAGGAAAATTAAAGAGACCTTTGGAGAGAAGAGAACCACTTGTATGAATATCAAGAGCTCAGATGGCAACCCAGTTCTAAGCAAAGTTGGAAAGGCAGAAAGGTGGAAGGAGTATATAGAGGGTTTATACAAGGGCAATGTACTTGAGGACAATATTATGGAAATGGAAGAGGATGTACATGAAGATGAAATGGGAGATAAGATGCTGCGTGAAGAGTTTGACAGAGCACTGAAAGACCTGAGTCGAAACAAGGCCCCGGGAGTAGACAACATACCATTAGAACTACTGATGGCCGGCCGAAGTGGCCGTGCGGTTAAAGGCGCTGCAGTCTGGAACCGCAAGACCGCTACGTTCGCAGGTTCGAATCCTGCCTCGGGCATGGATGTTTGTGATGTCTTTAGGTTAGTTAGGTTTAACTAGTTCTAAGTTCTAGGGGACTAATGACCTCAGCAGTTGAGTCCCATAGTGCTCAGAGCCATTTGAACCATTTTTGAGAACTACTGATGGCCTTGGGAGAGCCAGTCATGACAAAACTATACCATCTGGTGAGCAAGATGTATGAGACAGGCGAAATACCCACAGACTTCAAGAAGAATATAATAATTCCAATCCAAAAGAAAGCAGGTGTTGACAGATGTGAAAATTACCGAACTATCAGTTTAATAAGTCACAGCTGCAAAATACTAACGCGAATTCTTTACAGACGAATGGAAAAACTGGTAGAAGCGGACCTCGGGGAAGATCAGTTTGGATTCCGTAGAAATGTTGGAACACATGAGGCAATACTATCCTTACCACTTATCTTAGAAGAAAGATTAAGAAAAGGCAAACCTACGTTTCTAGCATTTGTAGACTTAGAGAAAGCTTTTGACAACGTTAACTGGAATACTCTCTTTCAAATTCTGAAGGTGGCAGGGGTAAAATACAGGGAGCGAAAGGCTATTTACAATTTGTACAGAAACCAGATGGCAGTTATAAGAGTCGAGGGGCATGAAAGGGAAGCAGTGGTTGGGAAAGGAGTGAGACAGGGTTGTAGCCTCTCCCCGATGTTATTCAATCTGTATATTGAGCAAGCAGTAAAGGAATCAAAAGAAAAATTCGGAGTAGGTATTAAAATTCATGGAGAAGAAATAAAAACTTTGAGGTTCGCCGATGACATTGTAATTCTGTCAGAGACAGCAAAGGACTTGGAAGAGCAGTTGAACGGAATGGACAGTGTCTTGATAGGAGGATATAAGATGAACATCAACAAAAGCAAAACGAGGATAATGGAATGTAGTCGAATTAAATCGGGTAATGCTGAGGGGATTAGATTAGGAAATGAGACAAAGTAGTAAAGGAGTTTTGCTATTTAGGGAGCAAAATAACTGATGATGGTCGAAGTAGAGAGGATATAAAATGTAGACTGGCAATGGCAAGGAAATCGTTTCTGAAGAAGAGAAATTTGTTAACATCGAGTTTAGATTTAAGTGTCAGGAAGTCGTTTCTGAAAGTATTTGTATGGAGTGTAGCCATGTATGGAAGTGAAACATGGACGATAACCAGTTTGGACAAGAAGAGAATAGAAGCTTTCGAAATGTGGTGCTACAGAAGAATGCTGAAGATAAGGTGGGTAGATCACGTAACTAATGAGGAGGTATTGAATAGGATTGGGGAGAAGAGAAGTTTGTGGCACAACTTGACTAGAAGAAGGGATCGGTTGGTAGGACATGTTTTGAGGCATCAAGGGATCACAAATTTAGCATTGGAGGGCAGCGTGGAGGGTAAATATCGTATAGGGAGACCAAGAGATCAATACACTAAGCAGATTCAGAAGGATGTAGGTTGCAGTAGGTACTGGGAGATGAAGAAGCTTGCACAGGATAGAGTAGCATGGAGAGCTGCATTAAACCAGTCTCAGGACTGAAGACCACAACAACAACAACAACAAATGTTTGGACTGTATAGCAAACACAAAGTTTTTGGGGATAAATATTGATTGCGAAAATTAGGTTGGAGTAGATTAAACATTCTTTGGTTCTATAGATTTATAGTGTGAAGCTGCTCAATGATGTAGAAGAAATCATAAAATAAGAATATGTAAAAATATTTAAAAAATGTCATTATCCCTTCTACAAATCCTAAGTAAAATGGCCCTAATGGATGTTATCCTGATATTTAAGTACTTGGGCCGTAAGGACCTGCGAATAATGTGGATTATATCGAGGTGTGGCTGGCGGATACATTCACCAACAGCAATTCATGGGTCTAAGTTCACATCTTTGCAGTCTGTCACTACGATTACCATTGAAACAGTCTAAACTAATTGATAGATTAACTATGCTTTGATCAGAGTGGCATATAGCTCTTCTCTCTTAAAGGAAAGGAAACATCATCCATCGCTGTGATAGGGAATGCAGTATAATACATTCATAACTAATGTCACCATTATATCTGAAG
Source organism: Schistocerca nitens (assembly GCF_023898315.1). NCBI lineage: Eukaryota > Metazoa > Arthropoda > Insecta > Orthoptera > Acrididae > Schistocerca > Schistocerca nitens. The sequence goes on from NC_064621.1 coordinate 435,921,738, forward strand.
ATTGCAAGGTGTGGTGTATCTAGGTGTCATTTTCAGAATGAGAAATTTAGAAATGAAACAAACAACCTCCCTTTCTGGAATACATATTGTAAAAAAAAAACATTTACACAAGTTCACATAGATCTTTCGCACACATGCAACCCATCCACCCAGAATCACGGGCAGGAAGAAACAGATAGCTGAAGAGTGAAAAATTTGATATAAGCTTAAGGAAACATTAGAATACAGATATACATTCATCTTTTTTTTTTTTGCAGATATCTCTTTTTGGCACAGGCGTGTTTATATTGCACCTTTGCCTCACACAGTGTTCTGATACTTATTAAACAACATATACTTTATAGCTAAGCCAACAAAGATCTGTCACAACTGTCCCCCTACTGTATACTGGGGTTGTTCATGATTACTGGGCGACAGTATACACTAGTGGTGCATTTTACAAACATCAATAACGTGAATAATCAAATTTCATATGAAAGTACCACTTAAACTACTTTTTGGCCTGTATGGGGATAAAATCCCTTTGTTTGTAGCCAAGTTAATACCTTATTTACCCCCTCCACATTCATCTTTGTTATAATTAATTTACATGAAATTAACAAAACTTTAAGAGGTTCAGATTCTGAGAGATCATGGCTTGACAAAGAGTGTATTTAAATTAAAGTCTTTTGTTCCATTATTGAGGTGTAACTGCCACCCATAATTTTTGTGGATACATCTCCACATGCAATGCAGTGTTTGTTGTACACACATCTTGCAGTACCACAGATTCCACTATGGAAAATACGTAGTTCAGCTTTGGGTCTACAACTTTGTAGGTAATGATGAACCACACAGTATAGTGTCCAGAGGGCAGCACCATAGGATAGGTTCATGTTGACATGTGTTTGGTTAAAAAGTTCGATGTCTCGAAGGAGAAGCCATAAAGTCCCTATGGTAGTACAGGACCTAGACTCCATTTTGCAAAATGTTATATACTATTACCTCTTTATACTCAAACATCACATTCGTACACACACACACACACACACACACACACACACACACACACACACACACACACACACACACACACACAGATATATATATATATATATATATATATATATATATATATATATATATAGGGTGGTCCACTCCACTGATAGTAACCGGGCCAAATATCTCACGAAATAAGCATCAAACGAAAAAACTACAAAGAACGAAACTCATCTAACTTGAAGGAGGAAACCAGATGGCGCTATGGTTGGCCCACTAGATGGCGCTGCCATAGAACAAACGGATATCAACTACGTTTTTCTAAATAGGAATCCCCATTTTTTATTACATATTCGTGTAGTACGTAAAGAAGTATGAATGTTTTAGTTGGACCACTTTTTTCGCTTTGTGATAGATGGCGCTGTAATAGTCACAAACATATGGCTCACAATTTTAGATGAAGAGTTGATAACAGGTAGGTTTTTTAAATTAAAATACAGAATGTAGCTACGTTTGAACATGTGAAACTAGTAGGTATCATCATAGATGAGGCACAGTATTATTACCCCTCTCATAGCTTACTCAGAGCATGAGCATATCCCTAGAATGATTCATTCTCTCATGATATATACAGATTTCCTATACTATAGTGCTCAGTTTATTTTTTATTTAGGCATAACGTAATTTTTTGTGCATATATTGTAATTAGTCACATAGTGTGCAGATATTTTCCCTTTAGTTAGTTCATTTTCTTTCATTCCACATAAATTATCCTTAGCTTAAAACTTGGTACTTATTTTAGTAATCAGTTTATATTCATAACCTTTGGTGTATATTATTCTTCATATACAGGTACTAATGTTAACTGAGTGTCTGGCATGTTGAGCAACATGTTGGACTAGTTTTATCTTTGCTCATGCACCATGGTCACTGTCCTTTAATCCAAATTTCTAATGCCTTGCACGTTGCATCTTATTGCAATGCTACAGTTTGTGGTTGGAAGGTGTATGTATTTCATTAGTGGATTCGCATCATAGAGATTAAATTCAGCTTATTGCTCATTTCACAACATCTTTTTTCAGTGAACAAAATCTTAAATAACTAATGACTTACCTTATTTCTATTTACAGATATATAAATAACAAGAGAGAAATGTATTCTAAAACTAAGTGAACATTTTTCATAATTTGTAGTGAAATATTTTCACTATACTTGAGCACAATAACTTCATGAGTTGGTTTATCCTTTTCTCGAACCCATTCAGCACAATTCCTTTAGATCCTTGTATGCATAAGGCCCTTGCCCTTTCCACTTATAGGGTGAGCTAGTTGGAACTGTACAGTTCGCCCTAATCTTTTACCATAAAACATTTTTCTCTGCTCAGCCATTTGTCCTAGATTAATCAAGACTTGTCGTATTTTTTCTTCAGATGACATATCTCCCTTTGATACTATAGTTAGTGGATTTTCCCACTCGTTCATGTCTCGTTTCTTAAACATTAATTCAGTTGGTGCAAAATCTGTTGAAGTACGTGGCAAGTTATTCGTTATTTTCTGAAATAGTGTGACGAAATCGATGCATTTTATATATTTGTGTTGTGTGTAGCAGCGTATAAATCTATTAAATTCCTTAAACACCTTTCCTATGGGGCTTGCTTCATGGTGGAATTTTGATAACAGTAGGTTTTTTATTTTATTTGTGGTCATTAATTCCTTCCATGTGTTACCTGCACAGTACGATGCATTACTAGTTAACAGTATATGTGGCTTCCCTACTCTCAGGAGAGAGTCGTCTGTAATTCTTTCAATAATGGAACCAGCGGTCACTGACCTCATTGTATACAACTTAAAATGTTTGGAAAAAATCATATAAGGCAATTACATTCTTAATATCCCCTTTTCCTTTTAGATATTACTAGCATCATCCAATGATACTAATTCCAAAGGCTCTGTAGGAACTATTAGATGCAGTTCAGTTAATTTTGTTTTGTTGAAGTGTTTGGTCTTCTGACAAGTAATATATTTTCGAATCACTTCGAGAATCCAGCGCCACATATTGGAGAGGTAACAGTAAGTGCTTACTTAATCTACATCTACATATACATCTACATCTACATGGATACTCTGCAAATCACATTTATGTGCCTGGCAGAGGTTTCATCGAACCACCTTCACAATTCTCCATTATTCCAACCTCATATAGCGTGTGGAAAGAATGAACACCTATATCTTTCTGAACGAGCTCTGATTTCCATTATTTTATCTTGGTGATCGTTCCTCCCTATGTAGGTCGGAATCAACAAAATATTTTCGCATTCGGAGGAGAAAGTTGGTGATTGGAATTTCGTGAGAAGATTCCATCGCAACGAAAAACGCCTTTATTTTAATGATGCCCTGCCCAAATCCTATATCATTTCTGTGACATTCTCTCCCATATTTCGCGACAATACAAAACGTGCTGCTTTTCTTTGAACTGTTTCGATGTACTCTGTCAGTCATATCTGGTAAGGATCCCACACCACGCAGCAGTATTCTAAAAGAGGACGGACAATCCTAGTGTAGGCAGTCTCCTTAGTAGGTCTGTTACATTTTGTAAATGCCCTGCCAATAAAACGTAGTCTTTGGTTAGCCTTCCCCACAACATTTTCTATGTGTTCCTTCCAATTGAAGTTGTTCCTAATTGTAATACGTAGGTATTTAGTTGAATTTACGGCTTTTAGATTAGACTGATTTATCGTGTAACCGAAGTTTAACGAGTTCCTTTTAGCACTCATGTGGATGACCTCACACTTTTCGTTATTTAGGGTCAAGTGCCACTTTTCGCACCATTCAGATACCTTTTCTAAATCGTTTTGCAGTTTGTTTTGATCTTCTCATGACTTTATTAGTCGATAAACGACAGCATCATCTGCAAACAACCGAAGATGGCTGCTCAGATTGTCTCCAAAATCGTTTATATAGATACGGAACAGCAAAGGGCCTATAACACTATCTTGGGGAATGCCAGAAATCACATCTGTTTTACTCGATGACTTGCCGTCAATTACTACAAACTGTCACCTCTCTGACAGGAAATCACAAATCCAGTCACACAGCTGAGATGATATTCCATAAGCACGCAATTTCACTACAAGGCGCTTGTGTGGTACAGCGTCAATAGCCTTCCCTTGCCAATAGTACTCAAAAGTTCATGTGAGTAAAGAGCTAGTTGTGTTTCACAGGAACGATGTTTTCTAAACCTATCTTGTCTGTGTGTCAATAGACAGTTTTCTTCGAAGTAATTCATAACGTTCATATGTTCCAAAACCTCGCTGCATATCGACATTAACAATATGTACCTGTAATTTAGTGGATTACTCCTACTACCTTTTTTGAATATTGGTGTGACCTGTGCAACTTTCCAGTCTTTGGGTAAGGTAACGGTTGTATATGAATGTTACGTATGGAGCTAATGCATCAGCATACTCCAAAAGAAACGTAACTGGTATACAGTCTGGACCAGAAGACTTGCTTTTATTGATTTAAGTTGCTTCACTACTCCGAGGATATTTACTCCTACGTTAATCAAGTTGGCAGCTGTTCTCAATTTGAATTCTGGAATATTTACTTCGTCTTCTTTTGTGAAGGCATTTCGGAAGGCAGTTTTCAGTAACTCTGCTTTGGCAGCACTGTCTTCGATAGTATCTCCATTTCTATCGTGCAGAGAAGGCATGATTGTTTCTTGCCGCTAACGTACTTCACATACGACCAGAATATCTTTGGATTTTCTGCCAGGTTTCGAGACAAAGTTTCATTGTGGAAATTGTTATAGGCATCTCGCATTGAAGTCCGCACTAAATTTCGAGCTTCTGTAAAAGATCGCCAGTCTTGGGGATTTTGCGTCTGTTTAAATTTGGCATGTATGTTTCGTTGTTTCTGCAACAGTGTTCTAACCCTAATTTATATGGTATAAATCTCTCAATTGCTGCCGATGCTATTTCTTTGGATGAAAGCCACATCTGATCTACACTTATATTATTAATTTGGAATGAGTGGAGATTGTCTCTCAGGAAGGCGTCAAGTGAATTTTTATCTGCTTTTTTCAATAGGTATATTTTTCGATTATTTTTCGAGGATTTGGTGATTAGAGTGTACAATCTCGCAACGACAGCCCTGTGTTCGCTAATCCCTGAATCGGTTTTGATGCTCGTTATTAACTCAGGATTATTTGTTACTAAGAGGTCAAGGTATTTGCGTGGGCTCATGAACTAACTGCTCGAAATAATTTTCAGAGAATGTGTTTAGCACAATTTCGGATGATATTTTATGCGTACCTCCGGAATTAAACATGTATTTTCGCCAACATATCGCGGGTAAATTAATGTCACCACCAACTATTATCGTATGTCTCGGGTACATGTTTAAAATCAGACTCAAGTTTTCTTTGAACTTTTCAGTAACTGTGTCATCTGAATTGGGAAGTCGGGAAAAGGATCCAATTATTATTTTATTCCGGTTGCCAACAATGACCTCTGCCCATACTAACCCACAGGAAGTATCTACTTCAAGTTCAACTACTTCTGACAGCAACAAACACGCCACTGCCAACCGTGTTTAGCCTATCCTTTCGGAACACCGTTAGGTTCTTCGCAATAATTTCAGCTGAGCTTATATCCGGCTTTAGCCAGCTTTCAGTGCCTATAACGATTTGAGCATCAGTGCCTTCTATTAGCGCTTGGAGCTCTGGTACTTGCCTAACACAGCTACGACAATTTATAACTGTTATACCAATGGTTCCTGTATCTACGATTTTCCTGTGTTCAGCCCGCACCCTTTGTGACTGAAGCCCTTCTTGTGTTTTCTCGAGTCCCTCTAACCTGAAAAACCGCCCACTCCACGCCACACAGCCCCTGCTACCCATGTAGCCGCCTCCTGCGTGTAGTGGACACCTGACCTTTTCAGCGGAACCCGAAACCCAACCACCCTTTGGCACAAGTCGAGGAATCTGCAGCCTACACGGCCTCAGAACTGCCTGAGTCTCTGATTCAGACCCTCCACTCGGCTCTGTACCAGAGGTCCGCAGTTGGCCCTGTCGTCTGTGCTGCAAATGGTCAGCTCTACTTTCATCTTGCAAGCAAGACTGGCAGCCTTTACTACTTCTGTTGTTGTTGTTGTTGTTGTTGTGGTCTTCAGTCCTGAGACTGGTTTGATGCAGCTCTCCATGCCACTCTATCCTGTGCAAGCTTCTTCATCTCCCAGTACCTACTGCAACCTACATCCTTCTGAATCTGCTTATTGTATTGATCTCTTGGTCTCCCTCTACGATTTTTACCCTCCACGCTGCCCTCCAATGCTAAATTTGTGATCCCTTGATGCCATAAAACATGTCCTACCAACCGATCCCTTCTTCTAGTCAAGTTGTGCCACAAACGTCTCTTCTCCCCAATCCTATTCAATACCTCCTCATTAGTTACGTGATCTACCCACCTTATCTTCAGCATTCTTCTGTAGCACCACATTTCGAAAGCTTCTATTCTCTTCTTGTCCAAACTGGTTATCGTCCATGTTTCACTTCCATACATGGCTACACTCCATACAAATACTTTCAGAAACGACTTCCTGACACTTAAATCTATACTCGATGTTAACAAATTTCTCTTCTTCAGAAACGATTTCCTTGCCATTGCCAGTCTACATTTTATATCCTCTCTACTTCGACCATCATCAGTTTTTTGCTCCCTAAATAGCAAAACTCCTTTACTACTTTAAGTGTCTCATTTCCTAATCTAATCCCCTCAGCATCACCCGATTTAATTTGACTACATTCCATTATCCTCGCTTTGCTTTTGTTGATGTTCACCTTATATCCTCCTATCAAGACACTGTCCATTCCGTTCAACTGCTCTTCCAAGTCCTTTGCTGTCTCTGACAGAATTACAATGTCATCGGCGAACCTCAAAGTTTTTATTTCTTCTCCATGGATTTTAATACCGACTCCGAATTTTTCTTTTGTTTTCTTTACTGCTTGCTCAATATACAGATCGAATAACATCGGGGAGAGGCTACAACCCTGTCTTACTCCCTTCCCAACCACTGCTTCCCTTTCATGCCCCTCGACTCTTATAACTGCCATCTGGTTTCTGTACAAATTGTAAATAGCCTTTCGCTCCCTGTATTTTACCCCTGCCACCTTCAGAATTTGAAAGAGAGTATTCCAGTTAACGTTGTCAAAAGCTTTCTCTAAGTCTACAAATGCTAGAATCGTAGGTTTGGCTTTTCTTAATCTTTCTTCTAAGATAAGTGGTAAGGTTAGTATTGCCTCACGTGTTCCAACATTTCTACGGAATCCATACTGATCTTCCCCGAGGTTCACTTCTACCAGTTTTTCCATTCGTCATTCTGTTAGCCGCTCGAAAATAGAGAGAATCTCATCTGATCCAAACTGACACACTTCATTAGTACCAACGTGAGCCACCACCTGCAGTTGGCTGCACCCTTTGCTCTTCATGGCATCCGGGAGGACCCTTTCCACATTTGGAATGACTCCACCCGGTATGCACACGGAGTACACATTGGATTTATTACCCTTCTTGTCAGCTAAGTCCCTAAGGGGCCCCATAACGCGTCTAACGTTATAGCTCCCAACTACCTCTGCGATTGCCCGGATCTTGCATTCTGAGTAGTTTCTTCTGAAACAGGACAGGCCACAGCATCTGGCTCAGGGACAGTGTCAGCCACGGACAACACCTGGAACCTGTTTGTCAGACAAAACGGGGAGGCCTTATGCGGCCGCCTGGGAAGTCTTTCGCCACCTGATTCGCCCTGGGGCGATCTCCCACTCGAGCACAGGTGAGCGGTCAGCCTCAGTGCGAGCAGTAACTGGGTTGGCCACTGGTGAGGACCGATCGTCGGAGGACTCGGACGTGCTGGACGTCCGTTGGATCCCCACCGCCGGCCAACAACAGTGGTGCCCGTCCACTACAGCCTCAAGCTGTATAACCGAAGCCATCACGGCCTGAAGCTGAGAGCGAAGTGTCACCAACTTGGCTCGCATCCGCACACAACAAACGAAGTCCCTGTCTACACCAAAGGCCGTGGGAAACTAAACTATGCTGATAAATGGACTATCGCCACGTGCTACGCAATTCTACTGTACACCCTAACGAAAACACACGAACTGTGTCTAGTAATAAGCAGATATTCAGAAACCTATCTACCGAAGCACTCAGGTGAAACTAAATAATTTGCCCCTGATTAGGAACTTTTAATACGTCAGAAAATCGGTTTACTTTCCGACGCAAACGAAAACGCGACAACTGTGCCTATTAGATATTAAATTTACACGCAGAAACACAAGAAACTGAACTGCTAAAGCACACAGATGATATAATAAAATTCGCTCCTGGTTAGGAACTCGTAAATGACAAATGCGGTTACTTTCCTGTTGCTGCATCTGTCCTGGTCGGCTACCGCTGACTGACTGGTGCATTTAGAAACACCATAATGATCCCATACATTGTGAGTGTAAAGAATGAATTCATTCACAAACTTTTCAGGTAAAGATACACACCACTGTTGTTTACGTCATCTGCCTCATATAATTTGAGTCTTACCTTTTTCCAGTGTAGATCTTCCTCTTGCAAATTTTTACATAATAGGGTTGTCATGTTTTGTCTTGTATAAATAACTAAGACGTGGATTTCAGGATTCTGTTTGGTGAGTTCTAAAAATACATATAGCCTTTGGGGTAGCCTCAACAAGGCATCAGCATTTATGTTTTGTTTACCTTTGATGGACCCTACCTCGAAACTGAATGCCTGCATGTAAAGACACCATCTGACTATTCTTCTGTGCAGCAATTTGCACGTCTAGAGAAAAGAAAGCGCTTGGTGGTCACAGTACACTTTGAAGCGTTTTCTCCATAAATAATATTCGAATTTCTTAAACGCCCTCTCAATTGAGAAAACTTTGAGCTACGTTACTAAATACGATCGCTCACATTCAGTAAACAAAGCTCTTGTTACATGTCTGATCGATATAATATTGCTGCAATGAGTGGAGATTATATTATGTTTTCAGAGTCGGTTTAACACTGATTGGTCCATATCCGTGGGTTATTCTTCCACATTAAGTTTAACAGGGGATAGCTATTCAGCGACTGGCCCGGAATATATTTTCTAAAGAAAGACACTAAGCCCAAATAAGCTTTGTGTTGTGTTTTGGTCTGAGGCAGAGGAAAATACCTGACTTCACGTAGTTTCCCTAGGTTAGGTTAGGTTAGTGTTGTTTAACGTCCCGTCGACAACGAGGTCATTAGAGACGGAGCGCAAGCTCGGGTTAGGCAAGGATGGGGAAGGAAATCGTCATGCCCTTTCAAAGGAACCATCTCGGCATTTGCCTGAAACGATTTAGGGAAATCACGGAAAACCTAAATCAGGATGGCTGGAGACGGGATTGAACCGTCGTCCTCCCGATGCGAGTCCAGTGTGCTAACCACTGCGCCACCTCCCTCGGTATGTAGTTTCCCTAGATCTGGCAAAATACCTGGGGATGATACACTCCTGGAAATGGAAAAAAGAACACATTGACACCGGTGTGTCAGACCCACCATACTTGCTCCGGACACTGCGAGAGGGCTGTACAAGCAATGATCACACGCACGGCACAGCGGACACACCAGGAACCGCGGTGTTGGCCGTCGGATGGCGCTAGCTGCGCAGCATTTGTGCACCGCCGCCGTCAGTGTCAGCCAGTTTGCCGTGGCATACGGAGCTCCATCGCAGTCTTTAACACTGGTAGCATGCCGCGACAGCGTGGACGTGAACCGTATGTGCAGTTGACGGACTTTGAGCGAGGGCGTATAGTGGGCATGCGGGAGGCCGGGTGGACGTACCGCCGAATTGCTCAACACGTGGGGCGTGAGGTCTCCACAGTACATCGATGTTGTCGCCAGTGGTCGGCGGAAGGTGCACGTGCCCGTCGACCTGGGACCGGACCGCAGCGACGCACGGATGCACGCCAAGACCGTAGGATCCTACGCAGTGCCGTAGGGGACCGCACTGCCACTTCCCAGCAAATTAGGGACACTGTTGCTCCTGGGGTATCGGCGAGGACCATTCGCAACCGTCTCCATGAAGCTGGGCTACGGTCCCGCACAGCGTTAGGCCGTCTTCCGCTCACGCCCCAACATCGTGCAGCCCGCCTCCAGTGGTGTCGCGACAGGCGTGAATGGAGGGACGAATGGAGACGTGTCGTCTTCAGCGATGACAGTCGCTTCTGCCTTGGTGACAATGATGGTCGTATGCGTGTTTGGCGCCGTGCAGGTGAGCGCCACAATCAGGACTGCATACGACCGAGGCACACAGGTCCAACACCCGGCATCATGGTGTGGGGAGCGATCTCCTACACTGGCCGTACACCACTGGTGATCGTCGAGGGGACACTGAATAGTGCAAGGTACATCCAAACCGTCATCGAACCCATCGTTCTACCATTCCTAGACCGGCAAGGGAACTTGCTGTTCCAACAGGACAATGCACGTCCGCATGTATCCCGTGCCACCCAACGTGCTCTAGAAGGTGTAAGTCAACTACCCTGGCCAGCAAGATCTCCGGATCTGTCCCCCATTGAGCATGTTTGGGACTGGATGAAGCGTCGTCTCACGCGGTCTGCACGTCCAGCACGAACGCTGGTCCAACTGAGGCGCCAGGTGGAAATGGCATGGCAAGCCGTTCCACAGGACTACATCCAGCATCTCTACGATCGTCTCCATGGGAGAATAGCAGCCTGCATTACTGCGAAAGGTGGATATACACTGTACTAGTGCCGACATTGTGCATGCTCTGTTGCCTGTGTCTATGTGCCTGTGGTTCTGTCAGTGTGATCATGTGATGTATCTGACCCCAGGAATGTGTCAATAAAGTTTCCCCTTCCTGGGACAATGAATTCACGGTGTTCTTATTTCAATTTCCAGGAGTGTATGATGTGTCTTAGGAATCTGACCTTTCATTTTCCAAATTCAGAGTTCTTTAAATTCTCTGTAACACCGCATACTGAGAATCGATTTAGTACTTGTCCCAAAAGTCGCTGATGCTCTTCCCAGGTAGGTGTTGCTTTTAGCAAGTCATTCATGTAGAGAGTGATTTTATTAATTAGTCCTGGACCTAAAACTTTGTCTAACGCCGAAATGAAAGCATCTGCGCTCGCATTTAAGCCGAAAGGCAAGACACAAAATTCATAGTTTCTGCCCCCCCCCCCCACATACAAAGGCTGTGTATTTCCTACTGTCTTCACAGGAGCTATCTGCCAATACAGTTCCTTTAAATCGATTATGGTAAGACAGTTGACCCGACTGAATTTTAGTAAGTTATTGGGACAAGTCCTAACGGAAACAATGATCCTGTTTGTATTCGGTGCGTCAAGCCGATGCTAATGTCGGATTTGGCGATAGCTAAAATAGGATTACAGTTCAGCAAATATGAGCGTTGTATGACAGCCTAATCTGTTATTCTCCCAATTTTTTTGGTCACTGCCTCCTACTAGAACCAGGGTATGTGGTACGATGAAAAACAGAAGTTTTGTATGGGTAAATATCGTAAATATCCATTTTATATGTGTTACCTTTTATTATTCCTAGGCACTTTTAAAATACATACATATATTGAAATGTTAATTCCTGTATCTCCTTTTTCTACTCTTCCAACAAACAAATTGATTCACTTACGTTTGCTTGCACTAGTGCTAGATCCATATCTCTTTCATGTAACTATTCCTTTTTTGTTCGTCGGGAAACGATAAGTCAGAATAAGGCAATTGCACTCTAATGTCTATATTTGGCAGAAGTCTGTTTTCTATTGTACTGGTTCTGATTAAATCTACTGATACCCTTTGTTTGTTAACTGTAAAGAAACATTTTCCCTGTCCTGTGTCAATCTGTACCTTGTACTGCTGGAAGGTATGTATACGAATAGGACAATTAACTTAAAGTTTTTCCACCACTAGATAAATGCATTTTAAAGAAAATTTTTCTATAATAATGGGTATTAATGCTTGAAGTTTCAAGCCTTTAGATTTTCTCCGTACTGCAGATAAGATTCAACAGTTCTACACAGGGAAGTGCTTTTGTAGCTCACTAAACTTACCTTGCAAGATTACATTTGCCTATGCATCTGTATCCATTACAATGTGCATATTTAAATCAGCCATCCTGGCGCTTCTTAAACCTGTATAGACTCCCTTCTGTTCTCTCCCAAATTATCCACCTTTTCGTGACACAAGTCCTCCTTGATGTCTACTTCCTTCTCATATCTAGAAAAAAATTATGAATTAATTGTCTACCCCACCCCTCTCCTCAGACAGGAAACGGGGGCCATTCACACTCTGTTTTGAGTTTAGTCGGGGGGGGGGGGAGGGGGGTGATTTCATCATTCTGGATAACCTCCACTGTATGCACAGTGTGGTCTTGACTTCGCCAATTTGTGTCTTGCAATGCTCATGAATGAATTTCTCTTTGTCTTTGATCTCCACCCAGTACATAATTGTTTTCCCCTGGCTGTAGCTACCAGGAGGAGGACTGCCTGTCCATCTGCCACCAGTCAGAACTTGCCAATTGTTATATTGGCTATTACTGCCCACCAGGGTCCCATTTTGAATCTCTTATCTGAATCCGCTCTGATCGGTATACATTGGTCCATTGTAATTAGGGCTGTGCTTTTCTTTAAAAGCTTGTTTGTGTCATTGGTTTTCTGGGTTACCATAGTTAAGTCTTACATGATTATTATTATTATATGGTTGATACTAGTGCCCACCGTTTTGGTTGCTTCTGCTGTTACTACTTGGAGGAGCACTATTTTGCAGATGTTTGCTTTGCACATTATTGTTCTGCGGTTGAGAATACACCTCCTCATAAATGCGGTGAATAGAGTCCAGAATGAATAAAAAGTATTCTACATCATTCTCGGCTATTTTGATTAATTTTTCCTTAATATGTGCTGGTAAGCGTATTTTGAATGACTTTAGTACACCCACGTGAAAGAATAGATTTCTCCAATACCTTGTTTTGTTCAGGTATTTTTCGAAATACTTCTGTAGACCCCCATGTTTGCTACTGAATGCTGCTCTCGCCGTAGTGTACCCCACTGTGAACCTGATCTGTGCCTTGGTTCAGTTGCATGGTAACATGTTACCGAAGGCTCTTTTGAATACTGTGGGGTACGTTCTTATACACTCTGTAATAAAAATCAGAAACTATCTATGCCATAGTAACTCTTAATCAGGTAGAAGAGTAGGTAGGCAGAAGGTACCATCTACTACTGCTGTTACATTGTTTGGCGGTGTAAAGTGTCAGGCAAATCCAACACCTTCCATGATAGAAAATCCGGCAGTATGTCACATAGCTCCAAATAGATCCTGACATTAAATTAGCCAAAGTAATACGATCAACGAGTGAGCAAATGGAATACCACAGACTAACACAAGAACGCCTAAATGCATGTCATACCTTCCCACCGTGAAACAGACGCAGTTCCGAGGGGAGAAACGAGAACAGAAGCCGAGAGCAGAATCTTGTAGGCTAGAAGGCCCTACGATAAGGGACGGACACCCACATCGCCAGCTGACCGCCAAAACCACCCCCCAGCCCATGTTAAAAGATAGAGCCCTCCAGAAGAACAATATAGATCTTTACGATAGCACTAAAAGGGCCACACCAGCTGCAAGTTTTAGCGTGAGACTTTTTCACGTCTCTGTTACGTTGGAAACGTTAAAAACATTGCCCCACCACGAAACGTATAACGTTTCTCATTGGATAGACAGAATTTTTGTAGGCAGAGCTTAAGGTTAACATTGAGACCCTGATTGGTCAGTTGAAAACACAGCCAGACAGCTTTTTTTATACTAACTTCGGTAAATTGTAGTAAGGAGAAATTAGGAAGGAGTTGCTTTCCGAGACGGCGAGGTGCGCGGAGCTGTCCCGCCCGCCGCCCCTGACACTGCCTAAACACCGACAAGGTAACGAACGCAAGGGATGCTGCATTTTTGAGCACATAAGGCTTCACTCTGAACTGCAGAAGTCTCATCTGTTACATCCCCTTTTAGCGTAATACTAGTCTCGATCGTCAATTAAAACTCATGGTATTCACATTTGCTACATAAGTTAAAATCTAGTTCAGATATTTTACATTAAAGAAAGTGAAGGCTTAATAAAAAATATACAGAAAAACCTATTGAATATGTTTGGCTGAATGGTGTTAGAGATGTAATTGATAGATTAGGTATAATTCACATAGAACAATTGGCTCAAAATAAACATTATCATAATGATAAAGTTCGAATGCTTCTTTCTGCCTGTAAGAAAAAAATTAGAAGAAAGATTAGCTAAAGCGGATATTAGCTAAAGCGGATATGGGAATAAATCCACTTGATGAAGCTTGGAAAAAGCAGATTGTTGCATACAGAGATACTAAAGACCTAGCTGCAAAAGAAAGAATGTATGCTTCTGATGTATCAACTGGAGAAAAATTAGCTGCTACTGCAGTTGGAGGAATTATATATGGAAATGGAAAGTTAGGCATGGGTTTGGATATTGATGATAATGGTTGGGGACTATAAAAATATTTATGTTTATAAAATTTTTTATCTATATAAGCTGAATAACTTCAGCATTCAATATTCTTTGCTACCTAGTGGCAAAACTAGACCAAAATCAATTAAACTTATAGTCTGTTATGATCAGTTACTTATATTTGATAAGTTTTAAACTGATGCACAAAAAAGAAAGGCAGAAGGGAAAGCTGATGATGATTTACTTATTATATAAGGTATACATGTTGAGAAAAAATGATAACATATAGTTGGGTATGATGCTGGTAGTAAAGAATATTTAGAGAAATAAAGGCTGAATATGCAAGTGTTCTGACAGAATTCAGAAATTATGTTACCAAACCATGATTAACATCAGCTAAAGCAGACTTTGCATTAACTATTGCTGACTTCAGTAAGCAACTTAGTCTGGGAATAAACAATTTACTTTACAAAAATAGAAATAAAAGAAGCATTATCTGAGTATTTATTACTGAACAACTTGGTTTTACATATTATGTCGTTTAAATGCGAAAAAATCCAAGATAAAT
Source organism: Schistocerca nitens (assembly GCF_023898315.1). NCBI lineage: Eukaryota > Metazoa > Arthropoda > Insecta > Orthoptera > Acrididae > Schistocerca > Schistocerca nitens. The sequence goes on from NC_064621.1 coordinate 435,936,823, forward strand.
AAATACTGTAATTTTCAATTATTTCTGGAAATGAATGAAAAATTCATAATTTCGAGCATGATTTTATTCGTAATAAGATTTCTGTGTCGGTTAAAATTTGAATAAAGACCTATCTTTAACGATTCTGATATTAAATTAAGTGTTTTTAATAAAATTCACCTAGTGACTAAGGACTTTATATCAATAAAAATCGATCATAAATCAAGCTTTCTAACTGTAGAAGTTAAAGACTCTGTTAAAACTATACCAGTAGATGTAAAAATGATTTCATATGGTTAATTGTTTTTAGTATCAGATGAAGATGATAAAATTAACAAATTAATTAATTTTAATTTGTATAACTAGACTGACAAATTAGGTGTGTGAAGTGCAGAAGATATATTGAGTCTTATCACTCTCAAAGAGTCAACACAAAAAGTCATAAAGAGAGGATTCTAGGTCTCTGCACAGTATACAAGACTAAACAGAGTACATTTGTTACAATAATTTTATATTTGATGGTTTGAATATCCATGAAGATATTATTAATGAATTATATACACCTATGAGAAAAAATTTTAAAAGAAGAAATGACATTTCTTCTGTTATAGATGACTGATGGCAAGCTGATCTAGTAGAAATGGTTTCTGGAACCTTGAAGGTGCTTCAAAAATAAATGAATGATATAAATATTTATTAATGGTAGTTGATAATTTTCAAAATTTCCTGGGCTGTTCCAGTTAAAGATGAAATAGGTAAAAAAGTAGCTTATGCATTTGAAAAAATATTTACAGAGAGTACCCCAAGATATCTACAAACAGATAATGGAAAGGAAATCTACAATAGATTTCCAAGAACTTATGGAAAATATATCATCAATTAACATTCTACTTTTACAAATTAACGGTATCTTTGTAAAAATATTTATTGGAACAATAAATACAGAAATGTGGACGATATTTACACTTCAAGGAAATTATGAATTCATAAAAGTAGTCTAAAAATTAGTGGATAAATATTCTTTTCTGAGTTACAGAAGGAATTAACATTAGCCCCAATTATTAAATTGTTCCACAAACTAAAGAAAAAATTATCAACTACTTTCGATAATAAATATAATTATGTTGTTCATTATAGATATCCTAAATTATATTTATCTGTAGGAAAGAAAATAACAAAAATACATAAAGTTTTAAAATTTAAACAATATGTTTAGTTTCAAAAAGTGTATGAGTTTCAGTACAGAAATAAGGTCGAAAGCAAAAAATGATTTTGAGCAACAAAAGTAAAAACTGATGAACAATTCAGGATTTGAAAAAAAAAACAATGGAAAGTAGATGAAACAGAGTCGATTTCAAATTAACATCAGGTCCAGATAAATGTGATAAATTAATAGCTAAACCAAATTTTGGAAATTGAACAATATTTAATGAAAATTTTGTTGCCATCCATATGAATAAAACCGAATTTTCCTTAATAAATCTGTTTATATTGGAATGACTATACATGATTTATCAAGAGAAGCAGTGTGATTTTTCACTATAATCTTATGAAACCAACATATGAAAAATATTGAACTTTGTTATCAACATACTGATAGTTTGTGTGTATAATAAAAACCGTAGATTTTTATGAAGACAAAAATTCTATAATTAATTTTTTATGCAAGTGATTATCCAGAAAACAATATTTATAATATGTCTCTAGTAAATAAAAAAAAGTATTATGAAAATGAAATGATTAATGTAAAGGAAAAATAATGTACGAATTTTGTGACTTAAGAGCAGATATGTTTACTCATAAAGTTGATGATAAAGATCAGAAAAATTCAAATGGATCAAGAAATGTGTCATAAAGAACAGAAACCTCGTTCAGGACACAAGTACTGTCTCTTCAACAATACTGAAAAATATAGAAAAATGATCATGATTCGAAGCAAAGACATGTAATCCATAAGATACAGTCTGTGAGAAAGCACTGAATCTAAACAACAATAGGACAAATGTTTTTTGGAAAATAAAATACATACGTTACCATATCAGACTATAAAATAAATAATTAGTTTTAAAATTCACATTTAATATATTTATGTTTTTCATTAATAAATTACTCTCACCTAGACTCGCTGTTCTATTCTAGAATATATTTCTTACATTCATTTGATTTTTTTCCTTACAAGTAAGATTCTTATCCATACAACTTAAATTTTTAATTTCTTGACAATTTGCACATTTTTTAAAAATTAGCGTGTTCCAAGGCAGTCTTTTCATCATCATTTTTCGCGATTTCCTTAGAAAATATTATTTTTGTGTGTCCTCCATTCGGAATTTGTTTTTAATATGGGTTCAAACAAGGTCTGCAAATTGTACTATAAATGTCTTTTGTAAATTTCTGTAAAGTAAAATTATCAATCGATTTCACTACCAAATGATGTTTCCAAATCTTATATTGGACACTTCCACATAGTTAGAATAATATTTATTAGAAAAAATAAAAAAATGGAATTTTTGAAAACTTTTTAAATTTCATCTATGCTTTACACACACACACACACACACACACACACACACACACACACACACACACACACAATTTGAAACATAACTGCACCAACAAACCTTCAGACATTATTCAGGGAAACTTTCTGAGTATTTTGGTATGAGGGACCGATGTTACCTAGTGGTTCATTAGAGAGGAACAATGTAATTATGTTTGCTACTTTACATCTGTATACATACACCACAACTCATGATATGCGTCATGACAGATGACACCTTATACCAGTATTAGTCATTCCCTTTCCTGTCCATTCCCAAAGAGAGCGGGGAAAAACGAATGTCTATATCCTCCCATACAAACCCTAGCTTTTCAGATCACATCTTCATGGTCCATATAGCAAAATGTAGATGTGCAGCAGTAGGATTCTGCGGTCAGGTTCACATGTCATCTCTAAAGCTTCTCATCAGTGTCTCATGAAAAGATATCTTTCTGTCTCATGTGATTCACACTTGAGTTCACAAAGCAACTTTTTAACACTGATGTAACAAATCTAGTGGTTCGCTTCTGAATTGTTTTGATGTCTTTCTTTTATCTGATCCTGCAGGGACCACAAACACCTGTTCAGTATTTCAGAATAATTCACACTAGTGTTCTGTACATGGTCTGCTTCATAAATTACCTACACTTTCCTAAATCCTCCCAGTAAACCTATGTCGAACATTTATCTTCCCTATTACCATTTCATTTCATACTGCTTTGCTAAATTACGCTTAGATATTTAACCAATGTGATCATGCCGAGAAGGATAATCCTAATGATGTATTCAAATACTGTGGGACTGTTTTTCCTAATCATCTTCATTAACTGAAATACTTCATAGTTACATCACGCTGACGTTCGACACACCAACTAGAAATGTTGTCTAAGTCATGTTGTATCTTCTTATGGTCACTCAATAACGACATCTTCCTGTACACTACTTCATCTTCACCAGTCACAGATTGCTACTCATCCTGTTTCTCAGATCATTCAGGTGTATAGAGAATAAGAGAGGTCCTATAACACTGACCTGGGACACTGCTGACGATACCCTTATATCTGTTGAACACTTGCTCTTGAGAATTACAGACTGGGTTTTATTACTAAGAAGTCTTTGAGCAACTCGCACATCTGGGACGCTAATCCATATGCATGCCCTTCACTAACTCTCGAGCAGGCTCGCTGATTTTCATAACTTTATACTCTTATAAAGAATATCTGTCTTCATATTACCAAGGTAAACATGTATGAGCAAAATCAGTTTGATCTTAGTTCAAATAAACAACGATGAAATAAACTTATGCCAAATGAGTTACATCACTGTTTAATTAAAAAATAAACATTCATTGTGTAACTGTTGCCATGTTCAAGTATTATCATACAGTAATGACCCACTCCGAGAATTAAACAGCACAGTTGTATTAGATCCCTACCAAATACTTATTCGATTACTAATTATCTCGTAGGTAACTGCCTAATTGGAGGGTTGTGATGCTACATCTACATATGCCTCTACACCTATACTCTGCAAAGCACTGTGAAGTTCATGTCAGAGGGTACATCCCATTTTACCAGTTATTAGGGTTCCTTCGCTTTCCATTCATATATGGAGCATGGAAAGAATGATTGTTTGAATGCGTCTGTGCTTGCAGTAATTATTCTAATCCTATCTTCAAGATCCATATGTGAATAAAATATAGGGGGCTATGGTATGTTCCTAGAGTCAACTTTTAATGCTGGTTCTTGAAGACTTGTTAACAGACTTTCTCGGGGTAATTTTCTTCTGTCTTCGAGAGTCTGTTAGCTCACTGCCTTCAGTATATGTGTGACACTCTCCCATAGGTCAAACAAATATGTATCTTTTTGTGCTGCCCTTCTCTGTATGTGTTCAATATTCCCTGTTAGTCCTATTTGATACCTGTCCCACATAGTTTAGCAGTATTCTAGAAATGTCACATGAGTGATTTGTGAGCCATCTGCTCTCTAGAATGATTGCATTTCCTTAGTATTCTACCAGTATACCAAAGTCTACCATCTGCTTTATCCACAACTGAGCCTATGTGATTAATCCATTTCATATCCCTACATATTTGTATGAGTTAGCCGATTCCAATAGTGACTCATTGATATAATAGTCATAGGTAGCTTGGAATCTGGGCCATTTTCTTGCATAGATTGTACATGTTTTCTTACCTTTCTGACTGTATATAATTTTATATAGCTGCTATTCACTTGGATGTACAACGACACAGCTAATCACCATGCCAGCTGAATCAATAATGAAGGAATAGAAGTGGACTTGCAATTATAAATTAACAATGAAACGGTACAAAACAATGTTATTTGTGGTTAGCACATTTGTAAACCGGTGCACCCACCCAAGTGTTAACTGTCTGCAGTAGGGCTGTATCAAAGACTTTCTAGAAAACTAGGAATATCGATATGCCTTGTGCTTTTCCATCTGAAGGAAATTTGTTACATTGAAACTTAGGATATATTTAAGTACTGTTTAGCAAATTGATGGTAAGCATACTGGTCTTCAAGTTTGTGGGTTCATTCTTTAACGCTTTTTACACACAGGAGTCACCATCAGTTTGTTACTGCAATCACCTTTGTTTCTATGTGAATACCTTTACAACTCAGAAGAAGCTTGTAATATACAATAACCAAAATGTAGAACATACAATGCATAACAAAGTGTAATGCAACAATCTGCAGACATTTGCTGTCACTGTAGGGGCAGCTAATTGTAGTATCATTCTGCTGTTCTACAATAGCATTCATTGAAGCCATATATGAGTTGCATATCAGCCATTTCTAAGCCAGTAAACCTATACATAAACCTGTGTATTACTGTTAATGTAAAACTGCCAGAATAACATACCTATTAGAGATCAGAGTTGCACTAAATGGAAGCTAACAGATGTAGTTTTTTATGTCCTGGCTCACTTTTCACAAAATTAAATATAATCATCATATTTCAGCTACAGATAAGGGAAGATAATCAAATTTATAATGAAAAACACGTTTTTACCAGTATATCAAAAAACTGCAACAAAAAATGGTCAGCTTAAGTCTTCAAAAAATTACGCATTTTTCATTTGTTTTAATCACATTTCCATCATGATATTCACTTTAGTCTACTTGTTGTTTTTGTCTTTTGTATCTTATCTTCACAAAATTGAAAATTCTATCCACTTATTAGATTAAAATTTTTGTTTGGCAAAGTAATTTTAAACTAATTACACAGATCCATACAATTATTTCTCCATACTATGTAATTTGTGGATTTTGTAATTAGGTAAGCACATCCAGTAATGATGAGTATAGATCTACCTCCTTTAATTTTCTTTGAGAATTACGTATTGTTTAGATTGTTGAGTTTTTTAACTAGAGATTTCATTTATATAGAAAACTCATTAATTAGAAAGATTTAAAGTTATTCATTATCGAAATACAGAAAAAGTATATAATATAAAATGAAAATTCATTCATTATGAAAATAAAAAAACCGTGATTAAAAATTTTTGTTATAAAGGGATTCAAAAGCAACAATGAAAAGTCTAAACATAATTTTACAGTATGGTGATACCAAATATGGCATGTAATAGTCTTCAGTTTTCTTCAGTTAAAGATAAAAGGATAAAAATTCATTCTTTGATGATGAAGTTAAAGAATATAATAAAAAATTTGAAAAAGAAGTTAATTTTAATGTAAATGAATTAAGAAAAATGTAAACGTTTTCAGCTAATATTCTATGTTGAGCATCATGTGATAAATTCTTTTTTCCTTATATAATTATGTGCTTGGGTGAATCAGGGATACTTTAGCATTAAAAGTAGCACATATATTCAGTGTCGTTTTTTGTGTCATCACAATATTTTTTCTACATGTCATGTTTATGTTATATTTAGGATCATTTATTATGAAATTATATAGATTTATTTCAACATCTCTTTTTAACCGAGTAACTCATTTAACATCATGAAATGAATCATAAGCTACCAAATAATACCTGATGGCTCTGAATTCCACATATCTTGTTGAAATAATTCATTTCTTCCATTTTTCATGTAGTTTTCAAGGTCATTTAGTGATGGATCTATAGTTTGAAAGACAACAAAAATAAAATAAGGGAGATCAAACTCCATTGAGTTAAAAGAACGTGTGAGGTATATCACAAAATTTTTATTACCACTTAATCCTGCTACCTTAGTAGTCTGTAATTCATAAAAAGAAATCAGTATTTTAAGATATTCACATAATTTTTCGTTGTTCAAACTTATAATTAGGTTTATATTTAACAACTATCTCTCAATTTCAATATTTATGACTACAATTTTAACTTCTTTTGGTGATGTATCTTTTATTTCGATAACAGTAGCCTTATAATCAGTGGAAAAAGATGGCGGACAGTGCAGTGCAATGTATTGAGAACACTCTTATTACGATCGGAAAAGTGGCAGAAGAAGGAGGATTTATGGAGAAGGAAATGAAGAACAAATTACTAGAGGCAGTGAGTGAAATAAGAAAATGCTTAGAATCTTAGAAAAACGAAACAAAAGCAAAGAAGGAGGACAATAAGAATCCTACAAGAGAGGTTAGGAATATCCATCAATAAGAGATGAGCCAGGAAGAAGACAGCTGCACTGCCGGAAAACTAGCAACATCTGTAGGAGAAACTCAGGAAACAGCATTTAGCCAACAGTGGACTGCTGGACACCTAGCGATGTGAGGAGAGAGATGGCGGAGTTTTGAGAGCGGATGATCTGGATGTGTGTCCATCACAGACAGTAAATTTATAAGACTGGATGTCATGAGCTGATATATAGATTATGACTTTTGAACACTATTAAGATAAATACATTGTTTGTTCTCTATCAAAATCTTTCATTTGCTAAGTTTGCCTATCAGTAGTTAGTGCTTTCAGTAGTTAGAATCTTTTATTTAGCTGGCAGTATTGGCGCTTGCTGTATTGCAGTAGTTCGAGTAATAAAGATTTTTGTTAGGTAAGTGATTCATGAAAGGTATAGGTTATTGTTAGTCAGGACCATTCTTTTGCAGGGATTATTGGAAGTCAGATTGTGTTGTGCTAAAAATATTGTGTGTCAGTTTAGTTTTGATCAGAATAAGTAAACAGCGAAATGTCTGAGTACGTTCAGTTTTGCTCAGCTATTTTAAAATCAAATAACATAAGTGATTTATCAGCACAGTAATTCATAAAATTTTTCTAAGGGGACGTTTCATATGACGACCCTGCCATGATACCTCACTGGAATCTTCTGATTTTTTCTTGTAGTGTCTGTAATTAGTGTAGCTATTGTTTATTGGTAGTGCGTAGTTATAGAGAGAATTTCCTTTATAGTTGTAGTTTTTCATTGTTGTACAGTAAGACAGTTGTGGCATGCATGTAGATTTGCACCAAGTATTTAGCAGCTGCGCTTGAAATTAACGAGATATTATTTTCAGTGCTATGTTAATGTGTTTTCTTGTTTTCGCTCTTCAAATTGTGCCTTTCTTGTTATCGTGTGAAATACTTGATAATTATGGCGTGTGAAAAACGTAACACTAGGCTCTAAAGTAAATTGAGAAATGATAGTGCTGACGATTGTAGCTTATCAGCACCACCGTGTAATGAATTAACAGACATTCAACGTAGTAATTTGGTAATTGTGCATAGGGAAATGGAGCGGGCAGCAAATAATGGTGTAGACAGTGAAACAATTAGTGAACAGGGAAGCATTATCGATCGATCGGTTGGCAACAGGTCGCCTCAGGAATACGAAATGACAGGACACAATCTTGCAAAAACTGTAGATTCAGGTTTTGGGTCCTCACCGTCTTCACAAATAAGTCAAGAAACATTTTCTGCTTGTCAAAATGTGAATGTTGCCGGTGCAAATGCACTGCTGAAAAGCATAGAGGAACAGATTCCAACCACTAATACATTATTATTGCAATTAATGCAACAAATGAAACAAAATCAGAGACAAACACAGCAACAGTTAGACATTATGGAACAACACCAGAGACAAACACAGCAACAGTTAGATCCAATGGAACAAAATCAAAAAAGGTCACAGCAACAAATGGAACAAACTCAGAAACAAATTAAAGAAACACTTCAACAAACACATGAAGATTTAACTACTGAATTACATAACATCGAATCTAAATGTCAAAAAGTCTGTAATGATGTAAAAACACAAATTTGTGAGCATTTTCAACCTATTTTTTCGCGGCATGAAAATGCATTACAGAATCACGAAGCAGCCATAAAAGAACTGCAAACTATTGTTCATGAAAATCACGAGACCTTGCGGGCTAAAATTGACTCAGTTGCATCTACCGATTCGGTTACGCAACTTGCAAAAACTCAGGAAAACTTAAAGAACACAGTAGATACTCTGAAAATTGGTTCAGAAAGACACATGGAGGAAATTAGTTCATTATCAGAGAAAGTAGTCGAATTTTCGGATCAGCAAAACAATTTATCTACGAAGGTAGATGATAATCTGAATGACACAAGACATGTAGTCTTTAATGACACAGAAGAGTACGAACAAATTAGGAAATTCAAACAAAATCAGAATCAAATTAATACGCAACACAAAAGAATAATCTGGGAAGTACAAGATCTGTTGGCACAAGTAATACAAGAATTACATATTTCAGAGGAGACTCGCACTCCAGCACGGGAAGAGGGACTTAGAAATACGGAACAGCCACAAAATAATAACACAGGGCACTTCGTAAATTGTGAAAGAAATTGGCAAGGTACACCGAATTTTGAGATGGAACCGCCAAAACAATGACCGACATGCGACTCGCCGACATGATGATTTGGACTATAAGCTGTTTATTGCTACACGTAAATTCAAAACATTTAAGAATTCCGGCAACGACATTCATCCACAAGCGTGGCTTCATCAATTCTCTCATTGCTTTCCTCCCAACTGGTCATTAGAGCACAGATTAGAATTCATGTGTGGCTATTTAGAGAATGAACCAATTGTAAGAATGCGATCGGTCATTCTTGATTGCCACAGTGAAGGAGAATTTTATCATGCCTTCCTCTCAGCATATTGGTCTCAAGCTACACATGACCAAGTAAAACATAGCATCATAATGATGAAACATTTCGAACAATCTGAATTTTCCAGTATTGTGAAATATTTTGAAGACATGTTGCACAAGAATCAGTACCTCAGAACTCATCCGCATTTGCTTAATCAAATTGTCTGAACATTTACGACATATTATTTTGGCAGGACGTAGCAAAGACGACATTGAAGCTTTTCAGGGACTTTTACAAGAATTGGAAATTGACACTGACAATCGCGGGACAGGAAAACAGGAACACAACAATTACAGGTCACATCCGTCACAATTCCGTGATGAAAGAAATAATAACTGGACATGACAAGGCTATTCTTACAACGCAAACCGTGACCAAAACAGACACCACCCGTATGAAAACCGTTGGCAGAGTAGTAATAATTACAGGGAAAGATCACCTCTCCGTGGTAATGACTATGACAGAGACAATCAGAGAAACAGACAATATGGAAACCAAAATGATTATTATCAAGGGAGACAGAACAGCTTCAGACGCAACTGTCCACGCGCAGTTACGATTCCGGGAGAAATTCTCCACCACATGATCGACAAAAGAGAAACTATGGAAACTACCGACATAACGACAGGCCTGAATGTCATCAGAACTGGCGGGATTCAAACAGGGCACGGCCCTCTCGACAAGGTGAATTTGTGGAAGTTAGATCTCCAAATCCCAATAACGACGCGCGCCAACAAAGAGACAATAGGCAATGACTCACACCGCTGGCAGCCAGAAAACGTACTTATGAAGCTGACGACATAGCTGCTGTGGCTAGTAATTACCTAAAAATTGAAGACATTAGGGACGTCTTACTCCAGGAACACGATGTAAAAAATAACAACATTGCATATCCTGTAATTCACATTACAGTAAACGACGTAAAATTTACGGCAGTACTCGACTCTGGCAGTCCCATTTCAGTAATTAGTGAGACAGCCTTTAGCAAATGCTACAAATCGAACGATTGCCCCACACTTCCTTTACGTAAGATTAAATTACAAGTTGCAATCGTTGGAAAAAGTGTAGATGTACGCCAAAAAACCAACTTAGAATTCTTTTGTCAAAGCCACAGTTTCTCTATGAACTTTCTTGTTGTTGCATTACTGTCAACGGAAATTATATTGGAAGTAGACTTTTTGAATGAATACAAAGCAATCTTAAACTTTCTCGATGCTTAAATAAGTTTAGAGAAAGAAGATAAGTCAATAGCTTTGAAATTTGAAGACTGGGTCTCAAATCATGACGAGGAAATTAACCGGCTTTACCTTCTGTTAGACAACAGTTCGGAATTATCGACGGAACTTGACACTAACAATCACTCTACAAGTACTGACAGGGATGATATTGACGGCGTATTTGATACCAATGAGTTAATTCAGAATAAAATTCAAACAATTGAGAATTGTAATGACATATCCAGGACCGTTTTGAGATTTTACAAGCACATTCCACAAATTTACTCACAAAACAGGAACAATCAAGGGATTTCAATACCAATTTCGTGTTCGTGAGCATACTAAATTTTGTGTCAGACCATACATAATTCCGGCACATTATAGGGACCGTGTTAGAACAGAAATACAATCTATGTTTGACGAGGGAATTACTGAGCCTGCAGTAAGCTCATACAACAATCCATTACATGTTACTGAGAAGAAAAATGGATCGATCAGGCTTGTCTTAGATTCGAGACAAATCTAAACTATCATCATTCCTGAAACAGACAGGCCGCAAACGTTGGAAGAACTTCTTCAAAATTTTAATGGTGTAAAATTGCTGTCTTCCATTGATCTCAGATCCAGCTTTTATCAGATCGAACTTCATCCAGAATGTAGAAAATACACAGCTTTTCTTTGTTTTGGCGTTTGTTATCAATTTCGGAACTTTCTTTTGGTTTGAACATTTCTTCGGCAGCATTCATTCGTGGGCTAAATTCTATATTACCTGAGTTCTTAAAACGTCACATCACCTTATATGTGGACGATATTCTGATAGCAGAAGCCTCTTGGGAACAACATAATCGCATCCTCAACAGTGTGTTAATATTTTTGCAGAATCTGGAATTACAGTTAACCTAGAAAAGTCTGAATTTGGTAGGAAAAAGGTGAATTTTTTGGGACATATTACTCCTTCTGAAGGCATTCAGCCAGATCCTGAGAAGTTAGATGAAGTCCGAGCCATTCCAGTTCCATCCACGAAAAAAAGTCCGCAGTTTTCTAGGTCTCGTAAATTTTTACCGTCATTTTCTGAATATGCAAATTCTAGTTACACCAAAACTTTGTTCTCTCACTGGAAAAAATACTATTTGGAACTGGGGCGAACTGGCACAGTTGGAATTCAATTCTTTGAAAGAAGCGCTACTTCACGCGCCAAAATTAGCTCATCCAGATCTGTCACAAGATTTCTGCCTTAGCACGTATTATATCTCTTAAAAAATAATGTAACTATTTTATTTTGAGGAAACACTCTCCTAGTAAATTTGTTTGTCCTTTGATTTATCGTGATCTGTTACTGATTTTTAGTGGAGTTAGTTTTTACTTTTAGCTTTCAAAAAAATACAAAAGAGATATATAAGCAAAATAATGAATTTCGTAGGTTGCCAATTACGTATTATATCTGGTTTTATCGAGCGCCAGGCTCCCTACAAATTACTGTAAATGCAGCTCCAGTTCACTATCACAGAAAATAGACAAGTTTTAATAAAATTATTTCACTGGATTACTTAAATTAATCTCACTGAATATTTTTACATAATTTCTTCCGCTCTGGCTATCAGACATTGTGTTGTGAAAAAATATTTTTAAATGTACTGCGTAATGGCGGCTAATTGTTAACAGTCAGAAATCACTGTTACTCGCTCCGCAGCAGCTGGAAACATGCTAAATAATTTTCATTAAATATTCTTTTCATAAGATAAATGTGGCGTAGGTTCTTGAAATAACACACGGAGATCACTTTATACTAATATATTCTTACTAGGACACAGTTTACACCATTAAATATTTGCAATTACGTTATGACAGAAACAAATGCTAGCGCAGCGCAATAGCTTCCATACCTTATTCCAGCTAACACCAGAACGAACAGAACAAAACAGACTAGACAGAAGAATGAACTTTGCATTGTGTTTTATACTCTTACAGAGATGATAATACTTCTTTTAATTACTTACACATTATAATCTCATACACTAAAAATAATGTCTTTTCTGCATTTATCGGCATATATTGTATATTTTTACAGTTAAATCAATGTTTGCAATTCATTTTGAGTCACATACAGTCATTTTTATTTATGTTTCACCTCGATAATGGTGAATATTGCAAAAGGGACACTACACACAGATTCTTCTAAAGTCAGTCTTGGTGCCCATTTATTTCAAGAAGCCATAGAAAATGACACTACTGTTCAGAAAACCATTGCTTTTGCTAGCTGAGTGCTAACAAAATCTGAAAAAAATTATTCCGTTACTGAATTTAGCTATCGTTTGGGCATTTAACAAATTCCGTTTCTTTCTTTCAGGTAAGCACGTAAAAGTATACAGTGATCATCGTGCATTACAGTTTGTTATGTCTTCAAAATTAAATCATGACAGGTTAAAACGTTGGGCACTGTTTCTGCAAGAATTCCACTTCACAATAGTCTACATTCCCGGCAAGGAGAACATTGTTGCGGACGCACTGTCACGCGCACCGGATGGGCTTGAGAAAAGTAACACAGAAGGCAACCTCGAGAAAAATTTCAGTATTATTTACATTCAGAAAGTCGCCTTTGAAAACTTCATCACCATATCTTTAAAGGGCATTGCTCATGAACAAGATAAAGATCCGATTTGGAAAGACATCAAATGTAAATGGCATGAAACGACACACACACAGATTCATCATTATTATCTGGTTAGAAACAACATACTCTTCAAACGCTGCACTGTTGATAACAAGCTATGGGTACTTTGCATTCCTGACGATTTTGTTAATAAGCTCATTTGGTACATTCATTTCAGCTATGCACATTTTGGTCCAGGAAAATGTTATCATATTCTTCGGACGACTTGTTATTTTAACAATATGGAAAAGAGAATTCGAAGAGTCTTGTCTGTTTGTAAACTTTGTCAAAAGACTAAACCATCTACCATTTCACATCGTGCTCCCTTGTTTCCTATCATTTCTTCTAAATTAAAAGAATTTGCTGCTGTTGATTTCTTGGGGCTCCCTTGTCAGAACATCGAATGGATTTTCGTACATTCTAGTAGCTGTTGAACTTACCTCAAAATTTGTTTCTTTCACTCCGTTACGTAAAGCCACTGGGCGGTCTGTATCCAACGCCTTTGTTAAAAATTTCTTATGTGAAGTTTGCCACATTGCTAAAGTCATTTCAGATAACGGACCGCAATTCAGGTCTGCTGTTTGGTCACGCATGCTTTGGAATCATAAAATCAAACCTGCTTTTATTTCATTGTACTCACCACATTGTAACCCATCTGAACGGATTATGAAAGAAATCAATAAGCTTTGCAGACTTTATTGTCACAGAAAGCTTTAGTATTGGGACAGATATTTACACTTATTTCAAAACGTGCTGAATGAAATGCCTCATGAATCCACTGCTTTACCACCTATTCTTGTACTGATGAATGAAGTACCACCGAACAGGATCAGAGAGTTTGTACCTTCTTCGAATTCACGTAAACTTCGACACAAAGACATAATTGATTTGGCTATTGAAAATATAAAATCTACAGCAGACAAAAGGAGAAAACTACACGGTAAAGACAAAGAAATTATATATTGGTCAGAAAGTTCTCATTAAAGCTCATTCATTGTCACATAAGAAGAAACGCTTGAGTCACAAATTCTTTCTGATTTACAATGGACCTTTCGGGTCCGACGTATACCACATGATAATTGTGTTGAAGTTGAAACTCTGTGTGCTAGGAAGAGTAAAGGATTGCACCACATTTCACATGTAAAACCGTTTATTGAGAGATAACCTGCTTTTTAACTTAGCCTTTGCTATAAAATTTTTCACTTCACATTACTAGTACGCTTTGTCACACTTAGAAACTGTTAACATGCAACAATGTTTTGAAGTTAACAATCCAGTCTAGAACCTACGGAACATATTTAGACAGTAATTACGAATGCATTGTTATAGTGAACAGATGACACAGTGTTACTGTGTGTGTACATTCTTGCTTGTTAGTCGCACGATTACGTAATGACTATAAGGCTCACATACTTAGAACATTTACTGCTACTGCTAATGAGATTCTAATGCAACATTTTGGTTTACTTGAAAATACATTCTGGATTTAAAGTACTTTTTGAGAGATAGCAGATGACACAGTGGTTAGTTTATTTGACAGCTACAAGATTATATCATGACACTACTAATGTGTGACACAATTTACATTGTTGCTTTTGCGGTGTATCTGTTTTATATCTGCACAGTTTTTCTGAATTCTTCTGGAAAGGAAAACATGTTTTAGTAGTAATTTTTGTGGTATAGCAACAATGAGACAGCCTTTTTCGTAGCACAACAATACATTACAGTATAGTACTTTCTTGATCACGGTACTGTACATGACAACTACAATATCTATGTGCATAGCATTTCGCTTTTGTTTATTACAAGGTAAGTACATTGACTTCTACAGAACTTTGCTTACAGACGACGATAATTACGACACTTGGCACATTTTTTACCCTTAAGTAATGACAGAGATTATGTTACAACAAGACGCACAGTTTAGCGCTGCGGTTCACGTATTTGAGTGATTAATTTTGTACTTAAAATATTTATTTTAAAAGATTTTTGAATTACAAAGATACAAAGGTTTTCTGTGATACATTTCATTCCATTGCTGTAATCTGTAACACCTGAGGGTATAATTACATTAATCCTCAGGGGGTACACACCTACTTTATGTACTAAGCATGGCAAGTGCTAAGAGCCCTAGCTAATATGGTATTTGCTTATAAAACTTTACACATCGGTACCATATTTCTGTAACACAGAATTACACAGCTATCTGATCATTTAACTGAGAGAGAGACAAACATTTTTTTACTACATCAGTGACACAAGGTTACGCAATTACACAGCTGGATAACTTCACACTTATGAAATTGTATTTTGTCTGTACTTTGTGAACTATTTATATTTTTTTGGAACCATTGTGATACTATGAGAGCTTGGAATGATGCATTTGGTATGGGATCATGATTTTTAAAGTACGTTTGAGGTAGATGACACTATTGAAATGAGCAGAGAAATTTTTAGGTTTTGAAATTATTGCAGAAAGCTACGACGTTTCTGAGATTTGACTGAGTTGTTATGATGTTATTATTACGATGACGATGTGTATTACGCTGTTGAAGTACGTTTATGATCAATAAGCTGATGCTATATGAGGAATTTGATTAAGCTACGTATTTATTATGATGAAATATTGAAGAAGTGTCGACGACTATGTATATGTGTAATAAAGTAAGGAATAATGAGTAGTGGTTAGGGACTCTGGTTTGTGAAAAAGGATGTTGGAAACCAAGGATCGTACTTTAAGAGTTATGAAATGTGTGTAAATGCGTGAATGGATCACAATGCCGGCGAAAATTTTTTGGACACTGTTATATTTATAGGATTTTGTTTCTAAACATTTGTAACGCAAATTCTCGACCTGTGAAATTTTTTATATGAGACTGTCGCTGTAGCACAAACTGCTGTCGTAAATATTTCGGTAAGGAAGGTAAGTGACCTTGACATAATGCATTATGGGCGCGCAGCTGTGCCAGTCGCCTGGAGAAAAAGCCATTAGGTGGAGAAAAAAGAGGTCATTAACCTCGATATTGACATTCCTTTGTAGAAAGCATCGCAAATACGACACTTGAAAACATATGATTACAGTTTGCAGCTTGTTCTTTCTGATATTTACTGAAATGCCTAATGAAATGATGAGAAATATTTTATGTCTATACACCTGATTATGACTACTGTCTTTCTAGTTGACAGATTTTTTTACTACCTTATGAAATGCCATATGGCCAGTGAATGATGTTTAATGCTTTGCTTTGTATATATGTATATTTGTTATTTTGTTTAATATCTAGTTTCTACTTGCACTGCAGCATTGGTTAAAATAAAATTTAATAGATGTACTAATATCACTATTTTCTGTCTACAGACCCAGTAAAGAATAATTTTATGATCTACTTTCTTAGAAAAGAGAGTACAAATAGACATTTCCCTACATGGGAATTGCATACATAATTTTTTTAACGATTTGGTAATTTTTACAGAGTAAGTTTTTGTGTTGCATCACTCTAGAGTTAAGATCTGACATAGGTATTAGACATTTCCTATCTTTACTGTGATATTTTTTCTGCTTGAGCTTTGTCATGTTTAGGTATAAGTTATTGCATTTGCTGCTGCTGTTTATCAGGCATTGTCCTACTGAATTTTACCTTTTGTTAAGCCAGTTTTACTACTGATTTATTTTTCTTGTTGCTGCACATTGCATCATATTAGGTGCAATGTTGCACTTGCTTTGCCATCTTAGATATACTGCTGCTTGCTTTGCCAATTTGCATTTTTTTGTCATTGCTGTTTGTGTTAATTTGTTATGTGCTACTGCATTGCCTTGTCCCTTAGTTTATGCATCTGAGCTCGGTAGATTTAAGTTTGCTTAAGAGGGGTTAGGCTGTATAAGAGAATGAGTTGCGATGAATTGGAAGAAATGCATTGAGAAGTTATACGGAAAAAGTTTTTTTAAAATAAAGGGTACTGTACAATGAAGAATAATTATTTTGGAAGAGGATATGAATAGAATACAGAAAGCAGGTATAGATAGGACTTTTTGGGAATAATGATGAACGAAGGGAGATCTCCAAGACATAAAGAAAGTTTTATTTGCAAAATACTGCAGTAAAACAAACACTGTCCTTTCCTTTTGTGTTATTCCGTTACGTGTTTGTGTACCCTTGTGTATTTGTGTTCTTCCTGTCTTTATGTGTTTATCTGATAAGATTTATGTTGTAGAATTTTTCTAATAATATGTTATTTACTTTGTAAAAATGTTTAGACATTATTTTCGAAAGCTATTCTGATCTTTTATGTATTTACTTATGTCATAATTCCTGTAACACTGATGTATATGTTTCTTTCTATTCTTCTGTAAAGCCTGTATTACTACAAATGTTATCTGTATTATTATGTTTTAATGATGTTTTCTGTACCTTTGTAATTGTATTCTCATGTTATATAATTGTAATTGACACCAGTTCATCAAATTAAGTCACTTGTAAGCATTCATTTCAGTGCACACATTTCTTTTGGTCATAGTATAAGCACAATATGTGAGAAGTTGGGACTGTTAGTGTTTGCATATGTGTTAATAATTCAGCAAGAGACTGGTTAACATCATTGCTGGTTCTAAGGACAACTCTAAAAACTTTGTGAGTACACAAGTTGTGGTTTATGGTCTTGCTATATTGTCTGCAAGACTCTTTGATGGTGATTGTTGCAAACACACAGTTGCAACAGATGGCTGCTGGCCATCTCTACAAAGACTGCAGTGGGTCTACACCTTCGATGGCCCACCAGTACCATTATTTCTACAAGGACTACAGTGGGTCTGCACTCTGGTGGCCCACCAATACCATAATCTCTACCAGGACTACAGTGGATCTACTTTGTGATGACCTACCTACCAATATTCTTCAAAAAACTTCGACTGACTTTGCTGTGGGTTTGCTCTGTTGTGGCCCATTACCTGTCCACATGTCAAGAGTCAGCACAGTCTTCCCATTGGAAGGACAACACTACTTCTTCAAGACTGCATGGAATCCACTACTTCCATGTGCATTTTCTTTTACTGTTCAGACTTTTGAGAAAAACACTCCAATTTTACTGTGATGAATGAGCAGGACTGACTTATTGGACTATGAGAAAATCTTTGCTTTTGACCAAGAGTGTATCAATATGTGTGTGCATTTGATATCTTTGTTATTGTAATTATGAAAAAATTTTTCAAATCTGTATGGGGCACTGCCCAAAACAATTTGTAAAATTTGTTGTGGGGAGCATAGGAGCTATGTAAGTAGGCTATTTAGGTTTTTATGTTGGTAACGTCACGTAGCACTTTATATGAAAATCACTGGCTGTGCTGTGTTCCGTCTGTGGCTGGTTGGCATTGTTGTGTAATATTCGCTATTGTAGTGTTGGGCAGTTGGATGTGAACAGCGTGTAGCGTTGTGCAGTTGGAGGTGAGCCGCCAGCAGTGGTGGATGTGGTGAGAGAGATGGCGGAGTTTTGAGAGCGGATGATCTGGATGTGAGTCCATCAGAGACAGTAAATTTGTAAGACTGGATGTCACGAACTGATATATAGATTATGACTTTTGAACACTATTAAGGTAAATACATTGTTTGTTCTGTATCAAAATCTTTCATTTGCTAAGTATGCTTATCGGTAGTTAGTGCCTTCAGTAGTTAGAATCCTTTATTTAGCTGGCAATATTGGTGCTTGCTGTATTGCAGTAGTTCCAGTAACGAAGATTTTTGTGAGGAAAGTGG
The DNA here is from genome assembly GCF_023898315.1 of Schistocerca nitens. Lineage (NCBI taxonomy): Eukaryota > Metazoa > Arthropoda > Insecta > Orthoptera > Acrididae > Schistocerca > Schistocerca nitens. Next base: position 435,956,032 of record NC_064621.1, read on the forward strand.
TTAATGAAAGGTATAGGTTATTGTTAGTCAGGGCCATTATTTTGTAGGGATTATTGTAAGTCAGATTGAGTTATGCTAAAAATATTGAGTGTCAGTTTAGTGTTGCTCAGAATAAGTAAAGAGCGAAATGTCTGAGTACGTTCAGTTTTGCTCAGCTGATTTAATATCAAATAACGAAAGGGGTTTATGAGCACAGCAATTCATAAAATTTTTCTAAGGGGACGTTTCAACATCTTCGGAGTGTTTAGCTCTCTGGAAAAAGCATAAAAAAATGAAAGTAACACACAGATGGGAGTTGTTGTGGTGGTCTTCAGTTGAGAGACTGGATGGATGCAGATCTGCATGCTTCTCTATCCAGTGCAAGCTTCTTCATCTACCAGTATCTACTGCAACCTACATCCTTCTGAATCCTTTTAGTGTATTCATCTCTTGGTCTCCCTCTTCGATTTTTACCCTCGACGTTGCCCTTCAATACTAAATTGGTGATACCTTGATGCCTCAGAATATGTCCTGCCAACCTATCCGTTGTTCTAGTCAACTTGTGTCACAAATTTCTCTTCTCCCCAATTCTATTCAATACCTCCACATTAGTTATGTGATCTACCCATCTAATCTTCAGCATTCTTCTGTAGCACCACATTTCGGAAGCTCCTATTCTCTTCTTGTCTAAACTATTTATCGTCCACGTTTCACTTCCATACATGGCTGCACACCATACAAATACTTTCAGAAACGACTTCCTGATTCTTAAATCTATACTCAGTGTTCACAAATTTCTCTTTTTCAGAAACGCTTTCCTTGTCATTGCAATTCTACATTTTATATCCTCTTTACTTCGACCATCATTAGTTATTTTGCTCCCCAAATAGTAAAACTGATTTACTACTTTAAGCATCACATTACCTAATCTAATTAACATCACCCAATTTAAATCGACTATATTCCATTATCCTCGTTTTGCTTTTGTTGATGTACATCTTATATGCTCCTTTCAAGACACTTTCCATTCTGGTCAGCTGCTCTTCCGGGTCCTTTGCTGTCTCTGATCAAATTACAATGTCATCGGCGAACCTCGAAGTTTTTATTTCTTCTCCATGGATTTTAATTCCTACTCTGAATTTTTCTTTTGTTTCCTTTACTGCTTGCTCAATATACAGATTAAATAACATCGGGGATAAGATACAACCCTGTCTCACTCCCTTCCCGACCACTGCTCCCTTTCGTGGCCCTTGACTCTTATAACTGCCATCTGGTTTATGTACAAATTGTAAATAGTCTTTTACTCCATGTCTTTTACCCCTGCCACCTTCAGAATTTGAAAGAAAGTATTCCAGTCAACATTGTCAAAAGCTTTCTCTAAGTCTGCAAATGCTAGCAACGTAGGCTTGCCTTTCCTTAATCTATTTTCTAAGATAAGTCATAGGGTCAGTATTGCCTCATGTGTCCAACATTTCTACAGAATGAAAACTAATCTTCCCTGAGGTCGGCTTCTACCAGTTTTTCCATTCGTCTGTAAAGAATTCGTGTTAGTATTTTGCAGCCATGGCTTATTAAACAGATAGTTCAGTAATTTTCACATCTGTCAACACCAGCTTTCTTTGGGATTGGAATTATTATATTCTTCTTGACGTCTGAGGGTATTTCACCTATATCATACATCTTGCTCACCAGATGGTAGAGTTTTGTCAGGTCTGGCTCTCCCAAGGCTGTCAATAGTTCTAATGCAATGTTGTCTACTCCCAGGCCTTCTTTCGACTTAGGTGTTTCAGTGCTCTGTCACACTCTTCACTTAGTATCATATCTCCCATTTCATTTTCATCTACATCCTCTTTAATTTCCATAATAATGTCCTGAAGTACATCACCCTTGTATAGACCCTCTATGTACTCCTTCCACCTTTCTGCTTTCCCTTCTTTGCTTAAAGATAAAAGAAATTATTCAGATAGTGAAGGGAGACGAAAATTTAAGTCATGGGTGACTGGAATTCGATAGTAGGAAAAGGGAGAGAAGGAAACGCTGTAAATGAATATAGAATAGGGGTAAGGAATGAAAGAGAAAGCCGCCTGGTAGAATTTTTTACAGAGCATAACTTAATCATAGCTAACACTTGGTTCAAGAATCATGAAAGAAGGTTGTATACATGGAAGAAGCCTGGTTGTACAGGAAGGTTTCACATAGATTATATAATGGTAAGACGGAGATTTAGGTACCAGGTTTTAAATTGTAAGACATTTCCAGGGCAGATGCGGACTCTGACCAAAACCTATTGGTTATAAACTGTAGATTAAAACTGAAGAAACTGCAAAAAGGGGGGAATTTAAGGAGATGGGTGCTTGGATAAATTGACAGGACCAGAGCTTTTAGAGAGTTTCAGGAAGACCATTAGGGAACGATTGACAAGAGTGGGGGAAAGAAATACAGTAGAAGAATAATGGGTAGCTTTGAGAAACGAAATAGTGAAGGCGGCAGAGGATTAAGTAGGTAAAAAGACGTGGGCTAATAGAAATCCTTGGGTAACAGAAGAGATATTGAATTTAATTGATGAAAGGAGAAAACATAAAAATGCAGTAAATGAAGCAGGCAAAAAGGAATACAAACGTCTCAAAAATGAGATCAACAGGAATTGAAATGTAGCTGAGCAGGGATGACTAGAGGACAAATGTAAGGATGTAGAGGCGTATATCACTAGGGGTAAGATAGATACTGCCTACAGGAAAATTAAAGAGATCTATGGAGAAAATAGAACCACTTGCATTAATATCAAGAACTCAGATGGAGATGGGAGAACTGAGACATAAAATGGAGGAGATAACCGATTTGCTAAAAAACTAATTAGGGATATTAATACAGGTGCAAATAAAGAAAACTCTAGAAAAGGGAAGTCACTGACAACCAGAACCAAAACTGATGGAAACGACATACAAACTAAGTATAACAACAATGTTGAAACGGGGGTAACGACAATATACAGAAATCCTCTGTTCCAGCAACAAAATCAGCCACAAGTCCAAATCAGTGCACATGAGGAACATAATAAAACCTGAAATCACGTGAATGAATAGAGGAACCATCTTGGAGTACTGTGGTAGGGAGGAGCTGGTACAGGAGAAGAAACCAGAGTAATAACAAAACCATAAAAAAGACAAAGAAATGCAAGCAGCAGAAACAACAGCATGGCTATATATCGGTAACTTAAAGAGAAACACCACAACTGATACAGTATTGAAACGCCTCAACAAGAACGGAATACTGGGACAACTAGAATCTACAGAATTGCTCACACTACGCGACAAAAAAGCTTTCAAAGTAGGCATTCCATTTGAAGAGCTACAAATCACACAAGAACCAGAATTCTGTCCTGAAAACATAAAAGTATGTCGATTTCGTTTCCCAAGAAGATCAATGGAAGAGGGAGCAGAGCTCAACTAAACTAAGAGACAACCAGAAGAACAAAAAACAAAAGCAGTCTTGTGGAATACAGAGGGAATAAAAAGTGCTCTTAATCTGATACTAACAGACATTCTGCAACGCTCGGATATTGCAATTCTAACAGAAACCTTCCTGATAGACAACTGACAACATAAAGATTGCTGCAATTTTCACCTAATGGCAAAGAAGGGAGAAAGAGGACGATCCTTGGGAGGCATATCTATCCTACTGAAACCCAGGATGACCCCCACCAAAAAAATCATAAAACAAGAAAATAGTATGCTAGTAGAAGCATCAAACATAAATATAATTGCAGCCTATTTCCAACACCACACAAATGCAGTAGAAATAATTGACAAAATAGTCACACTCAGCAAACAATGTGACAGCAAACCAATAATTATTGCAAGCTATTTCAACTGCAGAATAGACACAGATAACTATAAAACAAGACTAGTCATTGAAACCCTAGAAGAAGATTATTTCACCTTGCTGGACGATAGACAAATACCTACATATATATGCCACAATAGGAAAAGCACCATTGATGTCACATTTACAAGAGGAGAAATAAAAGGAAATATTCAACCAATATTCAACCAAATGACTCCATCACTCCTACACGAAAGCACATTCCTATAAAGATAAAAAATAAAAAACGTCACCTCTCCACCAGCACAAAAGACCCACCAAATCACACAAAGAAAAATAGATAAAAAAATAACACACCAACAAGAACATATAACACAAATAGGAAGTTTAATAGAGGAATGAGACCTTGAAACAGCAGCAGACAAAACAGAAGACCTCCTACAAAATTCAGTGATACAAACAAACCCAAAAACAAGGACAGCAAAAAGGTGGTTTGGTGCTGAATGCTATAGCAAAAGGAACACTGTTCTAAGAACACTCCACAAATTAAGAAACCAGCACGATGAAGAAACATGCGAACTATACGCAGAAGAGAGGAAAATCTATAAAAAAACTAATAGAAGAGAAGAAAAAAGAATACATAGAAAGAGAGGCAAAAAGAGAAATGGATGAAGTAGCGAAAGACTCATACATAGCAGCAAGACCCAGAAAACTGGCTCATACACCAAATATAGACATGAAGGAATGGGAAGACCACTTTAATATGATACTGAACACACGAGGAATCCAAATACGGCCAAGGAAAGAGAATCAATATCAAACAGAGGAAAAAGACAATTTAAGGGAATCTCTAAATGAATAAGATGTAAAAGAAATAATAAAAACATTGAAGAACAAGAAAGCAGCAGGAACTGATAATATATATAATGAACATATACAAGATGTGAAAGACGGTCTCCAAGAAATATGGATCAAACTATTCAACAAATGCCTGGAACTTGGAAGAATTCCAACCCAATGGACACACTCGATAATAAAAGTTCTCTTCAAAGGTAGAGGAGACCCAATGGACACAAACAAAAACACAGGTATAGCCCTAGCAAATAAAAAGAGTTTTCAAAGAAAATTACACAAAAAATCAAAGCCTATGTGGACATTCACCTACCAGAACGACAAATAGGCTTCAAATCTGGAAGCTCAACACTCAGGACAGTCAGGCTTCTTGTAAATAACATTGACGAAACGATACAAAAGAGACAAATGTTCTTCACAGTGTTCATAGACTTTACCAAAGCCTTTGACCTACTGGAAAGAGATCTCATGGTCCGAAAACTGGGAAATACAATGGAAGAAGATAGTGTATGGGTAAGAATAATCAAGTCACTCCTCCATTACAACTTAATCACAATATCAGACAACCTCTCTTTTTCGAACCTCATTTTGCAATTGAACGGAGACTTACAGGGTGACCCAATGAGCCCTTTGCTGTACATTCTTGCCACTGAAGAAGTACTATGAATTGGAGAAAACGAAGATGTACAGGTATATGCATATGATGACGACATAGGCATAGGATCAACAGATATACAAAAGCTGCAGGAAATCATTGAGAAAATAGATGTATGGTGCAGTGAACACAGACTACAAATAAACATAACAAAGACCGAAGTGGTGATTTTCAGAAAAGGAAGCAAAACACCCAAGAATGTGGAAATCAACATCAGAGGACAAAAGATAAAAATCTCATCAGACATTAAATACCTAGGGGTGACATTGCAACCAAGAGCCAAATGCTTCACAAAACATACAACAGAACGTGCAGCCCAAGCAATAATAGCAATACAGGACATCAAAAACATCCACCTACTCAGTCTAGAAACGGCCACGAAATTATTCAATGCAAAAATCTTGCCAGTCGTGGCCTACGGGATAGAGGTTGTATGGGACCACTTGACAGAAAAAAACTAGAAACACTAGAAAAGGTACAATCGACTTATCTAAAAAGAGCTCTAGGTCTCTTGATGACAACAAGATCTAGACTAGTGTACCTGCTAGCGAGAGAGCATTCCTAATTGAAGACATCAAACTTCGGTATATGATGCCACACACCAAGGCTTCCAGAAATCAACTGAAGATCATGGAGGATAAAAGAGAAAAAATATGACCGGAGTTCTATGGCAACAAAGCAATGATGAACCACTCTTTAACCACACCAAACTTCAAACTGCAACGTGTCATACCTAGATTATCTACTAGCGGCTTCCATAATATAATTTGCAAAAACAAAGTTATCATGACCCAACCACAACATGTGTGCGTGAATTGTGTAACAAAGTATGTGAACGATATCACATAGAACTGTGCAGTAAAAGAGTGAAATCTACGAATAAATGATAATACAAAAATGTAAAATGTAAAATGTCAAGCAAAGTAACTGTATATAGCTATTTTGCTGCAAATGTATTGACTAATTATAATCAGGCCATCGAAAAATAGCATCATTTGAACTGAAGCTCCAGTAAGATCTCCTTCCCACATTACTTCTTTGCTCCTCATTTTACCATTATTAAGTATATGTCCTACCATACTCATTTTAGCAGCAAGAGATGAAGTTAAACATGTTAAAACAGATACAGAGAAAAATTTATGTGCGATTCTAGACAAAGTATTATATCAATTCTGGATGGTAAGAGAATAAGATAACTTAACACATAGTTATCTATTCATTTTATTAGGTTTTCCATCATATGTTGGACAATCTGTTCCATTAGCTGTAGCAGTTTTAAACCTCTTTAATGATTTGGATGTAGCCAACTATCAGCAATACGAATGTTAATTTCTTCATATTTACGAATATATTAAAAAAATTTTTACTTTTCTCATTCACAGGAAAAGAATAATACTGATAGTTTTGTCTCATTCATTTAATAAAAATTTATTAACTAATTCCTAAGGTATCTGTTAAAATAGGACCATTCATATCAATGAAATTATCATTTTTATCAGGAATATTTATTTCTAAATTCTGAATTATGTCATGAACTGGAATATATAAGATTAATGTAGTTCAAAAATTGTCTGTGCACCAAATTTAACATTATTCTTAAATGAAGGAATAATATTAGTTTCACGATAGAAACAGTAATCATCTTTTACAGGCATTCCACCAGCTAAGTTAAAACTAATATAAATTAATTCGAATGGTATAATTTTTAGAATATTATTAGCAATATTTTTTCATTAACCAGAATAATATGATTGTTAAGTCGTAACACAATTCTGATACTATCATTTACTTCCATACACAACTTAAAATCACTATTAATAATAAATCTATATAAAATTTGATCTGCTATAATGTATTTCCTAGGTTTAGTTGTAGGAATAAATTTTTCTAAACTTTTTAAACTACACTGAAAATGGAAATTTCATTTGTTTCTCTATCACAATACAGTTTATTGTTATTTGATGTGGCATTAGGAGTTAAAATGTTGCATAAAAACCAACTAATGTAGCGTTTTTACAACTATTTGTTACAGGTACATTTAATCTGCTCTTCAGAAATGATGAATAACCACTGATTTGAAATAACAGACGCATTTATTAATAGTAAATTATCACTAATGTGGGCCAGGAGGCGTGATAGTGCAGAGCTCCAGGGGTCTTTGATATCCATGACGTCTGGTGCAGATTCAAATTCCACGATGCGTGGTACCAGACAGTCGTTAACGGTAAACCTGTCGGTCATCAAAGGACTTTCAACTCATATATGATGAAACTTGACACATTCCTCTAAACGAACTTTGATTAATGCGATGTACTCCACCCCCCCCCTCCCGCATCGCATCTAGGATATAAAATCGAGACTTCAGCATCATAACTAAGTTAGCGACAGGTGCTTGTGAGGCGCTGCAATCCCCATGTACACATTTACCCAACAGATGTGCTGTTTACAGGGTTAGTGATGGAATGACCCGTAATTTTCACATGTCGGACGCTGCTGCTATGCGTTTATCTGTTTCCTTGTAGGAGATATCCCATGCTAATAACGATCATTTTGTATAGGCCAGATACTGGCATCGAATGATTTCTGAACCATGATCGGATGTGATCAGTGGATACGTTTCCAGAAAGCTACATTGTGCTTGTATCACGCACAGCAAGTATTTTACTGAGGTAGTTTTTTCGTTTTACGGTTCGATATCATAGTTTATCGTAGAGAAACCAGGAAGAAGGATGTATGTCCAGCGCTTGATATATATTTCTTACATTGGAATATTAACAGCGCTACATTCCATACGACTGATAGGTCGGAAATGCAAGCGATCTAACATTATAGTCCGTTTTAAGTACAAAACGTTGTAGTCTTAGTAGTGAATGTGTTTATGTTCTCTCTTACCAATACCTTTCCAGGTACCGATCCTAGACTCTAGAACAATACTTTAGAGTTGATAGCTTGGTTGATTTACGTAAAAAATCGTCGAACTTCATCCGTCTGGCGCTCCATTGCGCATAAAAATCATTCGTTACTTGTTCTTCTTAACTGTCTGCTATTACATCACAGCACTTTGAAATCTGGTACTATACATTGACAAGGAGTGCTAAGCTCCTCGACATGGACGCATCTAGAGGTGGGTGAGGACTTGGAAAGCTCCATTCATTCACGAGACGTGGAGTGTAGCGGTCTTCTTCTGGTCGGTTGCAGATTAATTCTGTAACGGTGCTGCACGGCGGGTTGGTCAGTGACATTGTGAGGAGGGTCTTTACACTCTAATTTTACCCTAAGACAGCGAGAATGTCCTGTGATTCCCATACGCAGAGAGATAGATCGTAAATTAAGCACTACGCTCGAGGTGTTAGAAATATGTGGAGCACTGCCTGGTATACTTTGATGATTTATATATTCGAGAATTAACACTGAATGGACGTACTACACAGCCATCTATCCACGTTCGCAATTATACTCGCAAATTGGAGAAGAGATAGTTTAGCTATGATACTGAATTTGAGGGAAACATGGTGTCACATCATTGTCCAGTGTTGAAGTTACTGTAAAATTGCTAAAACTGTTCGCGCTATCAGAGTACATCGATGGTGTCTTTTCCATCCCATCTGTGCAATGTCACACTGTTGGTTACAACATAATGATTGACTGATATCGCTTCTTTGACTTGGGGAAAGAGTTTTGCTGGATGGATATGGACAGTACCTTCTGGGGTGTATAGCACCGAAACATCGATTGCCTACATGAGTGCAATACGAGGAATCAGTCGAAAGGGAAGGTAGAGCCATCAGCTATTCCGTCAGTGTGAGAGATGAGTCTAAATGTAGAGCTCGTGAATCACCTTTGGACTGTAGTTTGGAAACCTACGCCAACGCCATAAAACTCTTCCAGTTTGCTTATGTTGTTTAAAATCAGCCGATGTGTGGCGTGTTATGCTATTCGCTGTAAGAACATGATTTACACCATGCAACGTCTAGTTTCCTGTGAAAGGCCGTGGATCAGAACTTCTTAATGTCAGTTTAGAACCTGGCACAGGCCTCGAAGTCGTGGCAGAAAAACGAAATGTTTGGCATTGTACATAAACGTGTAAGAAACAGTGTTTCAAACAACTAAACAGGACCAGAGGGAGCGTCTCATGTGATTTAGTATAATCTGTGGGATACGATCATTCGTCTAAAGTATAGGTGATCAAAGTTTAAAGTGGCCTCTGCAGTGTCTGTATATTTAATAGGATCGTGCCACACAGGATGCTGTAGCAGCAGCAGTTTGAGGTGTAAATTCGGTGAGGGACATGGTATACTGTTAGGAATGCTTGGATGGCTGCACGCTGCGCTATTCTTGGGAGCATTGCAAAATCTTTTTCTCCACGCTGGACAGCACCGCAGCTATGTGTCATTGCGCCAGCATCGGTGCCTAGGTGACTTCTATATTGGATAAAGATAGTGGAGCTTATATAGTTTGTAACTCTTCTTTGTTGGGGGGGGGGGGGTAGAGAATAACCGATGATAGCATGTTGGGCTGATGTTGAATGGACACAGATCTGTAGTACTTGTGTGTACAGTAGTCTGCGGATGCACCACATCATGCTCATTTCCGCCGAATGGTCAAAACATGCTACTGTCGCACTAACTCAGGTCGCTCTGTTTCTATGCGGGCTGCAGGAGGTGGTGGATATGGTTTTCTCTGACTTCTGCTCAGTTCCGACTTAAAATGGAATGATCACATGTGTAAAGCTGTAGAAATGGGATCAGTTGCAAGATGTGTAGGGACTGACTAAACCCAGGTTGTAATTTTACTGTAGCAGTTTGGTTCGACGAAGGTGACTCATTGCGAGATATGAGAGTGCCAAAAATATAACTGAGTAGTGGTTGTAATCAGTAAAGGAATTGTCAATAGGTTCCAACGCATGTATGTGCTTGAATGGAAAGTCCTGATTCCAAATCAAGGACATCATTTCTAGTGGATAGTGTAACACTAGAGATCTGAGAAGCTAGTGTACATTTTCTCATGACCTCAATCAGCACATCATCTACTACTACTGTTTGTGTTCCTTCTCAATCAGTCAACGCCTCAAACTCAGTGGATATATCGCGGAACCTCTGATATGGCATCGAGACAGAATGCACTACAAATACTATAGAATTATCTATCTGGGGTGGTGTTAGGGAGTCGCAAATACCGCTTACATACCACATTCTTTAGCCGAATCACTTTCAAAGTGCGGTAATTTTGTCACGAGGTTGCATCATGGGCTATGTGTTGGTCTGATAATACACATTCCTACGATCACCATCACGGTATTTGCCTGAAAAAAAAAGGCACGTCATTCAGAGGTAATGTCGTGCCTTAATCTGTAAAGCAGGTATAGCTTTTAACATGGATACTTGTGTGCAGCTGTAGAACCAAGACCGTTTGTGATGGTAACATACAGTAGTTCTTGCGATCGAGTTTTATTAACATCTGGCCGATTACGTCTCTCTTTCTAAGACACAGTGGTAGCACTCACAAGAAAAACCCAAGAGACTTGCCCACCTATCTTTGATTTTCAGTCAGTATTATTTTGCATTGTGTGGAATCATTTATTGGTCAAGTATTATACTTAGTAGTAGTGGGGAGTGCGTGATACGTTCGCATTTGAGCATCAGGCTTAAAATGTATGTGATTGTGTTCCGACATGTGTAAAGGAGACGACTATGTCTAGTCATTGGGAAGGTACAGATATTTCCATTTGCAGAGCCACTGCCTTCAGCCTTCGCTCATTGTCGAATTCTGTTCAATTGAGAGTGCGAGCGTAACATTTAGTTGTAAGTACAGGGATAAAACGTATATGGGACCCGTTTTCTAGAATGATTCCGTATATACATGGCCTGTGGTGGGAATGATTCATGTTTACCATTAATGGCATCAGCCGTCCGAATGCAGAGGCCTTTTGGAGTGTAGGAATGTATCTGAGTTAACTTTGCCGTCCTCTAGACGACCGAATAGCGAACTAATACCTAGTATGTGTTGGGCACCTTCTGTGATCAAGCGGAAATTTGAGAAGATTGTGTATGGAGATGCGTTTGCACTGGATCGTTATTCCCTCCCATGTGAATTTTTTGGTTGACTGCTTTTGCACATTTTGAGCCTTTATTTAGTTGAGAGAAGATCGATTGTGGTGTGTGCATCTAGCATGTGGAAGACATGCTTGCCTGTTCTCTAGAAATGGGAAAGACCTTAGTTGGCTTGTAAATTATAGGCGTGATTTGGAATCTGTTACATCACCGAGATCGGTATTCGAGAGTGGAAATATGAGTTTCCTCTATTTGCTTCTAGTTACTCAGTGCTTTACAGCACTCTGAACCTCGCTAAAGTTTGGGGTTTGTAGATAAATATTTTCCAGTCTACATCTTCGGAATTATGTTGCACTATTGATCGACAGGATGCTGCCTGGTGCTTGATATCGAGAAGTACCGCCAAATGATATAATATTATGGCGCACCATGCGAAAATATGTGTGTCCTTGTAATCCCAGAGTCTGGAGATGTGCTTAGAAAAAGCACTAGCAAGGAAGCAGGTTCAGAGCAGAAACAGTAACGTGTTTGTGCTGAGGGGAAACGATCCCGAATTTGTAGAACAGTTCTGAGAGCGACTTTGGTCCACTGAGGGTGCTCTGATGTAAAAGGGATGATTTTGTATGGCGGAGGATATGAATTGTATGTTTACTACTTGGACACAGTATGCGGTGATATATTGCTGGGTTTGAGATCAGTTTCACGCTCTAATATTCAATCTCCTGTCCTCAGTGCGAGAGCAGTGCAACTGAGTAAGAGTCTTTCCATATTTGACGATATGTATGGCACTTTGCGAGGTTTAGTTGTTGGTGCAATATGGTGATCAGTGTAAAATAGTTTATTGGCGCTAAATGTCATGTCTGCAGAAAGAAAGAAAAGGCTGACGGTGATTCCCTAGGACTGAGGAGCATCGTGACATATAGCCAGTGTGAGTATAGGCAACCATAATTTTTTTTGCTTGCTGTACAGATATAAAAGATAACTGCACTGTTTGTGTAAAATGTGTATATGTTGTATTGTAAAGTTACTGTGGCTTACATTGTGTAAATGTGTATATATTGCATTGTAAAGTTACTATGGGTTATGCTGTGGCATGACTAGAAATGATGAGTGTGTGTTCTATCATGGGGGACATATAATTCAGCACATCATAACCATGAGGGTATGAGATAGATTTTTTACGTGTAAAATTATGTGTGCTGTAGATACTGAGATTCATTCCAGAATTCGTCAAGAGGAGACATTACCTGTACATCAATCAGTGTCAGACTACTTTTATTATATTTTTTATTATATTTAATTTTTTAATATATATATATATATATATATATATATATATATATATATATATATATAATATTTAATTGTAGTTACACTGGTAAATATCTTCCTGACTTGCAATATTCTTGTGAGTCTCATATGTATTTGATGATCTGTAAATGACTTCGCAGGTTTAACTATCATGCAGTTTAGTGATCTGTGTAAAATAACCGCTGAAAGTCTCGTCTGCCAAAGGATAAAAGGCGGGTGGTGCTTTGGTACTGGCGACAACAGTAATTCGGCAGATAAATTCGATACGAGGCAATCATAATGATCGATTCATTCACATGCTTTGTGCTGGGGTATAGGAGCCTCTACATAGCGGAGGGAACGTTTGTGTGTGTTGAAAATAGGAAGGGTAACGTGTGGACAGGGTACGACATTAGGTCTGCGAGGAAGACTGCATTCAGCGTTATTCCACGCTGTTTTCATAAACAGGTTCTGTTAAGGCAAGAATTTCCGTGCATCCAAGCTGAGACATCAAGAAAGCGAGCGTTAACTATTTCTGGTACACTATACAATTTCAGCGAGGTCGACTTGGCTCTTATTTTTTACATAGTCATGTGACATCAGTATGAGATTGAGAATGTTGTTAAATGCACTTGCAAGGGTTTGTAGCTATGCGTGCCCACTTCGGGGCGTTGTATCAGTCACGCTGGTCGGTTAAGCACTGGTAGAAGCATCTTTCATGTTGTGCGAGGAACAATGCACCCTGTGCTATTCTGAGAAGCATTGGAACATCTCTCTTAGTGCGGGACCGTATCACAGCTATGAGTCTTTACATATGGTTATCTTCTAAACAGTGTTCCATTGCTTCTCTGCTAAATTTTTTCCAAGATGCCATTTGCTGGTGCAGTATGGTCTATGATCTACATGTAGCAGTTTCATCTGTAGATTGTTCCGTCTTCCCATTATTAAAGTACACATATTTGGCGTCACCGCTCAAATATATGTTGTGGTTACACTAAAGTCCTATAGATGCTACCGCAAACTGCGATTACCTTCTCTGTATAACGCTTTTTTTTAAGCGTATGTGTGGTGTCATCCCTCTCTTATATATCTAGTACTTATGCCGCAAATTTCGATTACTCCCTATGTATAAGTACAGCTATCCTGTATTCCGATTTTCGTATTCGGATTTTTCCATATTTTTCCATATGTTGCATGTTTTTCCATACTTCCTCCACATTTTCCATATTTTAATTTGTGCCCTTATTGCTTGCAGTATCAGGTTTCCTAGCATCCATCGGTGATTCACATTCTCCAATTTAGCGAGAGAGAATCTACAAAGTGTCTGCAGCATCACTTGTTACTCTGTCCTCAAATGTCAACCCAGGAAAGAAATTCCGGCAACACATAATGCTAACTATCAAAGCCAGTGCTTATATACGCTAAAACATACATAAATTGCTGGATTTAGATATCTTAAATACAGCTGTACGTCTACTGCTACTCTCAAAATATCGCACCACGAATATCTAATAAGTCGGCTGTTTCTGACATGATTGTGAAGCAGACTTGTGAACAACCACAGCTAAATCAAGATCAGGCAATCCGCATAAACTGACAGACAGGGACCGTAAAGCATTGTGGAGGGTCGATGTACAAAATCACATGAAATCAAAAGAAGGAATCACTTGTGAGTTCTAAAGTATTAGCAACAGTCCAGCTGGCACAATGATTGTCCACAGGGAGTTAAAAAGATGGGATACAATGGTCCAGCAGTCCCTCACAAGCTACACATTTCTGCAGTCAGACACGAGTTGATGTAAAGATTGGAAACGAGTGATAAAGAGTGGTGAGTCATGCTATACCCCCTGGAAATCCAATGGAAGGATCTGCATTTGGCGAATGATGGAGAACGTTACTTGCCATTATATGTAGGGCCACTAACAAAGTTTGGAGGATGTGGTTTTATGGTATGGGTGTGTTTTTTGTGGTTACGTTGTTTTCCTCTTATTGCACTTAAGATAACGTTAAGTGCTGAAGGAAGCATTATGTACTGCTATGTACTGCGTACAATGAAGGAACAGTTTGGAGTCTTGGCTGCTTGTGAAAGCATGATAAAGCACTGTGTCATAAAGTGGCATGTTTGAGGCAATGGTTTGTGGACAATAACGTTCCTGAAATGGAATGGTCTGCCAAGAGACCCAACCTGAACTCAATGAAACACCTTTGGAATGACTTAGAAGTCAACTTGACTCCAGAACCCAGAGTACAACTTCAATAGCTTCCCTGATTTCGGCTCTTGAGGAAGAATGGACAGTCATTCCTCCATAGACATCTGGACATTTCATTTAATTTATCTGCAACAGAGTTCAAACTGTCTTGAAGGCGTAGGGTGGACAAACCCCATATCAGTGTCCATCAATGTCATTTTGTAGCTTCAAAGGTATTGTTGTACATGTCACATAAAAGCTGCACATGTACTCTTGTGGGCTACTAGTAGGACACTCATTCTTCTCAAAACGGACACATAGTTCATATTTCTGTAGCTTGGTTCTAAAAGAGCCACTGTCAAGAATCTTAGTTTTAAGTTATAAGCTTATGAATATTGTCAGTCATTTTCTGACAACTATTAACAGTATATTTTGAGTTATTTGTTACTATCATTATAGTAAATCATCTTAACTAAAGCTTATTTTTAAATAAGAAAATTCTAGAATTTTCAACTTCAAAATTAAAGGACTTAAGAGGTCATTGGCCCTTTTTAAAATCATGAACTCTCTTAAATTATTTGACATTGGCCCTTTGGACATAAGGGTCAGGTACACTGAATAACCAGGAACAGGTAATTTTAAGATAAATATGTCCTTGTACTCATAATTAAATCACTTTATTCATTCCTCTAGAATTTAATAACTGATAGCAACTGTTACATGTTCCAAAAATCACATTTTATCACTGTAAATCATAAAAACACTGTTTGGTCTCGTAATCATGGGGGAAACTTTATTCACAATTCTTCATATCATACAAATAATTTGCATACACTATGGTTGATACTGTAAAAGGAGAGAGAAAAATATATCACTCGTTTCCGTCATCATCATCTTCTCCCCTTCGTAAGATATCTGTTTATCTCTTTCATCTGATTGTGTATTGGCTCTCAGGTGATTGATGAACTGCTTGTAGAATGGACGACTGCTTACATTGATGTACGGAAGGAGATCCCTTAAGTCCTTTAATTTTTTTTCTGAAATGAGTATGATGGCATCAGAAATAGGTGCAAGTTTTGGCATAGACAAGCATCGAGTTTTCTTTCTGTTCACATCTATCATCTTGAATGGTTCTTCTGAGGAGTAACTGTGTTTGTAGGAGACAATTACTGGTATACCTGAGTGATACTTCATCCATTTTATCTTGTTCCAAACAATAGGATTCCCTTTTGTGTTAATTTCTTGTGCAGATAATGACTTCTCATCAGGTCTTTAAAGTTGTAGAAGTCCTTTTGTTCCAGCTCTATTGCAGTTATGGATGGCTTTTGGGGAACCATGCATATTAATTTGGTCCAGTCGCTTGGCAGTTGCACTTCAGTAATTGTTGTTTCCTTTATCTTCTAAATGGCTGCTTGAACTGAGTCAGCTTCGAAGTGAGTATGTCCAACTTCAAGAAATTTGGGGTTGATTTCCAAACGACTTCCCTGAATCATGAATTCTTCCACTACTCTCAGAAACACGATGACAATAAAAATATTTCTGTTTTGTCCAGTACATGTATCACTGTACAGGTGTACCTCAACAATTCCGTCGGCCAGTTTCATCAAATAATGACATAGGCAAGAAGCTAATTCCTGGCCACCTCTTCCTGCCACTGTTTCATTCCAAATGTAACATACTGCAGAACATTCTTTATGTCTCTTTACATAGATGTTCAAGTCGAAGGTCCAAAGTTGTCTTTCGTAAAATGCCACACCACAGCGTAGAAAAGGAGTGGGTAGACATTTTTGCAAATCAGAGGCCAGGGTTACTACATTGTAATTCTGATCAGCTTTCTTTTTATCACTATCTTTCTGGCCGTAAGCAGTCTGGGCTAAATCCAAATGTTGCTGTCGTTCCACTTCAGCCTTACAACGTTCAGCATCATCAGTACAATTCTTGAGCAGCATGACGTATTTGTCACATTTTGTACAAGTGTCAGTCCTCGTTTTGTGGAAACTAAGATTGAAACAGGTCACAAAAACTCTTCAGTAACACGCTTCACTTCTTGACTTCATACCTTTGGTTTGGCAAAATTCTTGATAGAGGCCGTACATTGCTGAAATACTCAAGTCTGGAGATAAATATTTTTTAGAAGAATGAGCTCAAGAATAATGGCTTTCGTTGGAAGGAAACATGTTAATGTGTTCCTATATTAAATCAATGTCGTCAGATAGAACTTTCGGATAATTAGAATGTTTACAACGTCCATCTTCAGAACACACCCCTCCTTCATAGCCCCGTCTTTTCTCCACAATTATTCTCATCTTCTTTTGTGTTAAAGAAAATGTACTGAGGAACATATCCTGACATACTTCCTATCTTAGTATGCAAAGAAGGTCTATAAAGAAAGTACTTCCTGGAATATTTTCGGCTGGTTGCAGTTCCTTCAGGTTTGTTCCTTAAATGCTCCCCATGTTTCTTTTCCTCAGACACATGATTAGCTATGAACTGATTTTGAGCTTCTGGGGACAATTTGTACTATTCTATGAACATTTTTTCTCTCTCGTCGTCATTTACTTTTACTCCGCAATTTTTACTGCACTTGCACGATGATTTCATAACTTTAGCAGGTATAACTTTTTTTTCGACATTACATATTCCTTTCCAGCCGTTTTAAATTCTTTCCTCCAATTTTTCTTCCATAATTTTTCGTTTCGCTTTCTTTTTCTGGATGAACCGTGTGGACCACATTTCTTCCTCCCCTTTCCACTGAACTTTATTATTTCATTGCCAGGCTGCTGTTGAATTAGATCAATTCCTTCAATCCTTGAAGATTTCTTAACTGTCTTTCGTACAGTTATATTCTCTCCATCATTGCTTTCATCACTACTTTCACCACCACTTGGAACATATTCATCAGAATCTTCAAATACAGCTTCATCAGAACTTGAAATCACGACTGCCAATAATGACGAACATGCATTTCCTTCCGTACAGGTACTGGGATGACCTTAAAGAAAGTAAAATTGAAATAAATTTAAAAAGCAGTTAATAATATATTAGATTGGCACTAAATAGAGATACCAGTTAATTTATGGTCTTGTGTTGGACAAATTAGGGATAAATGCTCCTGATACCAGTTTATTTTAGTAAATTTGTCTTCAAGGCAAAGTGATGACTTAAGCAGTGATATTTTAGATGCATTTTGTTCCTCAAGCTCTTCCTTATCGCCTCTGCGATACACGTTTGTGTCCACCAAAACTGTCTAGACTCCTCTCTAACAATGTGCCGAATGGTAAGGGGAATTGTTAAAGGAACAACGCTTATTATTGTGTATTCCCGCCAGATTTAAGTCCAATGTCACAGCACTGTTTGAATGTTGAAACCATCTGTCAGCAAAAAAGGCCAATGTCAAGATTGGCCCTTTTATGCCGATTGAAACTTGACAGAACACTTTGGGGCTTACAACTTAAAACTCCAGTATCTCTCATCCTATGTGGCCTAGACATTGGCCGTTTTAACATTATGAAGAGCATGTGAAACTATATGGCGTACACCAATAAAACCAGTTTTGACAGATACTGACATTGACTCTGTGAGAACCAAGCCACAGATTTACTTTTTCTTAAACAGCGTACAATCATTAAATAGCAGTGGGGGCGCACCAAAGTGCAGCGGAATCTTCTATTATAGGCTGGCCGTCGGCTCACAGGTCTTAAGCGACCGGCACGCATCAGACCCGTCACAAAGAAAGCGCGCGATGCTCGTCTCTGCTCATGCTAACGTTCCACAGCTCTCCAGAAACGTTGTGCGCCGAAAAGTTTGGCACACTACGTTCTGCATTGCTGCTGCAACGTCCTAAAAGTCACTGGTGCCAGTGGAAATCCTATTGTCCAGGTCTAATTGCTGTCATTAGCAGTAGCAATCTATCCGCTTCACAGCATAGTTATCCCCTCACTTCAACAGGAACAATAATGTACATAGTTACCGTACCAGAAGTAAAAAGAAATACATTCATTACGCCATATTATAAAGTTGTCTGTAGCACTAACATGGGTTCAGAATGTTGGAACCAAAATTTTTGAATCACTTATCCATTGATATAAAATGTCTGACAGACAGCAAAGTAAAATTTGAAACTATACTGAAAAGTTTCTCTTTGAGAACTTCCCGAATTCCACAGAAGACTATCTATTATTGTAATGTGTAAATGGTGATGGGCAGGAACTGCAGACTATCATCTATATGCTTTCGATTTTAAAAGAAAAAGAAATGTAATAATTATCAGCATTGAGGCATATTTCAAAGAAAATATTATGTTAATATAAAATAACTCGCTCTGTGACATTACGATTTATCGTGCAAATGATACAAGGAACCTGAAATTAACTAACTGTTGGCTCATCAGTAGGGATGGTACAGAT
The DNA here is from genome assembly GCF_023898315.1 of Schistocerca nitens. NCBI lineage: Eukaryota > Metazoa > Arthropoda > Insecta > Orthoptera > Acrididae > Schistocerca > Schistocerca nitens. The sequence continues at coordinate 435,975,275 of NC_064621.1, forward strand.
TATATACTTCTAAAATCTCAAAATGAAATGTAAATGTAAAACGAAGCAGATGATCAAAGTAGACACGCAATCCAGTTGTGGTACGTTTGGTTATACCTTAAAAACTGACAGAGTTGCTGGCGAAAAATATTCCGTGAAAAGAAGCAAATAGGCTACTGTTGAAAGGATAGCCCTATATGTTACACAGATTAGGCTACCATTACTAAAAAAATGAGTTTCATACATGTTGAAGTAAAATATCCACTTTACAGGGCCTAAGCGTTTGAGATCACTCCCTTAATCACATTTGTAGTACTGCAAAAAGCTGGAACGTGTTTAAAAAATGTTATCCTTTTCTACCCTGTAAAGTGCTATTATTGGTCACACTCATCATAGGTAAGATTTCAAAGTCAGAACATATGTGAACTGCAGTGGAACTAATACACTGAAAATCTAATAAAACAAGAACTCTATTCTGCATGGAGGTATATCAGTAGACAATTCTGTTTCTTTGACATTTCAATAATATTTCTCTTTGTGACATGGACAAGATACGGTAGCACCCCTTGCTCCTTACCATAATGCACACATTTATGGGCTGAAAAAGAACACGTAGGTAAGATTTTTGCCAATGTGAACATTAAAAATGTTGTGCATACGATCTGAAACTGATAATATGACGAAGAAGCAGTACCTGTAAGCAAACAGGCATTGATTTTGGAGTTCCAGCTTAATTTGTTATCGATACAAATACAGTAAAAGTGAATTAAATGGACTACGAAAACATCTTTTTCACATCACGTCCTCCTCTTCCTGGTTATGCAAAATGCATTCACAAGAAGACGAGTTACATTAACGAGACCAAATAGTAGTACTAGCTTCATTCATTCGCAGATCTCTTTTTACAATGATATAGGACATGTCAAAGTAATTACAAGTTTAGACCAATTTAAAATAAGCTAATTCGTATACACATATATTTACAGACTTCTAGTTAGACATAATCATTAGATTTACTCCTGGTACGGGTCATATTACTAGAGTAAATACGCATAAGAACAGCAAAACGTTCGAAGTTGCCTTCATTAGACTATGTTATTCACGTAAGCACTGTTACTTTAGTACGTTGCGAGTATACAGCTCTTCCGTGCACAAGACAGATATAATGAACGAGAAACCATCGTAAACAGTAGTACGCTAACGTTTCGGGCTATTTCAGATGGCGGCAGCCCCGCCCAATCTGACTTGCATGTCCCTAATCTACGCGAATTATCCATACGGGGAAAGGGGACCTACATTTTAACACAGTGGGCGAACCATGTGCTAACGGCCTTGACGAAGTTGTAACACCGGTTCCCGTCAGATCATCGAAGTTAAGCGCTGTCGCACTGGGCTAGCCCTTGGATGGGTGACCATCTGGTCTAATGAGCGCTGCTGGCAAGCGGGGTGCACTCAGCCCTTTTGAGACAAACTGGCATACGGCAGGGAGAGCAGTGTGCCCCTCCATATCCGCCTCCAGTGATGATGACTATGAAGTGAGGATGACACGGCGGCCAGTCAGTACCGCGGGAATGGTGAAAGAGTTTTGGCGGCCAGACGGTTAAGCCGTCAGGCAGCAGTCGTTGGTTTATAGTCCAGCTGCGACGAAGGTAACTGTAGGACGTCGTCATCCCCGCTTCGGAGACTGACTCATGATTTCCATTGATACACAGCCCTGCCATGGCGATGACCTGGTCGGCTGGCTCGGAGGATTATATGCAATTAGAGTGAGCGTGTAGTGCGGAATACATGCACTGCCCCATACGTGGCCTGTAGTCGATCTCTCTTAATAATGCGCTATACGAGTACTGCCGTTGACACTCCCTGAAGGCTGGACACCGTCCGGAGAGTGAACTATCGAAGCATGACTCACAATCCACCCTCACAGTTCCACTTCAGTTTGGAAGGTAGGAGATGAGGTGCTTGTGAAAGTGAAGCTGTGAGTCTGGGCCGTTAGTCGCGCTTGGATCCCTGAGGCGGTAGACCACCTGACGCGATAGGGGAAGGTCTCAATTTCGAGTACTGGTCCGGTACCCATTTTTAATGTCATGAAGTTTCAGGTCAATAATGGGATATGATCTCTGTTATGCTAATATAGTTGGAAACATCTGGGCTTCTGCCTGAACTACTTTAGGGAAACTATGGACTACAAAGATTTACGATGGAGATTAAGACTTTATTTTCCCAATTACAAAACAATTCCGCTTAACATACCGCAACATCATTCGGTTTGTCCCAAACTTAAATACTTATGGCCGCGCGGGGTAGCCGCGCGGTCTTCGGCGTCTTGTCGCGGTCCACGCGGCTTCCCCCGTCGGAGGTTCGGGTCCTCTCTCGGACATGGGTGTGTGTGTGTGTATTGTCCATAGTTTAAGTTACATTAAGTAGTGTGTAAGCTTTGGGACTGATGACCTAAGCAGTTTGGTCCTATAAGACCTTACCACAAATTTACCAAAGAAATTGTTTGTGTAAAAAGATATTGTTACACTGTTGACTCATCTCTCATCACCGAATAGTGTTTCATGTTCCGACGACGACAAGGTTATTAGTTACGAATGAGTTCGGCTGATTAAGGACAGGGAAAAAAATGGGCCGTGTGTATTCAGATGTACCACCCTGGTAGTTACGTACTGTTACTTAGAAAAATCTGCGGAAACCGCAGTCGCGATACCTTTCTTTACTGACTGAAACGCCAATGTGGTGAGGTAATATTTTGCTCCCGCCGAGGCCGGTGGCAGCCAAAGAAATCCAGTGCGTTCGTGCCTTCGGTCGGTGTGTTCACTCCCATGTTTAAAGGGGTAGTCTCTCAAACAGTGTCAGCCCACTGGGCGCCGCTTGCTGGCGTTCAACAAGGTGAGAACCTGTATCAGTCTTCACAATTCAAGTTTACAGCCTCCTTTAAATATAATCCCCTATTGTATCCCCTCTTAAAAGCAAGTGTCTATCCGGGCGTCTTGAAACGATTGCCATCTATTGGAGACGTTACGGTTAAATCGAGAGATTAGAAAGCACACTGCTAGTCATTAAAACTATGACACGAGGAAGTTTGGCAAATATCGAAATTTTGCTTGTTGTCTGAGTCCAGTATAGCAGGAGGACTGATGAGATAGTGTACTATCAGATGGTTGGGGTGGACTTTAGTTTTTAGTTTAGTATGCGAACCGTGTGTTGTTTCTGGAGATTCCTCACATCACTGACACGTGAAAACTAGGTTGAAACGAAGACAGAAATACACTTGGACCAACTGAGATTCTATCCAGGGACCTCTCGGTTTTCAGGCACAAGTTTTACTGCTGGGCCACCAGGCCCGACATGTCTGTAGATAGTTCATCTATAGGTTTTGAGGAGTGAATTTGCGAGTATCAAAAATGTGACATACGAAGTTGTATCTTTTTGTTACGTTGAGTTAGACCCTTAAATTTTTACGAGTATCGAAATATGTGACATGAATGAATCTTTTGACTGCATTGACTTAGAAACTTATATCTTTCACACTGCCAAGGGATCTTTGACCTTAGTATATGACGTGGATTTCAAGTTGATACGAGGGCTGTCTGAGAAGTTCTCGGCCTCGTCCAGAGATTGGAGCACTAGTCAAATGATTTTCCCCCTTCCCTTTGGTACAGGTGTTAGTAAATGCCACGTAAAATTACAAGTCATTCTAGACTGTAGGCAGTCTTTCGAAGAAGTAGTGCTGAAAAGGGAAAAAATCGAATACCTTAAAGTGATTAAATTCTTCACAAAAGAATGTTTAACACCGGCTGAAGTTCATTTGCGGCTTGTAACTGTGTATAACAGCTCTTCACATTCAATTTCCACTGTTAAGAAATGGGCGGCCGAGTTTATATATGGCCATGAAAGCGTCAAAGAATCCAGAGTGCAAGCACACCGGGAAATCATGGACAAAGTGCATGATATGATTTTGGAAGATCGGCGTATATAGGTGCGTGAAATTGCTAATGCTCTAGCGGTATCGAAGGAACGCGTTGGTCGCATCTTGAATCAGGAATTCGACATGAGGAAGCTTTGCGCAAGATGGGTGCCGCATATTCTCACTGCTGATCGAAAGCGCATTCGCACGACACTTGTCCGGAAAATGGTTGGTGCGTTTTAAGAAAAACGGAAGTGAATTTTTCCGTCGATACGTGACAATGGATGAACATGAATTCACTTCTACAAAGCCGAATCCGAACTGCAGTCTTCGCAGTGGACAGAAGCCTGTTACTCACATCCAAAGAAGGCAAAGATGGTGCCATAGGCGGGAAAGGTCACTGCCTCAGTGTTTGGGATAGGAAAAGAATTTTATTGGTCGACTATCTTGAAAAAGGTAAAACCATAGATGGAAAACACACTATCAACTTCTAACAAAACTGGAAGTAACCTTTCGTGAAAACAGACTCGGAATGTAGAAGAAAAAAAATCATCTTCCATCAGGACAACGCGTGTGCTCACAAAAGAGCCTTGGTAATGGGAAATTGAGGGATTTGCACTATGAGGTGCTGGAACATTCACACTATTCCGTGGATTTGTCTCCCTTGGACTTCCATCTGTTCTCGAAATGGAAGAATTTCCTCGCTGACCAGTGTTTTTCGTCCAGTCAAGAAGCCATTACAGCTGTAAATGGGTACTTTGCTGCAGTTCCGGAGGAACACTACTGAGAGGGGATAATGGCATCCGAACGCTGCTGGATGAAATTTGTTGATATTGGAAGTGATTATGTTGAAAAATAAAACTTCTTTGAAAGGATAAATTGACGTTTTCATTTTAAGGCCTAGAAATTTTCAGACTGCCCTTCTCCTTCTATCCGTTCCTTACAAAAAGATATTAACAGTCGGATAGACCAACAGATGGAGATCAAAGTGATCCTATAGGGGTTTCCATTTACCGACTGGGGTACAGAACCCTAAAATGCTGAACAAATATTAGTTAGATCTAAATAATATTTCATAGTGGTACAAAGATTGGCAACTTGGGTTTTAAATATTCAGTAATTTAAAATTGGGCGCCTCACAAAACGCAGAGAAGTAATATTCTATGACAACGATGTGAATGAGCTGCATATGGAGTCAGTCAGTTCATGCAGGAACCTGGGTGTTGCAGCTTATGTGGATATTAAACTAAAGCACCATGTAGGCTCAGTCTAGGTAATACATATGGCAGATTTTACGTATATGCATACAAGTTTGACTCACGGGTGGGCTTGACAGAAATGAAAAACGTTTAGTGTCAGCCACTCGAAGACAGCCGCCAGCCATCCCGCGAAGGGCATTTACTAAGTTTCAAGAACCAGCAAGATTCTAGGAGTATACTACAGCCCTTTACGTATAGTTCCCATAGGAATCGCAAAGACAAGATTAGCCTAACTGTAGCACGCAAATAGACATTTGAGCAGTCTTTTTTCCCATACTCCATGCGCGAAAGGAATAGGAGGAAACAATGATGTGTGGTATGGTGCATTCAAATCACCCTCTGCCATGTTCTTCACAGTGTTTTGTAGAGTACGAATGTAGAAGTAGATCTGTTACACAACGTAGTCAAAACATATATCTTCAAAGCAGGCGCCAACAACTTCGTTGCCAGGGAAACGTAAGGTATTAAAAGCTTTATACGTTAGATCTGAATGTGTGCTGGAGATATTGCTTTCCATAGTTTTACCAAATGTGTGAGTACAGGACGAATGAGACTGGCGACAGGCAGCAACCTTCTCTAGCACACTGAGTGGTTATTATCGGGCTTTCCTACTCATCATCGGAAGTGTGCGCTGTTTTCCAAAGCAAAATTTGAATTGAGAAATGAGTTACACAGAAAGAGGACGAACACCAAATATTCCATGGTCAGCATTTTCAATAGGGTACATCAAAATAGCAAAACCGCTACGCCTCTAGCAGCAGAATGCAACAGGAAACACGCAATCCTTTCATGCTATAAAAATGTATGTATGTGTGTACGTGTGGGTGTTATATGTTCCACATCTCGTCCTACACCACTGGATCGATTCCAACCAAACTTGGTACACATATATCTCTTACTGTCAGTCACCAATCGCTGTGGGGGTAAGAACCATCCACCTATCATAATTCAGGGGTATGACGTCATAAACAATGAGATGCATGAAAAGCTACAGCACTGTGCATAACGGTTAAATTTATTGCTTCTTTGCTACTCACTCTATTCGCAACACATTCTGGAGGCAGTATCCACATATGCCGCTGAATGTACCTACAAAATCGTATCATTACCTGAAACTTAGAACAGGAGATATGATGTAATAAACAGATACGTGAAAAACTGCCGCAGCATGCTTGACGAATGTTTATTACTTCTTTGCTACTAACTCTATTCGCAACATATTTCGCTGATAGTATCCACTTATGCTGCTCAGTGTACCTACACGAATATATCATTGTACGACATATAGTTCATGAGATATGGCGTCATATACACCGACATACGTGAAAAAATGTCGAATCGTGCATAAAGTTTTAATAAATTTAACCTTTACTATTAAGAAGCTCTTACAATCGAGTCAACTAAATAAAATCCCTGACATATGGCAACGCTTTTGACAACTTTCTACCGCGAAGCGCGAACGGCGGGTCTAGTGAAGCAGGGGATACAATCCACCGGCTTTGGCCAATGACGTCAGAATTGGCCAGAGAGTTGCAGGCGACTTGCCTACAACAAATAATTGCATAGCCGTCCGGTATAGTGTGTTAAGGAAAAAATATTTATTTGCAAAAACTCACAATGAGAAGAAACTAAAAAAAAAAACGACAGAGAAGTAACAAAAGCTAAGAGACTCTATAGTCTTACGGCAAAGATAGAAAAACAACACATGACCAGAAAAAAACTCTCGCGCACTTTTGATATCACTTTGCACCAGACATGAAAAATAACACTGCCACACAGCCCCCCCCCCCCTCCCCCCTTAAAGTGCGGAGCCCCAGGGATATCTTGATACTTGAATTTTATTCGACGTCCAGCTCTGGTGTGCGTCGGGTGTCTCGGGGGCGGTGACGTTGTTTGTAGTGGTGATTCACCTGTCTCGGACGATGTACTGAGCGGTGTTTCGGTATGCTCTGCGTCCATCATGTGTTGATGCACAGGCGTGGTGTCAGAGGTCGGAGAGGGTAGAACCCATGCTGGCTTGACACGTTCAAACGATACCTTTGTCGGAACACCATTGTACATTATGTCCACGGTATGCTTATTTCTACTCAGCACCTGAAATTGGCCCGTATATGGTGGTTGTAAAGGCGATTTGACTGAGTCTGTTCGCAACATTACGTGAGAGCAATCGTATAAGTCTTTGTGTGCAAACACCTTACGGTTGCCATGGCGAGAAGGTGGCGGGCAACGTATATTTGTGCAGTGACGTTTTAGCTGCTGCACCCAGTGTGAGAGGCCCTCTGATCCAGGTGGTGAGGTTGGTACTAATAATCTGCAGGAATCCGTAGCGGCTCGCCGTAAACCATCTCGGCAACTGATGCACCAATATCGGGTTTGTGAGCTGTCCGCAGGCCTAACAACAGTAATGGTAATGCTTCCGTCCATCTCTCTTGATGACACATCAATGCTGCTTTGAGTGTTCTGTGCCATCGTTCGACCATACCATTACTGGCAGGGTGATAGGTAGTCGTGTGGTGGCGTTGGAAACCGCACATTTTGGATAGCTCGAGGACCAACGTAGATACGAATTGACGTCCTTGGTCTACATCTACATCTACATCCATATTCCGCAAGCCACCTGACGGTGTGTGGCGGAGGGTACCTTGAGTACGTCTATCGGTTCTCCCTTCTATTCCAGTCTCGTATTGTTCGTGGAAAGAAGGATTGTCGGTATGCTTCTGTGTGGACTCTAATCTCTCTGATTTTATCCTCATGGTCTCTTCGCGAGATATACGTAGGAGGGAGCAATATACTGCTTGACTCTTCGGTGTAGGTATGTTCTCGAAACTTTAACAAAAGACCGTACCGAGCTACTGAGCGTCTCTCCTGCAGAGTCTTCCACTGGAGTTTATCTGTCATCTCCGTAACACTTTCGCGATTACTAAATGGTCCTGTAACGAAGCGCGCTGCTGTCCGTTGGATCTTCTCTATCTCTTCTATCAACCCTATCTGGTACTGATCCCACACTGCTGAGCAGTATTCAAGCAGTGGGCGAACAAGCGTAGTGTAACCTACTTCCTTTGTTTTCGGATTGCATTTCCTTAGGATTCTTCCAATGAATCTCAGTCTGGCATCTGCTTTGCCGACGATCAACTTTATATGATCATTCCATTTTAAATCACTCCTAATGCGTACTCCCAGATAATTTATGGAATTAACTGCTTCCAGTTGCTGACCTGCTATTTTGTAGCTAAATGATAAGGGATCTATCTTTCTATGTATTCGCAGCACATTACACATGTCTACATTGAGATTCAATTGCCATTACCTGCACCATGCGTCAGTTCGTTGGAGATCCTCCTACATTTCAGTACAATTTTCCATTGTTACAACCTCTCGATACACCACAGCATCATCTACAAAAAGCCTAGTGAACTTCCGATGTCATCCACAAGGTCATTTATGTATATTGTGAATAGCAACGGTCCTATGGCACTCCCCTGCGGCACACCTGAAATCACTCTTACTTCGGAAGACTTCTCTCCATTGAGAATGACATGCTGCGTTCTGTTATCTAGGAACTCTTCAATCCAATCACACAATTGGTCTGATAGTCCATATGCTCTTACTTTGTTCATTAAACGACTGTGGGGAACTGTATCGAACGCCTTGCGGAAGTCAAGAAACACGGCATCTACCTGTGAACCCGTGTCTATGGCCCTCTGAGTCTCGTGGACGAATAGCGCGAGCTGGGTTTCACACGACCGTCTTTTTCGAAACCCATGTTGATTCCTACAGAGTAGATTTCTAGTCTCCAGAAAAGTCATTATACTCGAACATAATACGTGTTCCAAAATTCTACAACTGGTCAGTTGCGACATGAAGGGGGCATCCAAAACGGGCAACCCACGTACACAGAAACGTCTTCACAGTAGTTGCGGCTGAAATATCGACTATTGGAGTTGCTTCTGCCCATCTTGTGCGCCTATCTATGGCCGTAAACAAATATCTGTAACCCTCTGACTGTGGGAGAGGTCCAACCACGTCCAAGTGAATGTGTGCGAATCTAGCAGAGGTACCTTGAAAATCTCCAATATCAGCACGCACATGTCGTCCTACTTTACTTTGTTGACAAGGAATGCAGGAACCTACCCAAAGGCGCGCGTCTCTTTTCATAGAAGGCCACACATAGCGGTCTGTCAGCAGCTTGATTGTAGCGTTGGCTCCTGGGTGCGATAGTGTGTGGACACTGTCGAATGCCGTCTTGCGCAATATTTCTGAAATGAATGGTCTTGGTCTGCCTTGAGAAAAGTCTCACCACAGCTTCAGCTTGGAGTTAGGCATCAGAATCTGCTCGAACTTCAGACCTGTAGACGGGTCGCATAACAGCTGTCGTAGCTCTGCATCCTTGATCTGTTCCACTGCAAGTTTATCATAGTCTACAATTTCTGAAATCCCGCAAATACGTGAAAAATAGTCAGCCACTAAATTTTCTGCGCCTCTTAAATGGCGTATATCTGTCGTGAACTGACTTATGAACTCAATATAACGGAACTGTCTTGGTGAGCACTTATCACTGGTGTTTTTAAAAGTCGATGTTATGGGTTTGTGGTCTGTAAACACAGTCACTGGACTAGCCTCTATTTTTTGGCGGAAGTATCGAATTGCTTCGTAGATCGCGAACAATTTCTGTCATACGCACTCAACTTCTGTTGTGCAGCCTGTAACTTTTTAGAGAAAAACCGTAGTGGTTGCCATTGCCCTTCTACACGCAGGTGCAGCGCCGCCCCTATTGCTGACTGGCTCGCGTCTACAACAATAGCTAGCTGTGCGTAGTGAACTGGGTGAGCGAGCAACACTGCTTGAAGATCATTAAACGCTTTGTCCATTTCTTGTGTCCACTTAATTATTCGTCGACCTTTGGCGTCGCGTTCCTTGAGTGCATCAGTGAGTGGTGCTTGCACCGTAGCCGTTGCTGGCAGATGACGTCTCTAAAAATTTATTACTCCCATGTATCGTCGTAGCTCTTGGTAGTTTGTCGGTTTCGGAAGGGCCTGTATCGCCGCGATCTTCTCTGGCAGAGGCAATATACCTTCTGATGACACAGTATGGCCGAGGAAAGTGACTTGGTTCTTGTGCATGACGCATTTATTTTCGTTTAAAACGACTCCGTTGTCAGATAGACGCTTGCGAAGTTGACACAGATGCTGTTCATGTGTTTGACTATCCGGAGAGAAAACCAAGATGTCATCAAGATAAGCAAAGCAAACGGTTAATCCCTTTATCACTTCGTCGATAAAACGCTGCCAAGTCCATGCTGCGTTCTTAAGGCCAAAAGGCATAAATAAAAACTAGAATAATCCAAATGGTGTCATCAATGCTGTCTTCTGAACATCTCTTGGAGCCACCGGTATCTAGTTGTATGCTTTCTTGCAATCGAGGACGCTAAAATTTTTTGCGCCGGCCAAAGCACATGTGAAGTCCTGTATATTAGGTACTGGGTATCTATCTGGAATGGTTCTCGAGTTTAATGTTCGGTAATCCCCACACGGTCTCCATGATCCATCTTTCTTACGTACTGAGTGTAGGGGTGAAGACCACGGACTGTCTGACTGGCGAATTATTCCCGATTGTAACATTTCCTCGAATATCGCCTATGTTTCTGTTAATCTCTCTGGTGCGATTCTACGTGCTCGTTGTGAAACTGGTTGTCCTGGCGTGGTACGAACATAGTGAACCGTACTATGTTTAACTTCTTTTGTCTGTCTGTCAGAATATCTCCGATTCTTCTCTTCGTCATGTAGCTCTTCGGCTACAGAGTTGCCAATCGCCTGTAGCTTCTCACAAGTTGTATGCCCTTTAGTGCTTGATATTGCACTGTTGTCTGTCAGATTTAACAAACGTTTTCCTTGTAAGTCGACCGCCAACTCGAAATGTGCCAGAAAATCAGCGCCCAAAATAGGTTCTGATATACCAGCTATCACAAAAGACCAGGTAAACTGTTTGGAAAAACCCACATCAATCTTGCACAATTTACATCCGTACGTGTTAATCACCGAGTTATTCACTGCCTTCAAACGTGGCTGTATGTCTTTTTCGTTGTGTGGCGCATGGCTGACAGTAAGCGAACTAATGTCTGACCCGGTATCCACCAAAAAGCCGGCCGATGTGGCCGTGCGGTTCTAGGCGCCTCAGTCTGGAACCGTGTGACCGCTACGGTCGCAGGTTCGAATCCTGCCTCGGGCATGGATGTGTGTGATGTCCTTAGGTTAGTTAGGTTTAAATAGTTCTAAGTTCTAGGGGACTGATGACCTCAGCAGTTAAGTCCCATAGTTCTGACAGCCATTTGAACCATTTGAAGCCACCAAAAACCTTGTACCCGTAAGTAAGTCTGATACATACAATCTTTTCGGAGCAGGAAGCATATGTATTGACGATTGCTGCCGCTGACATGAAAACACTGCACTGTTTCTGTGCATACCTTGGTTGTCTGAGTAGGTTCAAATGGTTCAAATGGCTCTGAGCACTATGGGACTCAACTGCTGAGGTTATTAGTCCCCTAGAACTTAGAACTAGTTAAACCTAACTAACCTAAGGACATCACACACATCCATGCCCGAGGCAGGATTCGAACCTGCGACCGTAGCGGTCTCGCGGTTCCAGACTGCAGCGCCAGAACCGCGCGGCCACTTCGGCCGGCTGTCTGAGTAGGCGCACGGTGATGTACATCTTGTAGGATCTCTCCCAAAACGTTTATGGTACCAACACACCTTACGCTCGTCCTCTTGTTGACTTCGTGTTTCACGCCCAGCCCGGTCTCTCTTGCGCTTAAAGCTAACGTGTGGTCGCTGTAGCGTGCATAGCTGCGTTCGCAAATCCTCTATTGCAGTTTTTAAATCTCTAATTTCGTTGGAAATTTTTGTTGTTTGTCGCGTTGCGACCGCGGCACAGTTTACTGTTATATCGTCAGTTTGGTCTTGCTGGTAATGGTAGTTATCGTACGTGGCATCTGTCGACGTCATTGTGACTGTTGCAGTAGGCTCGTGCGTATCGTAGATTCTGTCTGCAGCGAGTAGCAGTTTGTCAACTGATTTTTCGTCGTATATAGCTAGTGTAATTCTTACTTGCGTTCGTAGTTGTTGTTGTCATACGTTGAGTAACAGTCTATCTCGCTTCCCACGCCCGGGTTCCCGGGTTCGATTCCCGGCGGGGTCAGGGATTTTCTCTGCCTCGTGATGGCTGGGTGTTGTGTGCTGTCCTTAGGTTAGTTAGGTTTAAGTAGTTCTAAGTTCTAGGGGACTTATGACCACAGCAGTTGAGTCCCATAGTGCTCAGAGCCATTTGAACCATTTGAACAGTCTATCAGAGAATGTCGAACTATCTACCAGGCTGCGTAAATGACGCCAATATTCTGACGGGGTGCTATCTCCCCGTTTCTCTTGGTACAGTACTTGTTTGACTCTGATATCGACTGACTTCACACACCGAGAAATTAATTCTTCTTTCAGTCTACAGTATGCTCCTTCTGTAGGCGTGTTCACTATAATGTCAGATATCAAAGCCGAGGTCTGATGGTCCAAATTACTTATCACCAAGGTGAACTTCTCGTGATCACTGACTATACTTTGTTGTAGAAATATATTTTCCATTACCGCGAACCATGTGTGTGGCTGAGATGGCATGAATGGGGGCGCTCGTAATTGCAACCGTTGAGTTGGTGAAGCGTTGAAACCAGCGGGTAGTTCCATTGCTGTTACTTGCTGTGGTTGTGCTGCAGTAGTCCCAGTTTCCGATGATGTTGCCTTGATGGTGTGTGCCACGGTTGTTGAACCAAAGTCATTCCTTTGGTCCGGTATATGCTTGAAGTTCATATCCTTCGAAATATGCAACTGTAAAGTTTCTACTTCATTCTGAAGCCTATGCATTTCTACCGTTATCGAACCGTATCGTTTGCCGTCGTCGTTCATTGCTTTTGCAGTTAATGTTCGGTAGCTAACGAAAGGTTTAAAGTTCCTTAATCGGAGGTCACCAATTATGTAGGCGACTTGCCTACAACAAATAATTTCATAGCCATCCGGTATAATGTGTTAATGAAAAAATATTGATTCGCAAAAACTCACAATGAGAAGAAACTAAAAAAACAACAGAGAAGTAACAAAAACGAGGAGACTCTATAGTCTTACGGCAAAGGTAAAAAAACAACACATGACGAGAAAAAAACTCTCGCGCACTTTTGATATCACTTTGCACTAGACATGAAAAATATCACTGTCACAGAGTATTTATTACACAGATGAAAGAGTTGACAAGACTGTTCAGAAACAAAGGAATGCGAGAGACGAAAAATATAGTTGACGTATATCAAGGCAAGTAGTATTTTCACTTTAAGGATATCGCGTGTTTGTATCGTATTATTTCTGTGGAAAATGAAGGGGAAAAATGGATGGAAATATTGGTAGCATAGAATACTTTACGTCACATATACACTCCTGGAAATGGAAAAAAGAACACATTGACACCGGTGTGTCAGACCCACCATACTTGCTCCGGACACTGCGAGAGGGCTGTACAAGCAATGATCACACGCACGGCACAGCGGACACACCAGGAACCGCGGTGTTGGCCGTCGAATGGCGCTAGCTGCGCAGCATTTGTGCACCGCCGCCGTCAGTGTCAGCCAGTTTGCCGTGGCATACGGAGCTCCATCGCAGTCTTTAACACTGGTAGCATGCCGCGACAGCGTGGACGTGAACCGTATGTGCAGTTGACGGACTTTGAGCGAGGGCGTATAGTGGGCATGCGGGAGGCCGGGTGGACGTACCGCCGAATTGCTCAACACGTGGGGCGTGAGGTCTCCACAGTACATCGATGTTGTCGCCAGTGGTCGGCGGAAGGTGCACGTGCCCGTCGACCTGGGACCGGACCGCAGCGACGCACGGATGCACGCCAAGACCGTAGGATCCTACGCAGTGCCGTAGGGGACCGCACCGCCACTTCCCAGCAAATTAGGGACACTGTTGCTCCTGGGGTATCGGCGAGGACCATTCGCAACCGTCTCCATGAAGCTGGGCTACGGTCCCGCACACCGTTAGGCCGTCTTCCGCTCACGCCCCAACATCGTGCAGCCCGCCTCCAGTGGTGTCGCGACAGGCGTGAATGGTGGGACGAATGGAGACGTGTCGTCTTCAGCGATGAGAGTCGCTTCTGCCTTGGTGCCAATGATGGTCGTATGCGTGTTTGGCGCCGTGCAGGTGAGCGCCACAATCAGGACTGCATACGACCGAGGCACACAGGGCCAACACCCGGCATCATGGTGTGGGGAGCGATCTCCTACACTGGCCGTACACCACTGGTGATCGTCGAGGGGACACTGAATAGTGCACGGTACATCCAAACCGTCATCGAACCCATCGTTCTACCATTCCTAGACCGGCAAGGGAACTTGCTGTTCCAACAGGACAATGCACGTCCGCATGTATCCCGTGCCACCCAACGTGCTCTAGAAAGTGTAAGTCAACTACCCTGGCCAGCAAGATCTCCGGATCTGTCCCCCATTGAGCATGTTTGGGACTGGATGAAGCGTCGTCTCACGCGGTCTGCACGTCCAGCACGAACGCTGGTCCAACTGAGGCGCCAGGTGGAAATGGCATGGCAAGCCGTTCCACAGGACTACATCCAGCATCTCTACGATCGTCTCCATGGGAGAATAGCAGCCTGCATTGCTGCGAAAGGTGGATATACACTGTACTAGTGCCGACATTGTGCATGCTCTGTTGCCTGTTTCTATGTGCCTGTGGTTCTGTCAGTGTGATCATGTGATGTATCTGACCCCAGGAATGTGTCAATAAAGTTTCCCCTTCCTGGGACAATGAATTCACGGTGTTCTTATTTCAATTTCCAGGAGTGTATATGGGTTGTATCTCGAACCTCATTCGAACTGTATTGGTTAACTGCAGTACGGGATACAAGTTTAGCATAAGCCGATTTCTTCGTTTTCGTTAGCGTTAATACCCTGTTGTTCATTTGAAATATATAGGTCAGCTGAAGCACAGGATACAAACTTTACATATGTTGTTCGTTTCGCTTCCGCTACCACTAATGGTATATTCTTACGTAGATAGTAGTACTACCGATGACAGAAGGAGCTACGTACATAACATTTGTATCCCATACTTCCGTTGACCTATATATATATATATATATATATATATATATATATATATATATATATATATATATATATATATACTGCTAATGAAAACGTTGAAATGGACGTACGTCACATTTGCAACCTGTACCTCAGTTAAACTTTGTGAAGAGGAAATAAGACGACACGTATACAATTTGTATCCCGTACTTCACTATGGGGTACAGTTTTTTCTTCGCCTTCGATGCTAATAGTATCTACTGAAAGTTATAGTTTTGATCACAGCAGTGACAATAATATCCCATTCTTTAGTTGAGCTGTATAGTTATACACAACATTTGTATCCTGCTCTCCAGTTCACATATACAGGTAAATCTCATCAATGTTACATATGGCGTTCTTTTCGAATAGGTACTGTCAGTGTGAAGGTCAAATGAAGGACGGGATACAAATTTTAATTGTGTCGGGCGTTTCGCCTTTAATATTATTAGTACAGATTCGAAAAAATCGTACTGATAGTAGTGCTGGGAAACGAAAGAAGAACGACAGCTGCGAAATTTCTATTATATACTGGAGTACACGAAAACATATATAATGAACATTTAAACGAGCTATGTGTTTGGGGAACACTACGCATCCATGAATATTCGTCTAAGTGACTTTGAAGTGTGGAAATCCAGCGTTTCCCCTTCCCTACAAGAGATTTCACACCTGAGCAATAACCCTCTATGCTATTTGTGCAAGCCCCTGTGGATAATGATCTGCACTCATTATTGTGACTAACTACAAGATGCTGATAACCCCTTGCCCCTAAATCTCTATATGAAGAAAAACCATCTGAAATTGCAATGGAACCCTCTGCAACGTGATCTTCAATTAAGCTGACCAAAACTTCCTTCCTCCCTTCGACTGGGTACTACTTTAAACATTACATAGTCACACTCTTGTCCTGAAACTACAGCCCCCTAAACCCATAATTCCACCGGAGGTTCCCCCCTGTTGTACTTCAAATGGCTCTGAGCACTATGGGACTCAACATCTGTGGTCATAAGTCCCCTAGAACTTAGAACTACTTAAACCTAACTAACCTAAGGACATCACACACATCCATGCTCGCGGCAGGATTCGAACCTGCGACCGTAGCAGTCGCGCGGTTCCTGACTGAGCCCCTAGAACCGCTAGACCACCGCGGCCGGCTGTTGTACTTCCTTTTGCCAAAATGCGACTAGTCAATTTCGACCATAATACCACCACCACCCCTATATTTCATGTATTCCCCACAAACTTCCCTACAAAAAGGGTACCAATCCACAACTGTACGCTTACTCACACGATATTCAAGGACACACAGGATATCTCAAACACCAACAGTAAATGATTTTCATAATGTCTCTCAAGACGAGCTTAGATTTTTCAAACCACGTCCCTCGTCTAATGGACCGCCACAACCGATCTTTGCTGCAGCGCCCTACGAGTAGGTCGTGAGCACGGCGACGAGATATACTTGTGAGGCGCATATGTTCGCCGTACTCACGACATCGAACATACTCGGCAATGAGACCACACATTTGTAAAAAACAAATCGTGGGCAACATGTCTATGCCCATAGCCTCTCTCAAATCATCCAGGTTCATTGGAACAGATAAATCCATACCTACAAACGAAAATGATATACTAAAAATTGTCCTAAAATAAGAAACTAATAGTCCAAATTACCTCAATATCACTAAGAATGAAATTAAGTACCGAATGAATTGCAAGCAACCAATTATTTAAATAAATGCACACGAAGAATATTTTGCCGGCCGGATTGGCCGTGCGGTTCTAGGCGCTACAGTCTGGAACCGAGCGACCGCTACGGTCGCAGGTTCGAATCCTGCCTCGGGCATGGATGTGTGTGATGTCCTTAGGTTAGTTAGGTTTAATTAGTTTTAAGTTCTGGGTGACTGATGACCTCAGAAGTTAAGTCGTCTAGTGCTCAGAGCCATTTGAACCATTTTTGAAGAATATTTTGAGCAATATGTAGCGATCTCTCTTAAAATCAGACTCAATTATTTTAATATACAATGATAGCGCTTATCCATAACATAAAACTGTTTTATTATCTATGGCTGAAAGTGAAGATATTATTATCTATGAGTAATGTATGAAGTCATTGGTCAAAGCCGACGGGTTCTATCCCCTGCTTCACTAGACCCCGAACGGCTGTAGGCGAAAAGTATAGCCGTCTATAGAGCTATGAAGAGCCGTTGCCATAGAGACATGTACGACTGTTTCATAATTTCAAAGGTGTTTTCACGAATACATGGAAATGAAATTTTCTCGATACTTCACTAGAAACACAGTTTAATTTTTTGTTTTCGTTTATAGTAGGAAACTGGGAGGATGAATACACGGGACCTCACTTTCTTTCCTTTCAGAGTG
Organism: Schistocerca nitens; assembly: GCF_023898315.1. Classification (NCBI taxonomy): domain Eukaryota; kingdom Metazoa; phylum Arthropoda; class Insecta; order Orthoptera; family Acrididae; genus Schistocerca; species Schistocerca nitens. The sequence continues at coordinate 435,992,973 of NC_064621.1, forward strand.
TTTAGTGGGTGCGTTGGCAAAGTTCGAACTGGCCTCAGAAGCCGCCAAGTTTATTTTGACGAGCGTGCTGCTTGCAGAGCATACCACCTGCCATGTTGTGTGTGGCGGAGTGCAGAGCTTGTTTACCGCCAGAAATAACGCGCCTCTCTCGTCACTGCGTTAGAAATATATCGCTACTCGCTTCGCTCCGTTCCGCACGTATGCCTTCCCACAAGGTCACCCCTTCCGTACGTTTTCTCAATGCTAACGACCTTTACGCATACAGTATTATTGTTTCCATAAATGGAAAGAAAATCGTAAAAGGAGCAACGACCCTTAAAGTCAGAATGAAGTGCTTTACTTTTTGCAAAGAGTAATGGACACGGACAACAACGTAGGGTGTTTCACAATTCTTACTACAGGCTTCTAGAGGTTGTAGAGAGGACTTACGAGGAGAACACGGCACAGATCGATTTCCCAGAAACTTCGCTCAGTGGAACAGGAGGCAAAATAAGCGAACACGTATCTCTGCTTATCCGCAGATACTCGGCCGTTTGTGAGAAAACGACGCTCAAAGTTTTCGACATGCTTTAAATGCCATTCAGCAGACGTTGATCTCAGCCGAAATGATGGCACAGTGGCTGGCGGTGCGTCCTCTCACTTTCGCGCTCCGTGTTCGAAACCCGACTACCGTTTTCATTCATTTTATTGTTTTCATTTATCTACCCAAGTCGGTAGATGGTTAGTACACGAATATTTCTAATCCAATTAGGGGATGCAAGGGCGTTACACTAACTGAAAAATTAGAAATGGGTTTCACAATAAGTGTTTCCCATTTATTATATGATATACGTATGTATGGTATGTTCAACTGTGTGTGAATTCCTAGGGAACCAAACTGCTGACGTCATCGGTCTCTAGACTTACACACTACTTAAACTAACTTACGCTAAGAACAGCACACACACCCATGCTCGAGGGAGTACTCGAACCTCCAGCGGGAGGGGCCGCGCAATCCGTGAATGGCGCCTTAAACCGTGCGGCCACTCCGCGCGGCGTGTGTGGTATTTTAAGGGGTTACTACAATCTTTTCAGTTCCCATATTATTTTATTTCATTTTTAAATAAATTATTATATTAATTCTTTTATTATATCCATTAACTTCTTAATTGTTTTATTCTTACGTTTACTCTTAAGGGAGGTTTGGTGCATCCTCTTGGATGATACAGATCGTAGAAACATTCGAAACTTAGAAATTCCGAACTCAACGATCAATGCACGAAGGCAGGTTCGCCACAGTGACATTTCTTCGTATGAATCTCACTTTAGAAACAAACGTCGTTAACATTGCAGAAGATCTCACGCACTGACAACAATTTCGCGGCAAACAACGCGTAACGGATCACTTTCCCGAATACTGGCGCTTGTAACTGATTGTGAATCAAGATACACCACAGGAATTTCACCGAAAACAGTTTCAAATAATTTTTTCATTCATAGAATGTCTATTTTTATATGCATTCACTAGACATTCAGTTAGTAGAGGAATAAGGACAACGTTATTTCAGTATACGATGGAAAACATTCCGTCAGTAATCTTCTGCGGACACGGATAGAAATAACAACGGAAACGGGGTTTTGAACACGAGCCGCAAATGTGTGGAGCAACGACGCTGCGCATTGTACCGCCCAAGGTAGTAGGAGTCATCCACTAAATTACAGGCCCATATCATCAAAGTCGGTATGCAGCAATTTTTTGGAGCATATATTGTGTTCGAACATTATGAAATACCTCGAAGAGAACGATCTATTGACACACAGTCAACACAGATTTAGTAAACAACGTTCTTGTGGAACAAAACTAGTTCTTTACACGCACGAACTGTTGAGTACTATTGACCAGGGAGTTCAAATCGATTTCGTATTCCTAGATTTCCAGCAGCCTTTTGACACTGTACCTGGCAAACGGGTTGTGTTGAAATTGTCTGCTTATGAAATACCGTCTCAGTTATCTGACTGGATACGTGATTTCCTGTCAGGTGTTCTGCACTCTAGGAGTACTGCACCAGAGATAAGTGTAACACATGGTGATGAAATAATACATAGAGTAGAAACTTCGAAATTCTTAGTTGTACATGTTGATGAGAATTTAAACTGGAAAAAACACATTTTGGAACTCCTAAAACAACTTAGTTCAGCCACATTTGCACTTAGATTCATAGCACATTTTAGGGAGGGAGAAATCAGTAAGTTGACATATTTTGCTTATTTTCATTCAGCATTGCCATATGGAATAATGTTCTGGGGTAACTCATCTTTTAAGGAGTTGGGCATTCTGACTACTGCTTCATAGTACATTTCTTCCCTCCTGAAGTTTGTTGTAAATAATGCATTACAGTTCAAAAGGAACAATGAGGTACACAATTACAATACTAGAAGAAAAAATGACATTCATTACTCGATATTAAGGTTGTCTTTAGCACAGAAAGGGATGCACAACGCTTCAACAAAATTTTTTGACCACTTACCCAGTGATATAAAATGACTAACAGACAGCAAGGTAAAATTTGAAAATAAATTGAAAAAGCTTCTCCTTGACAACCCCTCTATTCTGTAGAAGAATCTCTATGTTTGTAATGTGTAAATGGTGGTGGGTACGAATTGCTAACTCAATCTGTATATCTTGTTTTCATTTCGGGAAAAAATTATATGGTGATGTTTAGAGTACAAACAGATGTACAAATTAATTTGCTATATGAATGTAAAATGACTCGTTCCACATCATGACGATTTGTCGTGCAAAATGATCCACGGAACATGAAAGTAATTAACTAACTAACTATAGGTCACAGTTCGTAATAATTGATGGTAAGTCATTGAGTAAAATAGAAGTGATTTCTGACGTTCCGCAAGGTAGTGTTATAGGCCCTCTGCTGTTCCTTATCTATATAAACGATTTAGGAGGCAATCTGAGCGGCCGTCTTAGGTTGTTTGCAGATAATGCTGTCGTTTATCGTCTAGTACAGTCATCATAAAATCAAAACAAATTGCAAAACGATTTAGAAAAGATACTGGATGATGCGAAAATTGGCAATTGACCCTAAATAATGGAAATTTGAGGTCATCCCCGTGAGTGTAGAAAGGAATCTGTAAACTTCAGTTACACGATAAATCAATCAAATCTAAAGGCGATAAATTAAACTAAATACTTAGGAAGTACAATTATGAACAAATTAAGTTTGAAAGAACACACAGAAAATGTTGTGGGAAAGTATTGTCATGGACGAAAACTGCAAATCCAATGGATACATTGCGAACCTGCACGGGAATACCAAATTAATTATTTGCAACCAGTCTTAAAAACTGAAGACGTGGTATATGAAAAAGATCAAGAACCTGAATATTTGCAGCACCATCAAAGAAAGCAATTATACGGTCTTCTACAGGAATATCATGAAGTCTTTGAAGAAAAGCGTGGTGTAATCAAGGGATACACTTGTCATTTAGATGTGATTCCACACCGAGTTTTCTGCCGTACTTTTTATCCAGTACCGTGGCGTCAACGAAAGGCGGTTGATGGGAAAATCCAACAGATGCTTGAATGGGAGCTGATCGACCCTTCGACGAGTCCATACTGTAGTCCTCTTCATGTGTCCCGAAAAAGGGAGGAAAAGTTCGTCTCGTGCTAGACGCATGGCAAATAAATAAGATTATCCTACCCATGCGAACTCATCAGGAAAATATCGACGAGTTAACTCAAAAGTTCGAAGTGATAAAATACGTATTGAATGTTGATATCAGGAGTTCACTTTGGCAGGTGGCGCTAGACGAACAATCAAGAAGGTACAACGCGTTTGTACACGCAGGTAGAAGCTACCAATTTAAGGTTCTACCTTTCGGGTTAAACGTGAGCTCAGGAGTTTTTATAAAAGCTCTAAATTATGCATTGGGACCTACACTTCGAAGCACGATCACATGGAAGGAGCACGTAGATTTAATGAAGAAAGTGTTGGAACGTTTCAAGGAAGCAGGCATAACTGCAAATCTGCAGAAGTCCCATTTTTCTCGGGATAAAATTAAATTTCTGGGTCATCTTATAAATGAAAAGGGAATATTACCGGACTCCGAGAAATTGAAGGCAATCAAAAACTTTGCAGTTCCAACAACAAAAAAGCAATTAAAGGGATTCCTCGGAGTTGCCTCCTTTTTCAGGCGTTGCATTTACGACCACTCTGTTAATAAAGAACCGTTGTACAGCTTATTGCGCAAAAATATTCCGTGAGTGTGGACAAAACAATGCCAGAATGCATTTGAAGCAATAAAACATGCCTTAGTTAACTCACAAATATTATATCATCCAGTACGAGCCAAGAATTCGGTTTAATGGCGGATGCTTCGGAAATTGGAATCGGTTCCTGCCTCTTCCAAGTAAAAACGATAGATGGAAAACCAACCTTCTGTCCAACAGCTTTCGCTAGGCGACTCTTAAGTGTTTGTGAAAGAATGTATACGATTACCAAAAAGAAACCATTGGCTATAAACTGGTCATTTAAAAATTTTCACTATTACTTATATGGAGCAAAGATAACAGTATACTGTGACCACAAACCTTTAAGTTTTTTTTTGTAAACGTGTAAATTATTGCATCCCAGACTAGCAAGGTGGCGCTTTCACTCCAAGAGTTTCAATTTGAAATTAAATACATAAGCGGACAGGATAATTTCATCGCCGATGCAGTGTGAACGGTGCCAGACCGTGATTTGTCAAAAATCAACATCACGGACAATCCGTCCGAATTCAAAGTTCTGTTAATGACTGACAACATATGTAGGAAACATTTTCTTCAAATGTGTAAGAACATGGGAAAACTACAAAATGAAGATCCTTGTTGGCTTTCAATAAAAGAAGCTTTAGGAAAATCTGGAAATGAAGATCTGAAGTGATTGTACAAAGTTGAGGACGACGTCTTATTTTTCAAAGGGCATCTTGGTTCAGATAATTGGAAGGTGTGCATTCCTAAGAAGAATGAGGATGACTTAATTTTGTACACGGACATCACTTGGGGACATTTTGGAGTATTAAAATGTGCTCAGAAGATTCAAGCATATTGCTACTTCCCAAATATTCGCAGAAAAGAGCACCGACAGTTAAGGAAATGTAAAATTTGTCAGCTAGCCAAACCAGGAAATTTTTGTGTGATGGATTTCCTACATCCTATTATACCTACTAAACCGCTATCGATCATTTTGGTCGATGTCTGCGGTCCTCTACCGTCATCAAGAGAAGGATACAAATATATTGTAGCTTTTCTCAATAAATTCACCAAATATGTCAAACTTTATCTGTTAAAATCGGTACTGGTGCATCTGTAGCCAAGAAACTGGTCAAAGATTATATACTTTATGTAGGCTAACAAGAGGCTATTCTTTCTGACAATGGGTTAACGTTAATTGGATTTCGTTGGAGGCAAACACTAAGCATCTGTGGTATAAAACAAATTCTAACATCAGTGTACCACCCTTCTGTAAATCCTGTGGAACGAATCTTTTGTGAATTAAACCGGTTCATGATAACATATTGCCACAACCAGCAAACCAAATGGGTCTATTATCTTGACGATTTTCAAGAAATTGTGAATAATATGACACACACTACGACAGAGTGCACTCTGTACAAATTGATGTTTGGAAAGGGAAAGATAATGACTGGATTTGACCAATCCCTAAAGTAGTAATTGACAGAATGTCTCTACAAAATGAAGTACACCAAGCCGTACTCAATATAATGGACAAAGCGAAGAAAAGAAAAATCTATTTTGACAGTCATCTAGGAAGAATAAGAACAAATAAAGTGAATGACCAAGTTTTAGTAAAAACTCATCCTAAGGCTTCACTTATACAGAAGAGGAACAAAAAATGGCAATTGTTGTATCAAGGGCGATTTGTGATTACAAAAATACCTGATTCAGGGGCCTATGTTTTGAAGGATGTGAGGAATGAAAAGGTGAAAGGAATGTTCCCTCGTCACTTGTTGAAGGAATTTCACGATAACTGAAAATTCTGAAGATTGAAGATACTATTCATATCAAATAACTTTGATTAGACAGTTTTACATTGAAACTATGACCCATACTTAGGATATTTTGTTTCTTCTTGCAATTTAGTAGTAAGTTTTTCTTTTCAGGCATAATGTTCCAGATGTATGCAGACATTATATATTTGTTTTTCAATGTAGAGATAAGTTTTCTTTCCAGAATGCAGTGAATTTACCTATAGTATGACTGACTTCTTTTAATTTTAATTAATTAATTAATAATAACTTTAATCAGGTCTCACAATGCATAATGACCATTGGTTAGTGATTCAAATGAATCTGGTCTATGGCAAGATATTTTTTGCTTATGTCAAATTTGACAATGTCAGTGTATGTTTGTATCTCTTTTTAACTCACTGAGCTGAAGTCATGCTGTTTGGAAGGGGTAACCCGTTCTCAGCTAAAAATCCACTTATACTTTGTTTCAATCTTTTGTAATGAGTATTTTCTTTGTAATTGTATTATTGTTGTAACATACCTGTGTATGTAAATTTTGTCATGTCAATTGTTACTCACGAAGTTACCAACTAAGCGAATGCTGAGCAGTTACAAGCACATCAACAAGTGTTAAATTGCATCTGAAAGAAGGCGAGCAAAAGTTGAGATGGCATCACCAGTTGCTTTAGTGTATAGTGCATCCTATGGGTATTGATGAGAATCAAGAACATCTAATAAACCTCTGAATATTTAGGATTCAGGACAGAGAATTAGGAAGGACCTTAGATTAGATTCTATTTCAGCTCAGCACAGATCAAACACCTTTTTCACGGAACTTACACTGACTCTTATTTTCATGTAAACTGTATGCCGAAAAAATAATACCAATGAGGATATGATGAAATCGGAATAGAATTCAAATCAGTTACCCAGAGATGACAAATAGAAGAGAATTGTGGATGGACGTAACACAATGAGTTAACTGTTCACCTCACGATGCAGAAGATTAACAGTGTTGTGTTTCCTTTGTGATAAGTGTTTAAATTCATTAAAAAAATATTCGTATAGTAAATATTCTATTATCCATTGTTATTCAACTATTTTTTTTTTGTAAATGAGAAATATGAGGATGGTGAATCTACCCCACAGTTTCCCTTGGTTTCCCTTTGTGGGACTTGGCTGAATGGCTAGACTGCAAGTTTGAGACACCCCAAGATGCGTGACAGAATCTTTGAGTGATGATGAAAAAATATTCTGATCACATCTCGTGCTATCCATGACAAACTAATTAAAGCAAGCTAAATGAACTATGCATATAAGCTGCATTTCAGTAATTTTCAAGCAGCACAGATTTGTTAGCACGATATTGTACTTCATTTTAGTATATGCACCCCAATGTATAATTTAGGTTCAATTTCAAATTGATAGTATATTGGCTAATAAGAAAATGTTACTACAGATATTTCTATATAGTGGACATTAATAGTATACAGGTCATGAACGATCATCGACATAGTGTTGTGTGAAAACTTGTGTTTGTTTTTGCCCTAAAACGATCATCTGCAAGAGGAGCATATATGAAGGGCTTATTTCAATAGTGGTACAAGTCCATTTTTGTTCATATTGAGATACAGAGTACTAAAGTTAAGTGAGCGTTGAAAAATCTGCAGTTGAGATACCAATAATATTCAAGCATATGGGTTCTTGCTAGAGATGAACCTTCCTTTCTGTTTGTTTGGGTCATTAATTTGAGAAACATTATAGACAGAAAAGTGGAGGTAATGGACTTGTACCACTATTGAAATAAACCCTTCATATGATGTATCATGCAATACGAGAAAAAGCAGTGTGACTTGACATGACGGTGCTAGAGAGAGAGACAAAGGTATTCTTTATCACTCTGTGGTGGTTTGCACCCAGATAATTATTCTTAGTGTAGGAAGTCTTTGTTCTTGTTAAGAAGTAATTCATTAGGAGTTTTCATTCTTGTGAAGTAGAAATCGATGCCATTGCCAGATTTTGAAGGAAATTGTATTACAGTAGTAGTAGTAGTAGTAACTTTATTCATCTGTAGATCTCTTTTTACAAGGATATAGAACATGCCAATGTATTTACGAATTTAGATCAATTTAAAATAAGCTAATTCGTATACACATATATTTACAGACTTCTAGTTAGAGACAATCATTAGATTTACTCCTGGTATACAATACTTTTTTTACAAATAACTTATTAAATAATGTAATGCCACATTGTTCACTCATATCTCACTATCAAACGCTGCACACACTATATGCACATTGTTTCATAACACTTCACTCACCACCCACCCACCCACGCACACACACACACACACACACACACACACACACACACACACACACACACACACACACACACACACACACACACGCACACACACACACTGGTGATCCCCAGGGCCATTTTCTGTACCGTAACTTCTCATTTGCTATCCTGAAAAACTGAGTCAGCGTCCCTCCATAATGAGTGATATGTTGAGCTGAGAAAGAGGAAGAGGTGTTAGTACTGTGCTATGCATAGCTTGGGGGTAAGTATTTCTAGAAAGGAAAAAAACATGAAGTGAAGGTGTTATGTGGATTGTTGGATGTTTTATAATTATTATTATTATTATTATTTATTTGTATAACATTTTTCATCAAACCCCTACTCTCTTATATCTAAGTACTCCTTCAATGTATAAAATGTATTGCATAACAGGTACTTTTTAGCCGCCATTTTAAATAAGTGTATTTTTGCAATTTCTTTAATCTCTTTTGGTAATTTATTGTACAGTTTTACTCCTTGGTAGAAAACGCTGTTTTGAGTTTTATGTTTATTTTTTCTTGGTAAATGTAAGTTGAGCCTATCTCTTGTTGCATGGTTATGGACAGAGCTGTTTGTGCAGTAATTACCAATGTTATTTCTGATGTGTGCAACTGACTGGTAAATGTATTCACATGGAGCAGTTAAAATCCCCAGTGTTCTGAACTGATCTTTATAATCAGCTCGACTAGAATTTTTGATTATTATTCTTATGGCTCTTTTCTGGAGTTTGAAAATTGTGTTCATATTTTGAGCATTTGTTCCCCAAAAAGAATTCCATAGCTAAGAATTGAGTGTACATATGAATAATGTGTAACTAAAATACACTGCATGTAACACACTGATGATAGGATTCTAAGGGCATAACATGCTGATGACATTCTGATTGCAAGTACCTTTGTGTGTTCACACCACTTCAACTGAGAATCAATATCCATTCCTAGAAATTTTGCATTTGTTACACAGCCTATAGAGGTGCCATCTACATTTAATTTAACATTGTCATTATTTCTCTTTAAACTGAAATTCATGGCATTAGTTTTCTTTAGGTTCAATGTCTCTTTATTACTTATTGACCAATCATAAACTTCCTTGAGAGTTTCATTTGCTTTCTCGGCAAGGAGTTCTCTTGTTTTCTCAGTGACTGTAATATTGCTGTCATCAGCGAAGAGGATTTTTTCACCATGAGTAACACTACTGGGAAAGTCATTGATGTATATCAGGAACAGTATTGGTCCTAATATGTTACCTTGCGGAACCCCTATATTAATGTATTTTGGTTCTGATAAGTGTTTTACTAAATGTTTAGATATATTTAAAGTATGTGTTATCTCTACTCTTTGCACCCTATGCGTTAGGTATGATTGAAACCATTTGTTAGCTACCCCTCTTATTCCTAATGCTTCTAATTTATTTAATAGAATCTTGTGGTCGACTGTATCACACGCCTTAGAAAGATCCAAAAATATGCCTGTGACACACTCATCTTTATCAAAAGCATCAAGTACAACTTTTATGAATTCTACTACGGCTGACTCCGTATTTTTGCCACTTTGGAAACCAAACTGTGACTCACTTAAATGATTGTATTTATTCAGGTAATTCATTAATCTGTCTTTCCTAATTGCTTCTATTATTTATGAGAATGCTGACAGCAGGGAAATGGGCTGGTAATTTTCTATGTCTTCTGCATTACCTTTCTTAAGCAATGGTACAACTCTTACCTTTTTTAACTGCTCTGGAAATGTCCCTGATATGAAGGATTCATTTATTATATTTGTTAAGGCGCTTTGTATAATCCCTATGCATTGTTCCAGTACACACATTGGTGCTTCATCTAAACCTACTGACTTTTTATTTTCTAGTTTTTGAATTGTTTTACTGACTTCATTCTCTGTGGTTGGAAGTAACATCATTGTATTTAGTGCAACATTATTTATAGGTGTTATATTTGTTTGGGGGAATTTTTGCTGCAACTTCACTGCAATACTTGAAAAATGCTCGTTTACATAGTTCGCTAAGTGCTGTGGATCATTTGTTACTTTATCCCCCTCCCTTAGCAGTATTCTGCATTTGTTTGCCTCTCCCCGTTTCCTCTTTTATAACATCCCTGAATGCTTTTCTTTTATTCTCTGCATAATATATTATTTTGTCATTAAATGACTTTATTGCAGCAATCAGCACCTTCCTATAGATCTTTTTGTATCTATGATAGAAATTTAAGAATTCTGGATCATTGCGAATCTTTTTCATGGAATTGAGGTGTTTAAGTGTTTGGGAGGACTTCTTAATAAATGCTGTTATCCATCTGTTTTTGTGAGATGTTGATACAGACATGCATACTTTTGGAAATGCCTTTTCAAAGTTCAATTTAACCAATGTGGAGAATTTAGAGAATTTGATATTCACATTGGTTTCCTTATACACTTCATCCCAGCTTTGTTTTTCAAGTTCTTTTGAAAAATCTTTTATTTTGATTTCTGATAGATGTCGTTCGTAGGCTCATAGTTTAGAGAATGATTCGATGCCTGACTTTACTGTTGTTATTGGACAGAGATGGTCTGATAGTCCGAGATCTTTTACAGCTACATCAAATTTTTCCCTGTCCATATTTGTGGCCACATGCTCAATTACTGATGAAGTCATTGTGGTAATCCTTGTTGCACTATTGCCCAATAGGAACATGCCAAAACTTTGAAGGATGTTTATGAAGGCGCTGCTGGATGCATTTATGATGTTAGTGTTGATGTTAATGTCCCCACACAAAATTATGTTGACCTTTGTAGTTGAGACTTTATCTAGAACTTCTGTTAACTTATTGAAAAAAGTATCCACACTACCACTGGGAGATCTATACACGAACAAAATGATTAATTTCTTGGTGATATCGAGCCCTGTTAATTCAATAGCTAATATTTCAAAGTGTTTCTCTTCACTTACGGTACTGAGGTTATGTCTTGATTTGAACTGTGTTCCTTTTCTGATATAAATGCATGATCCTCCACCCCTTAAAGTAGTTCTGCAGTTAAGAGTTTGCCTTTTCATACAATGATAATACTACATGTTGGATTTCTGTGTCTCTACACCAGTGTTCAGTAATACAAACTACTGTGCAGTTCACAGATTGGAGCTCAATTTCTAATAGTTGTATTTTATTTTTTATTGATTGCATGTTTTGATGGAGGATTGTTAAGTCTGTGAAATGCCCCATGTTATTATTTCCAATGGTTTGTTTTTCTTTGTGAGATCTGGTGTATCTGATGTTTGAGGTGTTAAAATTTGTCTTGTGAATGATTGTTTCAGTATTTTTTAAAGTGCTGGAAATACTCTTTAGGCAGGGGAACCTGTTGTCTGGATTTATCCTAAAAAAGATCTACTTTTCCTACCTATGACAACAGGTATTTGACCACACGTGGCCCGAGATCCACCCCATATACTTTCATGAATTAGCTGTACCAATCTTCCCTTCCCAGTCCTGTTTAGGTGTAGGCCATGCCTAGTGAAACCCCATCTGTTGATAGTCCCGTCGGACACCAGAGAAACATGAGCAAAGTTGACTGTCCTCAGAGCCATCCCTAACTCCACATTGATTCGCCTCACAGCCCCATCAAGGTGAGGTCGATCATGACGCCAGAACAGCTCAACGAAGTGTACGTTTGTGCCATGAGTCAGGGAAGCTATCTTGTCCAGGTCACCACCTATGTCGTATGCCCCTTCCCTGTCCAAACTGTTTCCCACCCCACCCACTATCACTACATGGTCCTCTTTTGTAAAGTCCTTACATAAAGACCCTAGGTCCTCTATCACATGACTTAGCCCTGCGTTTGGCTTGAAGATACTGGTGGCCTGGTACGCTGCCCCTAAACTTTCCTGTAACTGAGGGCCTACACCTCGCCCATGGCTACTACCTAGCAGCAGCACTTTCTTCTTCCTAACACTTTGTACATTCCTAGACTTTTTGGCCTCGATTGAACTGTGCTGCACGTTTCCTGCTCCTCGTTCTACCTGAGGCTCTTCTCCACTTAAATCTGGCAGTGGTAGATACCTGTTTTTTGTGTTGATGATAAAACGCCGGCCGCGGTTGCCTTGCGGTTCTAGGCGCTGCAGTCCAGAACTGCAGGACTGTTACAGTCGCAGGTTCGAATCCTGCCTCTGGCATGGATGTGTGTGATGTCCTTAGGTTGGTTAGATTTAAGTAGTTCTAAGTTCTAGGGGACTGATGACCTAAGATGTTAAGTCCCATAGTGCTCAGAGCCATTTGAACCATTTGATGATAAAACTATCAGATCGCTTTCTCTTTCTTCCTATCCTCCTACCAGCTGTCAGTTTCCAACCACCCTCCTCCCCCCTATCTTCCTTGATCCTTATGAGTTCCTTCCTTACTTCCTCCAACTGTGCCTGAAGGGCACAGATTTTCCTTTCCTGTTCCCCATTCAAAATGTTCCTACTGCATACTCTGCAGTTCCGGGAGAGAGCCTCTTCTGTTCTCCCAACATTCTCCCCACTGCATTCCCCCCCCCCCCCCCCCCAATGAAAATATTTCCTACAAGATTGGCAACAAATCCCTCTACTCACTCCCTATATCAGCTCCCACATTTCTCACTCATGGTCAGTTTCGAAAGAATAATAAGTTTAAAAAATGTTTTCAATTTGTCAAGGACGCGAGATTGGCTATGTGTAAACAAAAAACGACACGAAGGTCTTATGTGCGGTGGTTGTTTTGTTTATACTGATTTAGAGATACAATGACAGAAGAATGAACTTGTAATTAATTTGCTTTCCACCAGGAAGGAGGTATGCGGCTGGTGTTGCCTGTAATTCAACCAGACGGTCAATAGTATGGTTCGATCGCGTCCGCATTGTTACTTTGTGCCAGGAAGGGCTCTCAACAAGAGGAGTGTCCAGGCGTCTCGGAGTGAACCAAAGCGATGTTGTTCGGACATGGAGGAGATAACAGAGAGACCGGAACTGTCGATGACATGCCTCGCTCGGGTCGCCTGAGGCTACTACTGCAGTGGCTGACCACTGCCTACGGACTATGGTTCGAAAGAACCCTGACAGCAAGGCCACCGTGTTGAATAATGCTTTTCGTGCAGCCACAGGACGTCGTGTTACGACTCAGACTGTGCACAATACGCTGCAAGATACACAACTTAACTCCCGACGTCCATGGCGAGGTCCATCTTTGCGACTACGACACCATGCAGCATGGTACAGATGGGCCCAACAACAAGCCGAATGGACCGCTAAGGATTGGCGTCATGTTCTCTTCACCGATGAGTGTCGCATATGCCTTCAACCAGACAATCGTCGGAGACGTGTTTGGAGGCAACTCGGTCAGGCTGAATGCCTTAGACACACTGCACAGCGAGTGCAGCAAGGTGGAGGTTCCCTGCTGTTTTTGGGTGCAACCATGTCGGCAGCATATTGGCGAGGCATTCGTCTTCATGGACGACAATTCGCGCCCCCATCGTGCATATCTTGTGAATGACTTCCTTCATGATAACGACATCGCTCGACTAGAGTGGCCAGCATGTTCTCCAGACATGAACCCAATCGAACATGCCTGGGATAGATTGAAAAGAGCTGTTTATGGACGACGTGACTCACCAATCCCTCCGAGGGATTTATGCCGAATCGCCGTTTAGGAGTGGGACAGTCTGGACCAACAGTGCCTTGATGAACTTGTGGATAGTATGCCACGACGAATACAGGCATGCATCAATGCAAGAGGACGTCCTGCTGGGCATTAAACGTACCGGTGTGTACAGCAATCTGTATGGTGGTACAACATGCCATTTATGGTTTTCATGAGCAATAAAAAGGGCGGAAATGATGTTTATGTTGATCTCTATTCCAATTTTCTGTACAGGTTCCGGACTCTCGAAACCAAGGTGATGAAAACTTTTATTGATGTGTGTATAATTTGATTTGTAAATATTTATTTGATCGCAGGTTCTTCAACTCCGATCAGATGAGAACGGAGAAAGTGCTTGTAACTTCAATCCTTCTAATTCGTAATAGTTAAAAGCAAGACACATAGTAATTAATCAAAGTCAGCGTATTCCACTGCCAGAGACTCCATAGTGCTGAATATTACTTATCAAATGGCTCTGAGCACTATGGGACTTAACTTCTGAGGTCATCACTCCCCTAGAACTTAGATCTAATTAAACCTAACTAACCTAAGAACATTACACACATCCAGACTGTAGCGCCTAGAACCGCTCGGCCACCCCGGCCGGCTATTACTTATCATTTCTTTACTAAATATCAATATATTTTGATCCTTCTGTTTTCTTTGTGCGCTGAAAATAAACTACTTTCTGTTTTTATGTAGGTATTTCACTAGAAATTATTCGATAAGATAAATATTTCAACTCTAAATATATTTCAAACCAAACCAAAGACTGTGATTTATTGGCAGAATACCTAGAAAGTACTACAGGTCTACTAAAGAGACAACCTGCATCACGCTTGTCCGCCCGTTCTGGAGTATTGCGGTGGTTTGCAGAGTATAAATGCAGATGTGGATGTAGATGTAGATGTAGCTTGCTGTGTGGTGTGGGATCCGCATAGATGGAACTGACGGGTGACGTTGAAACAGTTCAAAAAAGATTGAATTATCAGAAAATTGGGGGTGGCAATCATTACAACGAAGGCGTTTTTCGTTGCGGCAGGATATTCTCGTGCAATTTCAATCACCAACTTTCTCCTCAGATTGCGAAAATATTTTGTTGGCGCCCACGTACATACTGAAAAATGATCATCACAATAAAATAACAGAAATCAGAGCTCGCACAGGAAGATTTAAGTGTTTCTTTTTCCGCGCTCCGTTCTTGAGTGGAGCGGTAGAGAAATAGCTTGAAGGTGGTTCGATGAACCCTCTGCCAGGCAATTAATTGTGAACTGCATTGTAATCATGTAGTGATGTAGATGTATTAGGTTGGTGCACAAGTTCGCTGCGTTTTTGTTTTTCATTTTGGTATTCCGATTAATGTGGGTTTATTTATCGATTGTCATTTTTTATTTGTTGTTTACTGTTGCTATTTGAGTTTCCAAATTGTCATTTTGCCAGTTTAAGATAATGAGTGAAGCTGTGGACGTTGGGAAATGGAGTGACAAGTGGAGAAATCGGAAAAATTCCGCCATATTCTCCTGTTTGAGTTCAGTAGAGGGGTGACAGCAGCAGAGGCAGGCAGAAACTTTTGTGCTGTGTATGGGGATAATACCATTGGACAGAGCACGGCAAGAAAATGGAATGGTTTCGTCGTTTTAAGGAGGATAGTTTAGACATTAGTGACTCTCCACGTTCAGGAAGACGTTCGCAGTTCGATGAGGATCGTTCAAAAGCGTTAATACACAATGATTCACGTCAGTGTACCAGAGAACAGGTAAATTTGATGAACTGTGATCATTCCACTATCGTGCGACATTTGCATAGATTGGGGAAGCTGAAAAATCGGGAGTAGGGGTACTGCATGTCCTAAGCCAAAATCACAGAAATTGCTAGTGGTCATATGTGCATCTCTGTTTGCTTGTCATGTATTCGCTTGTGAACTACGCCGACCATTCCCATTCTGCATTGTTACTGGTGACGAGAAACGGTGTCTGTAGCTAACATAAGGAAAAGAAAGGAACGGTTGAGCCCAAGCAAAGCTGCAGCTCCCTGTACAAAGATCTGCGCGCATCTACAAAAGATAATGTTCTGGATTTGGTGGAACAGCGAGGTGTAACCACCAAAACTGAGAACTTTTGTAGACGCAGTCCAAGAACAAGACCAGGGAGGCTGCGTGAAGTGAAGCTACTGCACGATAACACCCGCCCGCGTTCTGCTTGATTGACAAAAAGCACCGTATACCATTTGGGGTGGGAAGTAATTCCGCACTTACCTTATTCACCTGACTCTGAGCCCTCGGATTTTCACCTTTTCCGCTCTCCATCGAACAACCTTCAGCGAATTTCCTTTGTCGATGAAAATGCACTCAGAACAAGGCTCGACGAATTCTTCGCCTCAAAACTGCACAATTGCTACAGTCGCGAGCTCGAAAAGTTACGCCATCGTTGGCAGACTGTTGTAAATATGGAAGAAGAATATACTATTGGTGATTAAAGACACTGTTATGTGCCTGTTGCGTTTTTCTTTATACACTCCTGGAAATTGAAATAAGAACACCGTGAATTCATTGTCCCAGGAAGGGGAAACTTTATTGACACATTCCTGGGGTCAGATACATCACATGATCACACTGACAGAACCACAGGCACATAGACACAGGCAACAGAGCATGCACAATGTCGGCACTAGTACAGTGTATATCCACCTTTCGCAGCAATGCAGGCTGCTATTCTCCCATGGAGACGATCGTAGAGATGCTGGATGTAGTCCTGTGGAACGGCTTGCCATGCCATTTCCACCTGGCGCCTCAGTTGGACCAGCGTTCGTGCTGGACGTGCAGACCGCGTGAGACGACGCTTCATCCAGTCCCAAACATGCTCAATGGGGGACAGATCCGGAGATCTTGCTGGCCAGGGTAGTTGACTTACACCTTCTAGAGCACGTTGGGTGGCACGGGATACATGCGGACGTGCATTGTCCTGTTGGAACAGCAAGTTCCCTTGCCGGTCTAGGAACGGTAGAACGATGGGTTCGATGACGGTTTGGATGTACCGTGCACTATTCAGTGTCCCCTCGACGATCACCAGTGGTGTACGGCCAGTGTAGGAGATCGCTCCCCACACCATGATGCCGGGTGTTGGCCCTGTGTGCCTCGGTCGTATGCAGTCCTGATTGTGGCGCTCACCTGCACGGCGCCAAACACGCATACGACCATCATTGGCACCAAGGCAGAAGCGACTCTCATCGCTGAAGACGACACGTCTCCATTCGTCCCTCCATTCACGCCTGTCGCGACACCACTGGAGGCGGACTGCACGATGTTGGGGCGTGAGCGGAAGACGGCCTAACGGTGTGCGGGACCGTAGCCCAGCTTCATGGAGACGGTTGCGAATGGTCCTCGCCGATACCCCAGGAGCAACAGTGTCCCTAATTTGCTGGGAAGTGGCGGTGCGGTCCCCTACGGCACTGCGTAGGATCCTACGGTCTTGGCGTGCATCCGTGCGTCGCTGCGGTCCGGTCCCAGGTCGACGGGCACGTGCACCTTCCGCCGACCACTGGCGACAACATCGATGTACTGTGGAGACCTCACGCCCCACGTGTTGAGCAATTCGGCGGTACGTCCACCCGGCCTCCCGCATGCCCACTATACGCCCTCGCTCAAAGTCCGTCAACTGCACATACGGTCCACGTCCACGCTGTCGCGGCATGCTACCAGTGTTAAAGACTGCGATGGAGCTCCGTATGCCACGGCAAACCGGCTGACACTGACGGCGGCGGTGCACAAATGCTGCGCAGCTAGCGCCATTCGACGGCCAACACCGCGGTTCCTGGTGTGTCCGCTGTGCCGTGCGTGTGATCATTGCTTGTACAGCCCTCTCGCAGTGTCCGGAGCAAGTATGGTGGGTCTGACACACCGGTGTCAATGTGTTCTTTTTTCCATTTCCAGGAGTGTAGAAAAAGACTACGAACTTATGCACCAAGCCAGTAGTCGTTGTTTCATCACTGACATCGATTTTATTCCATATCAAAACAACCATAGCATGCACAGTATCGGACCACGTCCAAGATAAAAAATGCATAAAGAGCAATATCATACTTCTTCAGATGCTCAACACAATGTAATTACACTTACGTGAAAAAAGTCGTGGGATACATCCTAACATCGTATCAGACCTGCTTTTTCCTGGCGTAGTGTAGCAACGTGACGTGGCATGGACCCAAGTCGTTGGTAGCCCACTGCAGAAATATTTAGCCAAGCTGCCTCTATAGCCGTCTACAACTGGAAAAGGGTAGCCGGTGCAGATATTGTGCACGAACTGACCTCTCGATTACGTCACATGTCGGGCGATCAGTATGGCCAAATCATTCGCTCGAACTGTCCAGAATATTTGTAAATTTGTGGTAAGATCTTATGGGATCAAACTGCTTAGGTCATCGGTCCCTAAGCTCACACACTACTTATTCTAACTTAAACTAACTTACGCTATGCACAACACACACACCCATGCCCGAAGGAGGACTCGAACCTCTGGTGGACTGTTCAAACCAATCGTGAACAGTTGTGGCCCGGTGGCATGGCACATTGACATCAGTAAAAATTCTATCGTTTTCGGGGAACATGAACTCCTTGAATGGCCGCAAATGGTCTTCAAGTAACCATTTCCAGTCAATGACCCATTCCGTTGGGTCAGAGTAACCAGCTCATTCTATGTGAACACAGCCCACATCATTATGTAGCCCCCGCCAACTTGCACAACTTGTGAATCCATGGCTTCGTGGGGTCTGTACCAACTCGAATCCTACCATAAGCTCCTACCAACTGAAATCGGAACTCATCAAACAGACCACGGTTTTACATTTGTATAGGGTCCAACAAATATAGTCACGAGCCCAGGAGTAGCACTGCAAGAGATGTGTTGTTAACAAAGGCACTCGCGTTTGTCTTCTGCTGCCATAGCCCATAAACGTCAGATTTCGCCGCACTGTCCTAACGGATCCGTTCTTCGTATATCCCACATCGATTTCTGCGGTTATTTCACGCAGTCTGTTAGCACTGACAACTCTACGCAAACGCCGCTGCTCTCGGTCGGTAAGTGAAGGCTGTCAGTCACTGCGTTGTATGTGGGGAGAGGCAACGCCCGAAATTTTGTATTCTTGGCACCCTCCTGACACTGTGGAATACAGAACATTGAACTACCTAAAGATTTCCGAACTGGAACGTCCCATGCGTCCAGCTCCAACTACAATTCCGTGTTCAAAGTCCGCTGATTCCAGTCGTGTGGCCATAATCATGTTGCAATGCTTGTCACATGAATAGGCTGAGTAAAAATAATGGCTCCGCTTTTTTTCTTTATTGTTATTTTATTACCTATACAATAAAGGTATGCCGGCAGCGGCCTATGTATGCCGCTCTTCGGCCACCGTGCGGCTCCGCCAATGCACTGCTCTTTTATACCTTGTGTATGCGATACTACCGCCACCTGTATATGCGCATATAGCTGTCCCATGACTTTTTCATTTCATCTGTACATTTCATTTCAAATAATTTTGTTACATTAACGTCTAACGAAGCTCTTGACGATACCGCCTATAACTTCACCCGGGCGCTGGCGTCGGTTATTTTGCCATAGTGATCTACACTGGTACTAGCTCTGTCCATAGATAAGCACCAGGCCGTGTTGTCAGGAAGCTGTGTGCTCCACATTAAACAGAAAGAAAACACACGAATTTCGTTTACTATCTTGACGTATACTTAATAATATATTTTCAAAATAAATCGACCCATTATTTACCTAATGTCGTTTGCGTTACAGGGAATATTCTGAAACTCTACACCGTGAGAAGTTGAAGTTACGAAACACTGTGAAAAGCGTGCTCAAACGGCACATTGGCAGCGTATTGCCTCCGACAGCCATAGGGCTGGATTCAAATCCACACTATGTAGCCCGTGTTAGAACGTCATACTTGATTTTAATGATTTCTACTGCGATGTACCATCCCTTTATTTAATCACCTAAATATAGGTAGTCACGATTAGTTGGCTCCAGCGCCACTCACTAACATCCTTAGTGTAAAAGGTTCAACCTGTGTAATAAGGGTAAGTTTTTAAACACAAATCATCAACCTCCTTTGACTGGCTTGAGGATACAGCATCCTTTCATAGGATTGGTGAACAGCAGAGATATTGACTCTGGAACACTGACAACAATAAAGAAACTTAGACAAATATCTCTTCCGCTCAGGTACATCTGCCACAAACAAAGGTTACAGAGAATGCTGGAATTACAACGACAACACTATTCATCTGGAAACACTTAACAAGGAAAAGAGTAACTGCTAAGGAGGACATTCCAATATAGAATAAAAGTGAAACTTCTTTGTGAATCTTGAGTTGTTTCCAGGGTATAAAATGTTCAAACAACTTAACAGAATGCAGCCAGCTCATGTTTTCGACAACCACAGATATTTCGACAAGTGAACACCCAATCAAGCTAATTTTCAAGCTAATTTAGCCCACCTCGAAATCACCAGTAGTACGACAAAGTTTGTTCTGTCCCATGTCGCATTGTTGCCAAATTTATTCAAGATGGCGGATCCACTATGGCGGTGATAGATGTGGCAACATTGCAGTGACATCATGGTACAAAGATCAAATTTTGGTGGGAAAATAGGCCAATTGGTCTACCTCCACTGACCTACCCCCTCCTCTCCCCTCTCCTCCCCTCCCCCTGCCCCATCTCCTCCCCACCCCTGGAAATGGTGAGAAAATTTTGGCAGGAAAAAAGGTCACTTGGGCTACCTTCACTAACCTAAGTCATCCACCCACCACCTCTTCCCTGGAATTGCCAAGAAAAGGATTCAGCCTGTGATGGGCTGATGGATACAATGGACGTAAGTCTTTATTTTGCATGCATTGTTTATTTAAACAATTTGAGTTGTCATAGGCAGTAGCTCCATCCAGTGTGTTCCCCACGAGGTCCGGAGTCCAACTGACCTAGTACACAGTACTGCCACCAGAGAACACTGTCGTCTCTCCTATGACGTAATCCAAGACTGCGGTTGGAGAAAAAAGGGGCGGGAACCAATGGGAACCCAGAATCCAGTCACGTAATCCAATATGGCGGTCTGGAGAAAACAGGGTGGGAACCAATAGGAACCCAGAATCCGATCACATGTCAGACTTCAACCAGTAGGATGGTGGTATCTGGTAACGACATTGGAGTGGGGTATCAGGCAGGCTCAGCATTTCTGTGACCTTAGTCTCGCTCAGTCAGCCAGCAGCAGCAGCAACAGCAGCAGCAGCAGAAGAAGAAGAAGAAGAAGAAGAAGAAGAACCATGAAGCGTTTACAGCTGTCGCAATCCAGCACAGCCCTGCAGAACAGGAAGAAGTGGAAAAGTAACAATCCCATATCATATCTTTGTCTGTGGTTAGCGTTATTATTATTATTGGTTGTTATTGCATCTTCATCCATATGCAATGCTTCCTCCTCTTAGTTCAGCAGTAGCTGTAGACGCGTCCAAGCCTTCAGAGTTGAGTGCCAACATGTCGACCTCTGCCACCTCTGGACCTGCAGCAACCTCAGCTGCCATCTTCTTGAGACCTGCACTGACCTCTGTACTTGTGGCAGCAACATCCTCCAGGTTGTCAGAACCAATATCGACCACAGGGGGTCCTGCAGTGCACATTGTCCACTTGCTGGAACAGGACAAGGAACTGTTATTGTCTGTCCCACTCATCGATTTGCATGATGAGGAGACACGGTCTGCTCCCAACACATCAAATGCTGCTGGTGGTCCAAACAACAGCAAGATGGGGGACAGTACTGGTCACCAATATATGACCCATCCCAGCAGAAGAGCCCTGTGCTAGTGCAGGCGCAGAGTGCAGATGCTGTAGGTAAGAAGGCATCAAGTGTACCCATACTTTTCAGTTCTACAAACAATTTAACTCCCAGTGGAACGAAACATGTAAATGTGGGTATAGAAGCACATTTTGACTGTAGTAGTAGTAGCAGCTTTATTCATCCGTAGATCTCTTTTTACAAGCATATGAGAAATGTCAAAGTATTTACAAGCTTAGACCAATTTAATATAAGCTAATTCATGTACATATATATTTACAGACTTCTAGTTAGAGACAATCATTAGATTTACAATTGTTATACAATCTTTTTTTATATTTTGTTTCCAATGGTCCCACAGCTCGATATAAGTCGTGTAAAGACATTATGAATCAAGTCCAAAAAGCTGCTTCTATTTTGAGAAGTTTATTTAATCACAACAGGCCTCTTTCAGCA
This sequence comes from Schistocerca nitens, assembly GCF_023898315.1. Taxonomy (NCBI): domain Eukaryota; kingdom Metazoa; phylum Arthropoda; class Insecta; order Orthoptera; family Acrididae; genus Schistocerca; species Schistocerca nitens. The sequence continues at coordinate 436,015,243 of NC_064621.1, forward strand.
CTATTACCATCATCAGGCGATCTATAACATCACTGGTTAGTCACTTAAGCGTTTTCCTTACGTCTTTTAAAGTTATTTTATGACGTAGCATTCAATGTGGAGGTGACTGGATGCAGTCGAGTACAGTGCTGTATTACGCCTCCAGATCAGTGCATTTGGGCTAGGTGTTGGCAGCTGTGCTACATTTGCAAGCAATTTTAGAACACAGAACGTGAGATTATGTCATGATCGCATGGATAGATCTGACATAAAATAGATAGAATTGCGGAAAATGACGAGGGAATAGGTATAAATTGACTGAATATCCATCGAAATGCGGGGAAATTGAGGAAGTACTTGTGTATCTTCTGGTTCACGCCGAACAATTTGTACATGGGAACAAGTATGCGGCAGCAATAGGAATCCGAGAAAAGTCGACATCAAACGAAGGAAATCAGGGAGGCAGTCAATTTTTCTCCATCGAGGCAGCATTATACTGTATGTCTATTGACGTACCAGTGATTCACGTGAGATGAGTACTGTATTTGATGCTATTTAGGAAGACAGAGAACCATCCGCCTCTAAACTTACGTCTGTGTTGAAGGATAACACAGAGTGGATGGGGTGATCGATTGAGATGAAGCTGTAACGAGGTACGATTTAATGGTTGACTGATGATGCATTCTAGAAAAGGAGAAGTTGCTGCAGGTCAATTTTTCCACTGTTCTGTCAGGATGCATCAGTCACGTGATATATTTCACGTGATATAGCCTGCGTTCTACTCGTATACAGCCATGTGTCCTGCATGTGGTTTAAAGCACTGTCTACTTGCGATCGTTAACGGTAAACCTGTCGGTGATCAGAGGACTTCTATCTCATGTGTGATGAAACGTGACACATCCCTCTAAACGAACTTTGATTTATGCAATGTGCTCCATCCCTCCTGTCGCATCTTGGGTGGAAAATCGAGATTTCAGCGTCATAACTGAGTTAGTTATAGGTGCTTGTGAGGCACTGCATTCCCCGTGTACACATTTGCCTGACAGGTGTGCTGTTTACAGAGTTACTGACGGAATGACTTGTAACTTTCACATGTTGGACACTGCTGTTATGCGTTTATCTTTTCCTTGTAAGAGGTATTCGCCTTAACTAACGATCACTTTATATAGGGCTGATGCAGGCATAGTATAATTTCCGAACCATGATCGGATGTGAACAGCTGGCGCTATACATCCCCGAAAAGCTATATTGTACTCGTATCACACAGAGCCAATGTTTTAAGGAAGTAGGTTTTTCGTTTTACGGTTCGATAACACAGTTTATTGCAGAGAAACCGGGAAAAAGGTTGTATGTCCTGCGCTTGAAATATATTTCCTACATTGGAATATTAACAGCGCTACATTCCATACGACTGATAGGCTGGAAACGCAAGTGATCTAACATAATACCCCGTTTTATGTGCAGAACGTTGTAGCCTTAGGAGTGCTTCTGTTTATGTTCTCGCTTACCAATACCTTCCAGGTACCGATCCTAAACTCAAGAACAATACTTTAAGAGTTGATAGCTTGGTTGATTTACGTAAAAATGCGTCGAACTCCATCCATCTGGAGCTCCATCGTCATAAAAATCATTCGTTTCTTGTTGTTCTTAACCATCTTCTATTACATCATGACACTTTGAAATCTGTTACTGTCGTGGATTGGCAGGAGAGCCAACCCAAGTGTTTTAGAGGAAGCCGAAAGGCACGCTTTTAAGCTCACGCAGGCTGGCGTGAGGTCTGGAACAGGACAAGGAATTTAGACTTCAGAAAAAAGGAGGTAACTGATGGAATACTTAACTTTAATCCATTAATGTTGAACGTAGCTCTTGTCTGTACATTATTTACAATATCAATAGTAACTGACAATGGCGCCTTGCTAGGTCGTAGCAAATGACGTAGCTGATGGCTATGCTAACTATCGTCTCGGCAAATGAGAGCGTATTTTGTCAGTGAACCATCGCTAGCAAAGTCGGTTGTACAACTGGGGCGAGTGCTAGGAAGTCTGTCTAGACCTGCCGTGTGGCGGCGCTCGGTCTGCAATCTCTGATAGTGGCGACACGCGGGTCCGACGTACACTAACGGACCGCGGCCGATTTAAAGGCTACCACCTAGCAAGTGTGGTGTCTGGCGGTGACACCACAGTTGCTATACATCGATAAGAAATACTAAGCTACTCGACATGGGCGCATCTCGAGAGATCTCATGAACTTGAATGGGCGAGGACTCGGAAAGCTCCATTCATTCACGAGACGTGGAGTGTAGCGGTCTACTCTGATCGGTTGCAGATTAATTCGTAACGGTGCTGCGTGGCGGGTTGGTCAGTGACAGTATGATGAGGGTCTTCCACTCCCTAATTTTACTGTAAGATAGCGAGAATGCTCTGTGACTCTCATACGCCGAGAGATAGATCGTAAATTAAGCACTGTGCTCGAGGTGTTAGAAGTATATAGAGCTCTGTCTGAATTATGTGTTCGAGTATTAACACTGAGTGGAGGTACTGCACAGACATCTATCTACATTCGCAATGATACTCGCAAAGTAGAGAAGGGGCAATTTAGCTATGACACTGAAATTGAGGAAACAAGCTGTCACATCATTGACCGGTTTTGAAATTACTGTAAAAATTACTAAAATTGTTTGCACTTTCAATTGTGATACTTATTATTACAGTACATCGGCAGTGTATCTTCCATCCCATCCATGCATTGGCACACTGTTGGTTGCACATAAAGATTGACTGATAGCATTTGTTTGAGTTGGGGAATGAGTTTTGTGGATGGGTGACACCTTCTGGGTGTTGCTAGCACCGAAACAGTTATTGCGTACATGAGTGCAATATGAGGAATCAGTCGAAAGGGAATGCAGAACCATCATCTATTCCGTCACTGTGACAGATTAGTTTAAATGTAGAGGTCGTCAAACACTTTCGGACATAAGTTTGGAAACTCTCCACAACTGTCTTTTATTTAAAATCATCCACCATGTGTGGCGTGTTATGGTAGCCGCACTCACAAAATGATTTACACGTGCGATGTCTAGTTTTCTGCGAAAGGCCGTGGATTGGAGCGTCTTAATGTCAGTTTAGGACCTGACACAGACCCAGAAGTCGTGGCAGAAAAAGAAAATGTATGGCAGTGTACAAAGTGTGTTAGAAAACAATGTTTCAAACAACGACGCACGATCAGAGGGAGCGTCTCTTGCTACTTACAGTATAGTCTGTGGGATACGGTCATCATCCTATAGTACGGTTGATGAAACCTTAAACTGGTCTTTGCAGTTGATCAATACTTAATAGGATCGTCACATGTGCTCGATACCTGCACGCATGCGTTATTTGGTTTCGATATATGGGAGGAGAGGGAAGCATCAAAAATCTTATCTTGTTCTCTATCGGATGAAGTTAGTTGAGCTTTTATAGTTCATAATTTTTCTCTGGCGGATGCAATAGAATAACGATGATAGAATGCTGGAGTGATAGACGTGAAGGGACCCTGAGGGACACAGATCTGTAGTACCTGCTTATAGTTTGGAGAAGCACCACAATGCAGTAGCAAAATCCACGTCCTTCCCGCAGCTCCCGTACTGTCTTTTATACTACCTAGAGTTGCAGGATCAGGCTTCGTTTTTGTCGAATGATCCAGACACAGTTCTGTCACAGTAACTCAACTTCGCCTGTTTCTACATGTGTTGCCGAAGGTGGTAGATGTAGCTTTCTCTGACTTCTACTCAGTTCTGACTTACATTGGAACAAACAGATGAGCAAAGCTGTAGGGACGGTAGCGCAGAGTCTGAGGGGTAGTTGCAAGATGCGTAGGGGCTACCTAAAACCACGTCGGAATTTTACTGTAGCAGATAGGTTCGAGAAAGGTGGCTCTTTTCGAGATATGTGAGTGCCAGAAATATAATATGGCATCGAGACAGAATGCATTACAAATACTGGAGAAATATCTAGTGGCTGCGGCGTGAGGGGGTTGCATGTAGCTGTTTCATACCAAGCTCCTTACCCAAATCACTTTCAAAATTGGATAATTTTATTACGAGGGTGCACTGTCGGTGACGTGTAACCGCTCTGCTGGTGTGATACCATACACCCCGGTGATCACCGTCTATATTCAGTGTCATGGTATTTGTCTGGAAAAACCACGTCATTCATAGCTAATGCCATACGTGGATTTATAAATATGGTAAAGCTTTTAACATAGATAATTGTGTGCATCTGCAGAACCTATACCGCTTGTGACAGTAACATGCAGTAGTTGTTGGGATAGGGTTTTTTAACGTCTGGGGCCGGCCGAGGTGGCCGAGCGGTTCTAGGCGCTACAGTCTGGAACCGCGCGACCACTACGGTCGCAGGTTCGAATCCTGCCTCGAGCATGGATGTGTGTGATGTCCCTAGGTTAGTTATGTTTAAGTAGTTCTAAGTTCTAGGGTACTGATGACCTCAGAAGTTAAGTCCCATAGTGCTCAGAGCCATTTGAACCATTTAACGTCTGGCGGTTTGTAAGACTATCACAGTCTCGTTATTTGTCTGGAAAACCCATGTGACTCGTAGGTAACACCATACGTGGATTTATAAAGCAAGTATAGCTTTTAACATGAATACTTGTAGGCACCTGTAGAACCAAGACCGCTTGTGACAGTAACATACAGTAGTTGTTGCGATCGGGGTTTTTAACATATGAGACGATTACGGCTCTCTTTCTAAGACACAGTGGTATCACTCACAAGAAAAACTTATGAGACAAGTCCACCCATCGCTGATTTTCTCTCAGTATTATTTTGTATCGTAGGTAATCAGTTATTGACGAAGTATTATACTTAGTAGTAGGGGATGTGTGACAGGTTCGCCTTGAGCATGAGGCTTATAAAATATGTGTTTGTGTTCCGACATATGCAAAGGAAATGACTTTGTCCAGTCATTAGGAAGGTATGGATTTGATGTCTAGTACTGTGATAGCAAAGGGAAGAGTATGTCAAGTCGTAAGAATGGTACTGATATTTCTATTTCCAGAGCCATAGCCGTCAACAGGGTGTATTTCCGATACTTCGCTCATTATCGAATGTCGTTCAACTGAGACCGCGCTCGTAACATTTAGTTGTAAGTACAGGGATAAAATATATATGTGACCGATTTCTTAGGATGATTGATTCTACCTGTGCGTGCGGCCTGCAGCACCGGTGACTTGTGCGGGGGTAATTCACGTTTCCCTTTAACGGTAGGAGCTGTCAGAATGGAGAGGCATGTTGGAGTGTAGGAATGTAGATGAATTAAGGTGTTGTCCTCTAGACTACCGAATAGCGAACATAGTATGTGTCGGATAGCTTTCGTGATCGCGTGGAAATTTGAGATTGAATGTGGAGGTGCGTTTGCTCTGGGCCGTTATTCCCTCCCATTTATATTGTTTGGTTGACTGTTTCTGCACGTTTCACGCCTTTATTTCAATCTGAGTGAAATGACTCCTTTCGAGCTTACTCTGTGTTGTGAGTCGTTCGTAGTGATTGTTTATTATGGCATCGTTGACCGAAAATCACAACGTGGTGAATTGAGATCTGTGATTCGTTTTCTGAATGTCAAGAACGTTAAACCAAGTGACATTCTTCAACAAAGCGCCGAGGTTTACAGAGAAAATGCAACGAGTGCTTCAGCGGTGAGAAGATGGGGCCGACAATCTAAGGAAGGGCGTGATCCGGTGCATGACGAAGAATAAAGTGGTCGTTCATCTGTGGTTAGTGCAGTCTAAGAAATTATTAAGAAAATCCGTAGGTTTACGATTAATGTTGTTGCTTGTCAGCTTTCACAAATTTAATGAACAGTAATTTATGAGATTGTTACTGAAAAAATGGCCGTCCGTAAACTTTGCGCACGTTGGATGCCTAAACTTCTTAGGGCAGGAATACATAAACTTATACCATGCTATGAGGAATGCCTGGAATATTACGGGGCTGTTTTGAAAAGTAGTGGAAGTGTTACATATGTTTCTGAAATAAATTACTTTCCTTGCCTGTATTCGATTACTTTTTCTATTACCAAACGAAACTTACTTTCCGAACTACCCCCGTATTTTGCCCCTTCAAAGGGCTGTAGAGATTAGTATGTGACATAAATTTCAACTTCATACATCTACTCGATCCTGAGAAAAAGGGTTCTTAGCATTCGGACAAACAGACAGACAGACAGACAAACGGTCACCAAAGCGATCATACAAGGATTCCGTTTTTGCGGATTGATGTTCATAATCCTAAAAAGAGGTCCATACACGAAAGCGTTTCTGAAGAAGAGAAATTTGTTAACGTCGAGTATAGATTTAAGTGCCAGGAAGTCGTTTCTGAAAGTAATTGTATGGAGTGTATGGAAGTGAAACATGGACGATAAATAGTTTGGACAAGAAGAGAATAGAAGCTTTCGAAATGTGGTGCTACAGAAGAATGCTGAAGATTAGATGGGTAGATCACATAACTAATGAGGAGGTATTGAATAGGATTGGGGAGAAGAGAAGTTTGTGACACAACTTGACTAGAAGAAGGGATCGGTTGGTAGGACATGTTCTGAGTCATCAAGGGATCACCAATTTAGTGTTGGAGGGCAGCGTGGAGGGTAAAAATCGTAGAGGGAGACCAACAGATGAATACACTAAGCAGATTCAGAAGGATGTAGGTTGCAGTAGGTACTGGGAGATGAAGAAGCTTGCACAGGATGGAGTAGCATGGAGAGCTGCATCAAACCAGTCTCAGGACTGAAGACCACAACAACAACACACTGTGTCATAAGAAATGGTACAAAATGTGAGGTCTGGAACAGGACAAGGAATTTAGACTTCAGAAAAAAGGAGGTAACTGATGGAATACTTAACTTTAATCCATTAATGTTGAACGTAGCTCTTGTCTGTACATTATTTACAATATCAATAGTAACTGACAATGGCGCCTTGCTAGGTCGTAGCAAATGACGTAGCTGATGGCTATGCTAACTATCGTCTCGGCAAATGAGAGCGTATTTTGTCAGTGAACCATCGCTAGCAAAGTCGGTTGTACAACTGGGGCGAGTGCTAGGAAGTCTGTCTAGACCTGCCGTGTGGCGGCGCTCGGTCTGCAATCTCTGATAGTGGCGACACGCGGGTCCGACGTACACTAACGGACCGCGGCCGATTTAAAGGCTACCACCTAGCAAGTGTGGTGTCTGGCGGTGACACCACAGTTGCTATACATCGATAAGAAATACTAAGCTACTCGACATGGGCGCATCTCGAGAGATCTCATGAACTTGAATGGGCGAGGACTCGGAAAGCTCCATTCATTCACGAGACGTGGAGTGTAGCGGTCTACTCTGATCGGTTGCAGATTAATTCGTAACGGTGCTGCGTGGCGGGTTGGTCAGTGACAGTATGATGAGGGTCTTCCACTCCCTAATTTTACTGTAAGATAGCGAGAATGCTCTGTGACTCTCATACGCCGAGAGATAGATCGTAAATTAAGCACTGTGCTCGAGGTGTTAGAAGTATATAGAGCTCTGTCTGAATTATGTGTTCGAGTATTAACACTGAGTGGAGGTACTGCACAGACATCTATCTACATTCGCAATGATACTCGCAAAGTAGAGAAGGGGCAATTTAGCTATGACACTGAAATTGAGGAAACAAGCTGTCACATCATTGACCGGTTTTGAAATTACTGTAAAAATTACTAAAATTGTTTGCACTTTCAATTGTGATACTTATTATTACAGTACATCGGCAGTGTATCTTCCATCCCATCCATGCATTGGCACACTGTTGGTTGCACATAAAGATTGACTGATAGCATTTGTTTGAGTTGGGGAATGAGTTTTGTGGATGGGTGACACCTTCTGGGTGTTGCTAGCACCGAAACAGTTATTGCGTACATGAGTGCAATATGAGGAATCAGTCGAAAGGGAATGCAGAACCATCATCTATTCCGTCACTGTGACAGATTAGTTTAAATGTAGAGGTCGTCAAACACTTTCGGACATAAGTTTGGAAACTCTCCACAACTGTCTTTTATTTAAAATCATCCACCATGTGTGGCGTGTTATGGTAGCCGCACTCACAAAATGATTTACACGTGCGATGTCTAGTTTTCTGCGAAAGGCCGTGGATTGGAGCGTCTTAATGTCAGTTTAGGACCTGACACAGACCCAGAAGTCGTGGCAGAAAAAGAAAATGTATGGCAGTGTACAAAGTGTGTTAGAAAACAATGTTTCAAACAACGACGCACGATCAGAGGGAGCGTCTCTTGCTACTTACAGTATAGTCTGTGGGATACGGTCATCATCCTATAGTACGGTTGATGAAACCTTAAACTGGTCTTTGCAGTTGATCAATACTTAATAGGATCGTCACATGTGCTCGATACCTGCACGCATGCGTTATTTGGTTTCGATATATGGGAGGAGAGGGAAGCATCAAAAATCTTATCTTGTTCTCTATCGGATGAAGTTAGTTGAGCTTTTATAGTTCATAATTTTTCTCTGGCGGATGCAATAGAATAACGATGATAGAATGCTGGAGTGATAGACGTGAAGGGACCCTGAGGGACACAGATCTGTAGTACCTGCTTATAGTTTGGAGAAGCACCACAATGCAGTAGCAAAATCCACGTCCTTCCCGCAGCTCCCGTACTGTCTTTTATACTACCTAGAGTTGCAGGATCAGGCTTCGTTTTTGTCGAATGATCCAGACACAGTTCTGTCACAGTAACTCAACTTCGCCTGTTTCTACATGTGTTGCCGAAGGTGGTAGATGTAGCTTTCTCTGACTTCTACTCAGTTCTGACTTACATTGGAACAAACAGATGAGCAAAGCTGTAGGGACGGTAGCGCAGAGTCTGAGGGGTAGTTGCAAGATGCGTAGGGGCTACCTAAAACCACGTCGGAATTTTACTGTAGCAGATAGGTTCGAGAAAGGTGGCTCTTTTCGAGATATGTGAGTGCCAGAAATATAATATGGCATCGAGACAGAATGCATTACAAATACTGGAGAAATATCTAGTGGCTGCGGCGTGAGGGGGTTGCATGTAGCTGTTTCATACCAAGCTCCTTACCCAAATCACTTTCAAAATTGGATAATTTTATTACGAGGGTGCACTGTCGGTGACGTGTAACCGCTCTGCTGGTGTGATACCATACACCCCGGTGATCACCGTCTATATTCAGTGTCATGGTATTTGTCTGGAAAAACCACGTCATTCATAGCTAATGCCATACGTGGATTTATAAATATGGTAAAGCTTTTAACATAGATAATTGTGTGCATCTGCAGAACCTATACCGCTTGTGACAGTAACATGCAGTAGTTGTTGGGATAGGGTTTTTTAACGTCTGGGGCCGGCCGAGGTGGCCGAGCGGTTCTAGGCGCTACAGTCTGGAACCGCGCGACCACTACGGTCGCAGGTTCGAATCCTGCCTCGAGCATGGATGTGTGTGATGTCCCTAGGTTAGTTATGTTTAAGTAGTTCTAAGTTCTAGGGTACTGATGACCTCAGAAGTTAAGTCCCATAGTGCTCAGAGCCATTTGAACCATTTAACGTCTGGCGGTTTGTAAGACTATCACAGTCTCGTTATTTGTCTGGAAAACCCATGTGACTCGTAGGTAACACCATACGTGGATTTATAAAGCAAGTATAGCTTTTAACATGAATACTTGTAGGCACCTGTAGAACCAAGACCGCTTGTGACAGTAACATACAGTAGTTGTTGCGATCGGGGTTTTTAACATATGAGACGATTACGGCTCTCTTTCTAAGACACAGTGGTATCACTCACAAGAAAAACTTATGAGACAAGTCCACCCATCGCTGATTTTCTCTCAGTATTATTTTGTATCGTAGGTAATCAGTTATTGACGAAGTATTATACTTAGTAGTAGGGGATGTGTGACAGGTTCGCCTTGAGCATGAGGCTTATAAAATATGTGTTTGTGTTCCGACATATGCAAAGGAAATGACTTTGTCCAGTCATTAGGAAGGTATGGATTTGATGTCTAGTACTGTGATAGCAAAGGGAAGAGTATGTCAAGTCGTAAGAATGGTACTGATATTTCTATTTCCAGAGCCATAGCCGTCAACAGGGTGTATTTCCGATACTTCGCTCATTATCGAATGTCGTTCAACTGAGACCGCGCTCGTAACATTTAGTTGTAAGTACAGGGATAAAATATATATGTGACCGATTTCTTAGGATGATTGATTCTACCTGTGCGTGCGGCCTGCAGCACCGGTGACTTGTGCGGGGGTAATTCACGTTTCCCTTTAACGGTAGGAGCTGTCAGAATGGAGAGGCATGTTGGAGTGTAGGAATGTAGATGAATTAAGGTGTTGTCCTCTAGACTACCGAATAGCGAACATAGTATGTGTCGGATAGCTTTCGTGATCGCGTGGAAATTTGAGATTGAATGTGGAGGTGCGTTTGCTCTGGGCCGTTATTCCCTCCCATTTATATTGTTTGGTTGACTGTTTCTGCACGTTTCACGCCTTTATTTCAATCTGAGTGAAATGACTCCTTTCGAGCTTACTCTGTGTTGTGAGTCGTTCGTAGTGATTGTTTATTATGGCATCGTTGACCGAAAATCACAACGTGGTGAATTGAGATCTGTGATTCGTTTTCTGAATGTCAAGAACGTTAAACCAAGTGACATTCTTCAACAAAGCGCCGAGGTTTACAGAGAAAATGCAACGAGTGCTTCAGCGGTGAGAAGATGGGGCCGACAATCTAAGGAAGGGCGTGATCCGGTGCATGACGAAGAATAAAGTGGTCGTTCATCTGTGGTTAGTGCAGTCTAAGAAATTATTAAGAAAATCCGTAGGTTTACGATTAATGTTGTTGCTTGTCAGCTTTCACAAATTTAATGAACAGTAATTTATGAGATTGTTACTGAAAAAATGGCCGTCCGTAAACTTTGCGCACGTTGGATGCCTAAACTTCTTAGGGCAGGAATACATAAACTTATACCATGCTATGAGGAATGCCTGGAATATTACGGGGCTGTTTTGAAAAGTAGTGGAAGTGTTACATATGTTTCTGAAATAAATTACTTTCCTTGCCTGTATTCGATTACTTTTTCTATTACCAAACGAAACTTACTTTCCGAACTACCCCCGTATTTTGCCCCTTCAAAGGGCTGTAGAGATTAGTATGTGACATAAATTTCAACTTCATACATCTACTCGATCCTGAGAAAAAGGGTTCTTAGCATTCGGACAAACAGACAGACAGACAGACAAACGGTCACCAAAGCGATCATACAAGGATTCCGTTTTTGCGGATTGATGTTCATAATCCTAAAAAGAGGTCCATACACGAAAGCGTTTCTGAAGAAGAGAAATTTGTTAACGTCGAGTATAGATTTAAGTGCCAGGAAGTCGTTTCTGAAAGTAATTGTATGGAGTGTATGGAAGTGAAACATGGACGATAAATAGTTTGGACAAGAAGAGAATAGAAGCTTTCGAAATGTGGTGCTACAGAAGAATGCTGAAGATTAGATGGGTAGATCACATAACTAATGAGGAGGTATTGAATAGGATTGGGGAGAAGAGAAGTTTGTGACACAACTTGACTAGAAGAAGGGATCGGTTGGTAGGACATGTTCTGAGTCATCAAGGGATCACCAATTTAGTGTTGGAGGGCAGCGTGGAGGGTAAAAATCGTAGAGGGAGACCAACAGATGAATACACTAAGCAGATTCAGAAGGATGTAGGTTGCAGTAGGTACTGGGAGATGAAGAAGCTTGCACAGGATGGAGTAGCATGGAGAGCTGCATCAAACCAGTCTCAGGACTGAAGACCACAACAACAACACACTGTGTCATAAGAAATGGTACAAAATGTGAGGTCTGGAACAGGACAAGGAATTTAGACTTCAGAAAAAAGGAGGTAACTGATGGAATACTTAACTTTAATCCATTAATGTTGAACGTAGCTCTTGTCTGTACATTATTTACAATATCAATAGTAACTGACAATGGCGCCTTGCTAGGTCGTAGCAAATGACGTAGCTGATGGCTATGCTAACTATCGTCTCGGCAAATGAGAGCGTATTTTGTCAGTGAACCATCGCTAGCAAAGTCGGTTGTACAACTGGGGCGAGTGCTAGGAAGTCTGTCTAGACCTGCCGTGTGGCGGCGCTCGGTCTGCAATCTCTGATAGTGGCGACACGCGGGTCCGACGTACACTAACGGACCGCGGCCGATTTAAAGGCTACCACCTAGCAAGTGTGGTGTCTGGCGGTGACACCACAGTTGCTATACATCGATAAGAAATACTAAGCTACTCGACATGGGCGCATCTCGAGAGATCTCATGAACTTGAATGGGCGAGGACTCGGAAAGCTCCATTCATTCACGAGACGTGGAGTGTAGCGGTCTACTCTGATCGGTTGCAGATTAATTCGTAACGGTGCTGCGTGGCGGGTTGGTC